>NC_134435.1:10404540-10705374 GCF_030867145.1 Opisthocomus hoazin
AGCTCTGCAGTGCTGGACAGGAGGTGGGGAAGCTGGGAAGGTGAGGAAGGGCCTTGGGTGCTGCCAGTTGTTTGGGTTTGGCAGAAACCAGCCACACCAGCACCTTTTGCTGGGCAGTGGGATGGGCAGAGCCGGGCAGGGGGGCCGCACGCTGGGCTCAGAACCTGGCTCTGGAGCCCTGGGTGGGAGCAGCAGCCGTGCAGCGGTGCCTGGCCCAGGCAGCTCGTGCTGGGAGCGGACAGGCGCTGCGACCTCCGAGGGGTGATAGAGACGCCCGCCAGCTCCCATGGGAGACCCCTGCCAGCGCTGGGCAGGGGGCTCCTCCATCACCAGCCTGGCCGCCTGGTCCGGCCGCTGAGTGAAACGGTGCCGTGCTGCTGCAGAGCGGAGGGTGCTTGGGCTGGCTGACAGAAGGCGCCGTGTGTGGGACTGCTCTGCGCGGGCTCCGGGGTCTTGGCATGCGTTCTGGGTGCTGCTGCCTCCTCCAGCTGGGCAGACCCCGCTGAGCAGCCGGTGCCCCTGCGTTCAGCCCCGTCACCAGTGCTGGCACCAGGCCCTCCGTGCTTCCTGGCCCCCTTCTGTCCTCATCCCCTGCCTGGCGCTTCCCGGAGCAGTCGCTTTGCCGGGTGTCTGCAGATGTCCCTGCAGAAGCTGTCGCCATCCCAGGAAGCCGAACGACTCCGGGGACATGGCTGCTCCGGGGAGGAGTTGCCGGGATGAGGGAGGCAAAAGCGTCAGAGCCAAGTGTGGGGGTTGGGTACCATGGAGGGGCAGCGGGATGGGATGTCTGGAGAGATCTGGTGCCGTCTGCTCTCCGTGCTGCTCCAGAGCCGGGTGAGGAGCCTGGGGCTCTGTGGACCAGGGCGGGTGGGGGGCTGCCTCCCGAGGAAGGGGTCGAGGTGGCGGTGCAGGGCGGTGAGGATCAGGCCGTGCTGCTTTGCATCATCCGAGGCGCAGGCAGGCCCAGCATCTGCTCCTCCCCAGCTCGGGGCCTGTCCTCGCCCCAGGGCGACGTGGGGACGCGCTGCCGAGAGCTCCCAGTGGCCTCTCCATCCTGGTGGCCTCACAGCAGTGCTGGTATCCAGCATGAAGCTTGCAGGCGGGCTCGGACACACCGTGCACTGCTCCGGCGGTGTTCTGGGACACGTCTCTCTCTGCGGTCGGCTGGAGGGAGATGTTGGCCCAGCAGCCCTGCTCCTGTCTCTCCATCGCGCAGGTCTGGGCTCGGCCACCTGTATGCCAGCCGCTTACCGGTGCCTGAGCCGCAGCCAGGGCTGGCGGAGGCAGATCAAAGTGTTTCTCCGCACCGTTCAAAATAGATGACACAGTTTCGGGCAGGTTTCACTAAAACGCAAATGTGCAGAAACAGAGAGCATATGGGCACCTCGCACCTCGCTCAGCGCTGAAGGCTCCTCTCCCGCTGCCTGGCAGCTATTTCTCAGCTCTGCTCGCAGCCCCCTCATCCTCCGGTTGCTTTTGTGGAAGAGGTGCCGTGCTGGAGACCCGGCTGCCTTTCATAGCCCTGAATGTGACTCGGAGGTCGCTCGGCTCCGTTCTCCCCCCACGCACTTCGTTATTAGCACTGGCCCAGCGGGAAGAGACGAGGTTTTTCCCCCGTCGCCTTTCTGCAGATGGATTAACACCCTGCCTGCTGTCCCGGGAGCCCTGCGGAGCCGAGCTGGAGGCCTCCCGGCGTTCCCGTGCTCTCAGCAACCCTGAGGAGGGGGTCAGGATGCTCGGGGGCAGAGAGAACCCGTGCAGTCCCAGCCCTGCCCCTCTGCGACCCCCCTTTTGGGGCCCAAACTGCTGGCAGCGAGGCCGCGCGGGGGCTGCCGCAGGCATGGCAATCGGCTGGCTCTTGTTGCCAGGTTGCTTTAAACCGAGTGGTGCCCAGAGCGGTTTGCTGGCGGCCGCGTGAAATCGCCGTAGCATCGTGATGTGGGGGGAACCGGGGGGCTGAGGCGAGCGGAGAGGGGGGCTGGGGAAAAGCTGACGGGAGGCAGGGGCATCTCTGCTCGAGGAACTGGGCATCCCTGGCCGCCGGAGTGCCCCGGGCAAGGCCGAGCCCCGGGCCCCGCGGGAGCGGCCATCGCAGGGAGACGTGCTCGGGGCAGCGCAGCCGCGGTGCAGACGTGGCGGCAGCCAGCGGGGCAGGCGGGAAGGAGGGGTGCGGCTCTGACCAGCACCCACCGAGGTCAGCCCGGCATCACCGCAGCCTGCCCGGACCGAGGCCCCGGCGGGATGCCGTTGCTGCCTGCCGCCGCGGGCACGCACCGGTCCCGTGGGCTGCCGGGGGTGCCCTGCTCGTGGCAGACGGCCGGGGCATTGCAGGCACACCCGTGATGCCAGCGGGTTGGGAAATGGCACTGGTGTGAAGGGCCCCCCTGCTCAGAGCCCACGTGTCCGGCCACTCCACAGCCGGGCAGCGGAAAGGAGCAACGGGGAACGGGGAGGCCGGGGACAGGGGGAGCGGTTGCGTGCCTTGGCACCGCACCGAGGAGAAGGCGAGCGTGTGAGCCCGGCGAGCAGGGACCGGGGACAGCGTGTGCGTGTGGGTGAGCGCTGGCAGCACAGCTTGAGGACTCTGGCGAGCGGCGGCGGGGGGAGCTGGCAGCGAGCGGGGCCCTGGTGTGCGAGCGTCCCTGAACCCCGGCTGGGGACGGCGCGGGTGCAGCCCTCCCTGGGGAGAGACGGGCGCCGTGCACGGACGGAGCGGGGCTGCCGCAGGCGTCCCGCTCCCCGAGGCGGCCGGGTTGACCAAGGTCCCTGCTCCCAGCGGGGAGGGGACTGAGGTGGCAGTGGGTGGCGGGTGACAACAGCGGCTCCCACCCAGGGCCGTGGCAGGGCTGATGCAGAGGGATGAAGCGCGTCGCGCTGCGGGGACTCCAGCCCGCGGAGCCTCCGGCCGCTCTCGCCCACCCGTGGGTGCCGGGGAGGGGGGGGGGGGCATGGGGCTGTCCTGCCAGAGGAGGGGTTGGTGCGAGGGGTGCTCGGCGCTGCACGCAGCCGCCCCGCCCCGGCTCCCCTCCCTCCTCCTCCTTCCTCCTCCCTCCTCCTCCTCCTCCTCCTCCCGCGATTTGCCGGTGCCGGCTCCGCCCGCTGCCCGCGCTGCCGCGGCCGAGGGGCGCGTTCAAACGCGGCGAGGGAAGGCGAGGGGCGAGGAGACGAGCGGGGACCGCCGCCGGCATGGTGAGTGCGGGCCTGCTGCGGGGCTCCGTCCCCCTCTCCTTCCCCGGGGCTCTCCGCCATGCGGGGCTTTGGCCCGGGTTGCGGCGCGCTCGGTCGGGGACCGACCCCCCCCCCTCCCCCCGCCTTTTCCGTGCCGGAAATTCCGGCCGGGCTCGGCGGGGGCTGCGGGGAGGCGCGGGGGGGGGGGCTGCGGGGAGGCGGGCGCGCCCGCCTCCCCGCAGCTCCCCCCCCCCCCGCAAAGGATGGGAAGGGGTTTGTGGCCGGGTAGGGCTGGGACCGGCTCTCATCCTCCCTCCACCCGGGAAGGAGCCAGGCTGGCCGGACCGGTGTTTTGCCGCCCGGGGCTGGGTGGGTTTTGACGCCCTTCCCGCCGCAGTGCAGGACACCTTCGGCTTCCCCCGGCCTTTCCCAAAAACCTCCCACCAAACCTGACCCCCCCCACTTCCTCGGCTCGACTGGGAGCCGTTGCGGGGCTCGGCCGAGCTGATCCTGGGTCGATGCCTCGGTGCCGGGGGGGGGGTAGATGCTGCCAGCTTCCCGCCCCCCCCCCCCGGGGACATCCCTGTCCCCCATCCCCGTGCCCACCAGTGGTATCAGACAGCCCCCAGAAGGTCCGTCCCCGCAGCCCTTCGTGGGGTGCCGATGCCCGGAGCAGGTGCTGGGCTGACTGGAGGGAGGTGACAGCGCAGGCCGGGAGCTGTCGGACAGGTTTGTGCGTGGCAGCAATTAAAAGCGGGGTGTTTGTTTACCCGGCGCGCGGGTGCTGAGAACCAGGGCAGCTTCCTGGGTGTAACCCGGCCTGCGAGCCCTCGGCGAGGCTGGGAGCTCGCCCCTGCCACACTCGCTGTGTCCCCACTGCCCACGAAGGGCTGCGAGAGCCGTCGTCCCCAGCGGTGGGGAGCCGAAGGCATCCTCGTGCCCTTCCTCCCGCAGCCACCTGCACGGGAAGCCGCATTGTCCCGTCCGCATCCTGCCCCTTCCCGCCGTGTCCGGCCACGGGCTGCCCCGCATGCACGCAGCAGCTGGGCTGCGGCCGCTCCGTCCCTGCCCGACGCTGGGGTGGGAGAACCTGCGGATGGAGCAGGGCCACGGGCAGAGCTTGGGGACTCGCCCTGCGTGGCGTGGGAGCCCGTGCTGTGCGGGAAGGCTCCCTGTGGGGCCCGACGCTGCGCACCCTGGGAGGCTGAGCCGATGACCCCACGACTGAGCATCCCCAGGGCTGTTTTGGGGAGGGCTCCGGAGAGTGTCCGGTCCCTCAGGTCCCGGCAGGGTGGCTCGGTGCCGCGGGGCCGGCGCTGGCGCCAGGCCCAGGCAGGTGCTGCCGGCTCCCGAACTCGCCCGCCTGGCTGGGCGGCAGGTGCCTGTTTTGGTGGCGGCCCGGCCGCGGGCGGGAGGTGGGGCTGGGTGTGGGAGGGAGGTGCTGCGCCATGCTACGCGCTCGGCTCCCCGCTCCCCTCGGGAGCTGCCGGGGACCTGGTGGGTCTCTCCCAGCACCAGGAGCCCAGGTCGGTCCTTGGGGCCAGCTGGGAAACGGGGTGCCGTGGCGGGGGGGCGGTTTGAAGTCCTACCTTGCTGACTTTGTCTCTCCTTCGGCAGTGCTGGTACCGGGCTTTTCTCTAATTCTCCATGGCAGCAGCACAGGGTCCTGTGACCTGTGAGCCCGACACCCGCGTCCTCAGCACCTACTTCTCCTCGGAGCCTGTCGGCATTGTCGGCAGCATGGGCAGCGTGGGCAGCCTGGTGGAGAAGCAGGATCTGTCCCCCCTGGAGCTGCGGGCCCCGCTGGGGGGCTCGCGGGGGCTTCGGCAGCCCGACGGCTTGCTGCGGAAAGGCCCGAGCCAGCGGGAGCTCTTCGGCTACCTGCACGGGGCCAAGAAGGAGACACGGTCGGAGCGGAAGCACCAGACGTCGGGTGCCTGCTACAAGCGGGACTACGAGAGCGACCGTGAGAACCGGTCCCCCGAGCGCTACTCCCGGGAGCATCACCGTGGGGCCGACTTCTCCAAGAGCTCCCTGCCCGAGAGGGGCCGCTTTGACAAGGTGAGGCTGTGGGTGTGGGTGCCGTGCTGGGCCCCAAAATACGTTCTGCTCTGCGTGAGGATGGGGCTGGAGCAGAATGGTCTGTGCCAGGGAGGAGATGTGGGGGTTCCAGGATGTCCAGGGATATGGCACTGGGAGCGAGCGGGTTCTCCCTGGCCCCGGGTGCCTGTGTGTGGTGGTGGGGTCTGTTGGGCTCATCCTGACCCCGCTCCTGTTTTTCAGTGCCGTATCAGGCCCACGGCCTTCAAGGCGGTGGCTGGGAAGGGGCTGGTCTCCATGCAGGGCCTGTCCTCGTCCAAGGGGCAGAAGCTGTCCAAGAGCAACGGGAGCCTGCACACGCTGCTGTCGCAGAGCAGCACGGCGGCCTCGCAGCACGGCCCGCTCCGCACCCACCTGCTCCACGCCATCAGCCTGGATGAAGCCTCCGACTCCAGCCACAACTCCATCCAGAGCTTCCCTTCCTACGGCTCCCGCCTCAAGCCAGCCCAGAACCAGTTCAGCGCCTCCATGGGCCACATCAACCACATAGGGGGCTCCTTGGACAGGGTCTCCCGGAGCCCCAGGGACCCTCTGGCCCCTGAGAAGGTGCCCCTGTCCTGCAAAAGCATGGCCACGCTGAGCCGGCTGCAGAGCCCTGGGGAGCCCCCGCCGCCCTACGAGTTCACCTACTCGCTGGAGGACGCGGTGAAGCAGCTGGAGGACCGGCTGCAGGAGACGGGAGGAGAGCTGCGGCAGCTCAAGAGGAGCCTTAGCGAGACCGAAGACCCCTTCACGCAGGTGAGCCGTGGGGCTGGCTGTGTGCTGGGTGCCCTGGGCAGGGGTGTGGGGCCACGGTGCCTGGGTGGAGAGAGCTGTGAAGGAGCTGATGTCCTGCTGTGGTGGGCGATGGCCTGGGAATGTCCAAGCGCAGGAGGACCCATCATCATGGGACCTTCCGGGATCCCTCCCCGGGGCTGCCCTGTGCAGGGGCAGGCCATGGACCCTCACCAGTGTCCACCTGTGCTGGCAGGTGTTTGAGGACAAGCAGCGGCTGTGGCTGGACGAGCTGGAGGATCTGAAGCAGATGTACATGGCCCGGCTGCAGCAGGTGACGCAGCAGGCGCAGCGCGGGCAGCGGGCGCTGCAGCTGCAGCTCTACAAGGCGCAGCAGGAGAAGAAGCGGCTGCAGGAGGAGCTGAGCATGCAGCAGTGCCAGTGCGAGGAGCCCAAGCTCCGGCAGCTGCAGGGCGAGCGCATCAGCCCCAAGCTGGAGGAGACCAAGTGGGAGGTGAGTCCCCTGCCTCCCCTCCCTGTTGCCACCCTCCTGGCCTTGGAGCCAGGACCAGGGCAGCGGTTCCCTGCTCTGATGTCACTTGTGGCTACAGGACCAGGGAGACGAACCAGGTGTGATGCTCATGGTCTCCCAGGGATGCTGTGGTGACAACTTGGGGGTGCTGCCACCCCTGGGGTCCTTCTCCTCCAACCCTTTCTCATGGCTCGCCTGTGCCCTGCAGGTGTGCCAGAAGGCAGCAGAGATCTCCCTGCTGAAGCAGCAGCTCCGGGACACCCAGGAGGAGATGGCTCAGAAGCTGGGTGAGATCTTCAGCCTGAAGACGCAGCTGCGGGAGGCCAAGGCAGAGGTCCAGGCCAGGGACTCCCAGCTGGCACAACTGGCAGACTCCTTCCAGAGCCCCCCGGAGCCTGGCGCCTCGCTGCCGCTGGCCGATGACCCCATGCCGGTGTGCCAGGACTTCCCGGGCTGCGAAACTGATGACTCCAAGTGCCGGGGCCTTCACAGCGAGACAGCGGAGCCCTTGGAGCGGCAGGTGGAGTGGCTGTGGGCAGAGCTGCTGCGGGAGCGGCGCCAGGGCCAGCTGCAGGCGGTGAACTTTGAGCTGGAGAGGAAGACCTGGCAGGAGGAGAAGGAGAAGGTGCTGCGGTACCAGCGGGAGCTCCAGGCCAGCTACATGGAGATGTACCACCGGAGCCAGGCGCTGGAGCGGGAGCTGCGGCAGCTGCGGTCAGAGCCCAGGGATGTCGGAGCCGACTCGCCGTGGATCGAGCGCGTGGAGTCCTCAAAGATCTGAGCGGTGGGATGCTGGTGGGACTGTGAAGAGGGAAGGTCTCTTGCTGCTGCAATGGGACGATCTTGGGGTCTGCACAAGGACCGGCTGCTCAGCGCTGCCCTGGGGAGAAGGACTGATTGCGACAACGGAGGTTTTCCTTCTTGCAGTGCTTCAGGCCCTTCTGGGGGGGTGGGGTGGCTGGAGGGGGGGGGGGTCTTCTGTGCCAGGGTGGGGGTCTTGCATGTGCCCCGTGCTCTGACTCCAGGAGCGTTTGCCCTGTGATTCCTTCTGCCACAGAGGCAGAAACCATTCGCCCTGTGAGACATTCCCTGTCCCTCCTGCTCGGCCACCCCTGTTCCCTGCAATGCAGCAACTTAATGTCTTGCTAAGCAGAGGCTCAAGCCCTGTCCCTGGCCTCGCTGCCTTGCTGTGGGGTTCCAGCAGCTGCTCGCAGTGGCTGCCCTGTCTACAGGGTCCAGGAGCTGGCGGCGTGGCTGTGCCCTGTGCCTGCACCGGTCTATGCGGTGACACCGGGAAAGCAGAGGGAAAAAAGCCCGACAAGTGCTGGGAGGGGGGACAGCTGCCCCAGCACCTCTCTCGGGGGTTTCCATGCCACTGGTAGTGGGGCTACTCTGCCATGGAGGGTGGTCAATGCGGCTTCCCTGCAGGGAGTCCTTGAGCTGAGGGGCAAGGGCCTTGTGCGAGGAGGGATGGAAGCCCGGTGCCCTGCCAGACTGGGAGGCCTTTGGGGGGGAAGAGAGGACTGGGGCGTGTGGGCACCGGGCTGGGGTGCTCCCCAAGCTGGGGAGAGGCTGGGGTGTCCCCGTATCACCCCTCCCGGGGCCAGACCAGGCCGAGCGGCGCCGGAAGGGGCCCCGCTCCGCGCTCCTCGGCCTTTCCTGCAATAAAGGCGGGTTTCACCCCTCCGGCCTCTGCCTTCGCTCTCTCCGGTGCGGCGGGGGGCAGCGGGGCGCTCAGGTCACGCAGGCGGGCGGGCCGGCCTGGGCCCTGCCCCGGTGGTGGGATGGCGGGGAGGCAGGGTCCCGCCGCGCCGGGCTGAGTCACGGCGGAGTCAGGGCCTGCGCGACCGGCCAGGCCTCACTGCCCCTCCCGCCCCCCGGCAGTGGTTTAACCCGGCCAGAAGACCCCGGAGGGGGAAGACACCCCCCCCCCCCCCCCCCCGAAGAGAAATGGTTCGCCCCGCCTGGCTCAGCGACGCCTGGACGTACCGCCCCCACCCAACGGCCGCAGCTCGGGCGCCCCCTGGCGGCATGGCGGTCCGCAGCCGCGCCTCCGCCGGGCCCGGTTCCCCCCAGCTCCCCCGCACAGAGCGCCGGGACCGCGTCCTACGAACCCCGCAAACACCTTTATTGACACACAACCCTCCCCTCCCCAGCGCGCAGCAACCACCGGTCAGTGCCCCCACGCACAGGCGGGCAGCGGGAGGAGGCCCCGCCGCCGGGCCCTCACAGCGGCAGGGGCAGGGCCGCCACCTCCTCCAGGCACTCGTCGTAGGTCTCCTGGTACTCCTCGTGCGGCTTGATCAGGATCACGCAGGTCGGGCGCTTCGAGCCGGTCGCGGCTCCCAGGTCCTGCGGGAAGACAGCGAGGCCGTGGGGCGCTGGGTCCCCCCGAAGAGGGCCGTGATGCCCCGGTCTGGCGCAGGGAAGACACCTCCACCAGCCCCTCCGGACTCGAGATGGGTTTAAGAACCCTTTTCCCAGCTCGTCTCCCACACCCTGGAAGCGCAGCGCCGGGCTGGCACCTGCCCCACGTGCTGCACCCCCTCCTCAGGGTGGGGAGCCCGGCTCTACGGGGCTGCCTGAACCGGGGGTGAAGTCCCCATGGCACCGACCCCCCAGCTTCCAGCCTAGAGGGAGGGGACGTCCCACCAGTACCGCACCCCGGCCAGCGCCTCGGTTCTGCCAGCATCCAGGTCCCAGCTCACAACTAAGCGGGGGAAAACGCATCCCAGCTCCATCCGGCAGCTCCTGCCCCAGCTCCTGCAGGGACTCGGGAAGGGTTCTGTGGTCCCACAGCAGAACGCTCCTGCATCTGCGCCGTGACCGCTGTCCCACTGTGCCACGGCCGAGCAGCGGGTGCTTTACCTGGGCACCAGACCCGCGCCTCCCCAGGAAGGCTCCCGTCACGGCCCAGCCCGGGCGCTGCCCACCGGTTTCCCTTGCACCGGGGGTGGCTGCCCCGGCTGCGCAGCCCCCAGCCCCTTACCGATTTGGAAGGGACGTAGGCGTAGGGAAGGCTCCTGTCCTCGCACATGATGGGGATGTGGCAGTACACATCGATCGGCAGCGTGTCGCCGGCCAGCACCGCGATCCTGCAGGGGGAAACCCGCGTCAGCGGCCGCGCCGGGGCAGCGGGACCGGGGGGCAGCGCGGCCGGGGGGGAGCGCGGCCGGGGGGCAGCGGGGCCACGCTTACCCCTTCTCGCCCTTGTTGATGAACTTCTGGACCTCCTTCACGCCGCGACGGATCTGCTTGTGCTTGGCCGCTGCGACAGAAGCACGGCGTGAGGGGGGCCCGGTGCCGCCCGGCCCGGCCCCCGCCACGCCCCGGTCCCGGTGCCAGCCAGACCTTTCCTGATGCACTTGTAGAGCTTGCGGGTCAGCTTGCGGGAGGCGAGGGGCTGGGCGATGGGGTTCAGGAAGTCGAGCTGCTCCCGGTACGAGCGCTCGGGAGTTCCCTCCGCCTCCGCCGCCGCCTCCGGCTGCTTCTCCCGCGCCATAGCCCGGCCGCCGCACGCCGCCGCTTCCGGGGCACGCGCCGACAGCGAGGCAAGACTGACCGCTGCCAGCCGCTCCTCAGCCAATCGCCAACCCGCCCAGGCGCTGCCCGCCCACCGCGCCGGCCAATGGCGAGCGGCGCCTCCCCGCCCCCGGCTGGGCCGGCCCCGGGCCCATTGCTGCCCCCCCCGCAGTCCCGGGGTCCTCGCTGCCCTCCGCGCCCGGCGCTCGGACACGCGGGACAACGCTTCAGCACAGGCCTTTACCGGGGCGCTGCCCTCCTGGCGCGGGGGCTGCGCGGCCCTCACGGCGGTACCGGGAGCCCCGGCGCGGCGACGCCGCCACGGCACGGGGCAAGCAGCGGCCCCCGGAGCCCTCCCGCGCCGTCCCAGGGCTGGGCCCGGCCGCACCCGCGCTGGTCACGGCTGTCTGCCTTCGCTTTGTCGTCCCAGGGCACTGTTGCTCGGTGCGGGGCTGCGCCGCCGCCACTCTTCCCGGTAGCTTTCCCCTCCGGTGCCCCCCCCCGAAACCGCTTTGCTGCTTATCCCCACCAACCCGGCAGGCACCGCCGGGCAATAACCGGGCCCGGCGACGGCCGCACCAGCCCACCCCGAGCCCAGCAGACCTCTTGAGCCAGGGAGACAACACCGCTCAGGCAGAAACGGGCCTCGGGCCCAGCTTGTTACCTCCTGGCCCACCCCAGCCGGTCCCTCGAGCACAGGAGGGCTTCACCCAGCATCTGCAGCTGCTCCAAGACCTCCCGCTCCATCTCCGCGGCCATGTGGTGGACCTGGTGGTTGAAGCTGTTGTACATCACCGCGTTCTGGAACATGAGCATGAGGTCACGCTGGAACTGGACCATGGACCGAATGTGTCCCTTTGACAGTCTTCTCTTTATGCTGGTTAAATCCATGGGCCTACAAAAGACAGGAGGAGAATGAAATTGCAACACGGGGCCAGGCACTCTTCAGGCTCTGCATGAACATCCTTCTAGTTTCAGTGTGGCCCTGAAAGCACAGCTATTTTCAATCAATTTTATTGCTCAGGACAAAGAGGGACAGTGAGAAATGTTTTTCTTCTAAGTCAGAGAAAAGTAAGTTTAGCCAATGCGACGCTTGCTATCCAATCAACTTGGCAGGTCGTTAGCAGTCACCTCTAAAAAAAACTTGCTATTGAGCTCCAGAGAAGGCAAGCAGAGCGACTCTGGTAATTAGTCTTCATGAAGTCAGTCCAGGTCTTAGTGCAGAAAGAAAAGTTACTAAAAAAGGTATCTATTAAACCCCCTCACAATCGAATGGGGCCACTAGCAAAAATAGCAGTGCTGATAAGGGGAACATGACAGGGAATAAATATTACTTCCCTTATTTTGACAGAATGAGAAAATGAATGGCTGCAGAGACGACAGCTGTGACCAGAATAGAGTATGATTCAGCTCTGGAAAATGCTCTTAATCTCTCTGGGAAATATTCTTATGACCCACTTCTCCACTGAGAGTAAAACATCGGGGGAGCAGGCAGTGGCTGAGGAGAGGATATTGACCGAGGCACACGCTTCCACCACGGGGATAAGAGACTGCTGAGCTGCAGACACTGAATCCCCTGTTCAGGCAGGGCTTACAGCTACATGGACTGGGCCTGGAGGAAGTCAGGGAGGCAATGCTAGCAAAGAGCAGGCACCGTTCCTATCAGCACCAGAATCAGTGCAAGCTTCCAGCTTCTAATCACCCAGAAGGGAGTTTTAATAAAAGAGATCAGAGGGAGATGCTGGTGACAGGCAAAGGGAGGAAGGAAACTGTCCCAATGGCCCTTTGGAAACCAGAGAAGACAGAAAAAACGGGGAGCACTTCCTCTGCAAACTCACCTCTTCACCACATCCCCGTACCCAGGGGCTTGTTTCTCTGACACCGCCTTCAGGAAGGGGCCGCTGTACCTACAAGGACAAGCACCAAGAATGACCTCTGCCCGCCTCTCCACCAAAGACAACATCGCAACATGGACCAGTGCTCGCCGCTCCCTGCTTGCCGTGAGGGCCACGGCCGACTCGCAACAGCCAGTACGCGGTGGCTGGCACAACTCGGCATGGGAAGAGGCTGAGCCCCTCGCTGGAGCTGGCTGTGCCAGCTGTGTAGGAAGCAACATTTGGGCTCTGCCACATGAAGCAGAAGAAATAAATGTGCAGTGCTCTCTCCACCTTTGCAGCATGCAGCTGTTCTTGCTGCGGGGACAGCCAGAAGCAAAGCCATGGAGAGACAAGCCAGCCTGTGGTGGCTGTTGTGGAGGGGAGGACAAGGCCTGGTGACACAGGAGCGGGAAGTCAGGGCAATGTGTTCAGGAGCCATGTCAATCCAACCCTCTGCCCCCACATACCTGTGACTGGCGATCATCTTCCAGATGGACAACAGAGTTCTTTTGAAGACCAAACGCTGCGGGGGGTTATCCCAGCTCAGCTGCACCCTGCAGAGGGAACATATTACCACATCATCACACTTGAGACAAAGTAGGAGGTGGCAATTCTACGAGCACCCACCACATCCGGGTGGATGAAGCGCAGAGATCCTTTGCTGTAGCTACGCAAAGCCTCTCAGGGTGAGATGGTGGAAGCCTTCTGCATCTGAATGCACAACTAAACATCCAGAATGCAGCAAAATGCTGGGCAATAGGTAGAAACAAGACCTGAGCTGAGCAGCTCTCAATGGCAGGATCAAGCCGAACTATGGTTTTCCTTCAAAAGGCAGCCCAGGTGATCACACATGTGGCAGAGCCTGTGTGTGACTGACACGCCTGCACCCGCCTAAAGGGGGCTGGTAAAGCCTTTCTCAGGAGCTGGACTGAGCATTGCCTGGCAAAGCATGATGCCCAGCTCATACAAGGCTTAGCTGCCTCGAGGAAACATGTATTTTCCATTTAATGTCTGATTTAATCTCTACTCTTCTCACTTCAGCTTAGGATCAATGCCCAAAAATGCTGGCAGATCCACAGAGATAGCAGAAGTTACATCCTTCCCTCCTGTTCACCTTCCTGGAGGTGACCTGTGCCATACGCTTGTTCTCATGTGGGACAAGGGAAACAACTCTGTTCTGCTGCACCTGCCAAGAGGGTGGAATGAACTACTTACAATTGTGTGTTGGCAGGACTTGTGGAATCCAGCACGGCAGCTGCTGAGGTGCTATCACTATCATCTTGATCCTGGGCCTGATCACTCATCTCCTGTGGATGCGGCTCACCTACAGCTTGTTCTCCAGGTGTCTCTTGACTCTTGTCCTGAAGAGCACAGAGGAAAAGGGAGATATGGCTGAAATGGCACCCTATTACCCAAATCCTTTATCTAAGAGCCAGCCTGCTGCACATCCCCTTACTGCATCCAGTCTCAGCTGGGAGCTAGCTGGCTCGCTGCTATTCTGGAGGATCATGTTCGACCTTATTACAGAATCACAGAATGTTCAGGGTTGGAAGGGACCTCTGTGGACCATCTAGTCCAACCCCCCTGCCAAAGCAGGGTCACCTACAGCAGGCTGCACAGGACCTTATCCAGGCGGGTCTTGAGTATCTCCAGAGAAGGAGAATCCACAACCTCTCTGGGCAGCCTGTTCCAGTGCTCCATCACCCTCAGAGTGAAGAAGTTCTTCCTCATGTTCAGCTGGAACTTCCTCTGCTTCAGTTTGTGCCCGTTGCCCCTTGTCCTGTCGCTGGGCACCACTGAAAAGAGTCTGGCCCCGTCCTCTTGACACCCACCCTTGAAATATTTATAAGCATTTGTAAGGTCCCCTCTCAGCCTTCTCTTCTTCAGGCTAAACAAGCCCAGCTCCCTCAGCCTCTCCTCGTAGGAGAGATGCTCCAGTCCCCTCATCATCTTTGTAGCCCTTCAGACCTTCACTGTGCTACCCAGCACTCCAGTAACAGCTGGGTCTGATCTCTTGGATCATAACCGCCTCTGGCTAACACAAACACCATGGAGCTGCCTGGTGCCCAGTGTCTGTCTGCTTTTCTGGGAAGAGTCATGGACATAAAGAGGGCAATCAGGAGCTGAGGTAAGACTTCCTCAGGCTTGTTAAAGCTCAAGACACAGATAACAGGATCCCCTAGAGCGCAACAAGATTGTTTCCTGACAAACTCCCGCATGAATATGACAGAGAATAAACTCAGTGACTCCTCAGGAAGAATGTGGACACTGTACTGTGTTTGGCTTTGACCAATGGGACAACCGCAAGGGAACTGCTGGGAATAACACCATCCTAGCTGAACAGGTGAAAAGCAAGAACCCTGAAAGTTATTTCTGTCTCCAGTGTCTCCATTTGCAAAGGACGAAATGCGAGTGTGGAAAAATGGCACTGTTTTTCCACTGCTACGTCACCTGTCCCAGCAATACCTCCGAGGCTGGTGGGAGCCCAGAGTCCCCCTAGACACAGGAATGATGCAAACCCAGGCTAGACAGTGCCTGCTTCCAAGACATGACGGTCTCCAGGGGCAGATGGTTATTGCCATCACAGCCATGTGGGCCTGAAACCAGCCAAGCTGTGTGCTGCATAACACAGCAATTAGAACAAAGCAAGTATTCCAGTCTTGCCTTAAACCTGAGAGCAGACTGCCAGCTCTCATGAGTCACCTTTACACTGCCAAGGAAAAATTCCTCCAACTCACATCTGAGGGTTTGATCTACAAGAAGCTTCCTGTTCATAAACATACATATCCATACATAAAAAACATCCTTCCCCTCATACATTATTTTGCATTCCCCTGCTGTCTCCTCTGGTGTGTCCCTGTCTCCCCACTTGGAACCTGGGACTTCCTCATCTCTTCTAGAGCTAAGTTCCTTCACCGTCTGTCGTCTCTCATCCAGGACCAGAGGCTCTCTTAGGACTTCTCCCCTACCTCTCTTCCCAGGAAGTGTTCTTTCTCATCTTCTGGCAAGATGTGTAGTTGACTTTCCTCTGCTCCCGAGACTGCTGTTCCTGTGGTCTTTTCCTGGCACCTCCCATCTTCCCCATCAGCCTGCTTCCCAGAGCCACAATAATCCCACTGAGTCTGCGACGACTCTGTGCTGCTAATGCGGAGAGGTTCCATCATCTGGGTTACCTGCAAAACAGAGATTTATTGCTTCAAATTGTGAAGGCAAAAGGAAGAAGAAATAAGCAGCACAGATGCTATTTTTGCTTTCACTTATGAACGCCTTTCCATTTTTAGGAATCCTTGCAAAATCTTCTGATGAAGCCCTGCGTTATTATTACAGTGTCAGTTCACTGACATCTCTGTGCTTCAGGGTGAGCTGTGTTTTGACAAAGCAGCTGCCTGGTTGCAGTGCCAGCTTTAAGTGGGTGGAAGGGCTAGGTTTGGTACAGGAGCAAGTGAACTCAGGGCATCTGCTCCTCCCCCAGACCGTGTCTTGGGATGGTGGAGGCCCTGAAAACCGTAATGTTTCAGGAGGGCCTGAACTACACCACCCACTCTCCTGTCATCCAAAGAGCCCTACCTCTGAGAAGAACTGGAGAAGACTGTTGTCTTCACATGGCGTCTCTGCCTTTTCATAGTCTTCACTATCATCCTCCCAGAGAGGCTCACTGAGCTCGAGCTCGCAGTCTGCCTCTCGGCTGCTCTCCTCTAGTTTCCCCATGGCCATCTCTTCAGTATTCCTCCAGCTCCCCACATCCAGATCCAGGCTTGAATCCCAGCTGAGAAGAGACTGGAAGTTGCTGTACTTCTCTGACTCGCTGGGAGACTCCGTTTCAGACTCCCACCACACCCAGGCATGGCCCATCTGCAAACAAACAGAGAGAGACAGCAATTTCTTTGGACCCTGATCCAGAACTGCAAAGCCCAGCCCATTTTCTGACATACTCAGAGAGCCAAAGCACAGGGAGGGCTCTGAGGCGAGCAGCCTACACCTGAGCCCACATTTCACAGCATGTGGCAGGGCTGTCGCTCTGCAACACAAACTACCATTTCAGAGCAACTGAATTTCAGGTTTTCTGGTGCTTTTGCTGTGCACTCCCCCTGCTCAGGGGTCCGTGGGTTACCATGCACGGGGGATGCTGAGCTGGTTAGAAGCATGTGGCTTTGCTGGATGCTACACGTTAAAGGTGCTGAAGGCAGCCAGCAGCAAGCTCAAACCAAGTCATACCGGAGCTCCTCAGCCGCTCATAGCTGGGAACAAGTAGTGACTCCAAGGACAACTCACTGAAATTCCCTTTGCTGCCCCCTGAGAACTTTTTATACTGGAAATAACTTATTACAAACCCTACAGACACTTTGTTTTGAAAGTGACAGATGTGATTTAACTGGATGGTGGTACCTTGTGTACCTGAGCCAGAAGAATTATAACCATGCACAGTTACACACTGACAGGGGACAGTTCTACACATTTCAGAAAATAAAATTTATCGTTCTCTTAAGAAGGAAGAAACAATTCATTTAATCTCTGTTCATTAGTCCATGCCTAAGTGTCTTCTATTGCATGAGTCCACTATGATTTCTCTAAGTCTGGGGAACTGCTTCCAGAGTCACAGTAACAATAAAGTAACAATAAAGGTGGTTAGAAAAACCTGTACCTTGCCACTGAACTCAGCTGCCTAGACGCTGTACCTATGGAGAATTCTATGCATTAATTAGTAGTGTCTTTAGAGTTTTCAGTTAATTATGCACAACCTAATTTTTACAGAGTTTTGAACAAGCACATTTCTCCCTGGTTTCCTTTTGCATTCTCAGGACTGCTAGCACAGTTACAAATACACCTTACGGTGCATAACTGGGAGAAGTAAGGAATCTGTTGGGTTTGGGAAGAGAAAACTTGTTTGCTTAATTTATGAACTTCTATAAGTAGAAGAGCTAGGATCCCAAAGGCCGTCCTTCTGAAACCTCTTTCAAAGTCAGCTTCAGCAGAAGCAGATAGAATTTGATGAGGTAAGAGATAACGTTACCTGCTCTCAGCTTCCAGCTGCAGGAGTTGGGCAAACCGTGATTTCATCTGAAGAATAACCCCACACCTAAAGCACTTTCCTGCACCATCAGCAGAGCTGGCTGCACACGCAGAGCCAGCCACCGCAGCTCAGCTGAGGAGCAGAAAAGCCTTAGCCTAGGGTAATCTAATCACCTGTGATCATCCTTCTGTCCTCTGGTTGAGAGGGATAAGCGTTTTAAAATCAGGAAGCCCAGGGAACTTGGGCATAAGCATGGATTAGAAAGATCTCTGGCCTTATGTTCAGTCTAAACTAAATCCTGGAAGACTCAAGACGCCAGAGAGCAGAACAGCAGCATTAGTGGAAGACAAGTGGGATGAGTGAAATAATTACAGACTGCTTAGTTCCACACCAATTCTGTACAAAAAATAGAGGACAAAATGATACAGACTTGAACTTTTAATTAAGAACTGCCTGACAGTTCTTAATTATGTTGGCTATATAAGTCACCAGCAAGGAATCATTATAAAATTGAAAGTTTTAGTTTGCTTTGCAGAGATCAGACACTGCGCAACCCTCACTGATGTGAGAAAAAGCTGTTAGGAATAAAAAAGACAGCCTTTAAAAGGAACTTACATGTCAAAACAAGAAAAATGATAAAAGTCTGAACTCTAGTTAATGAAATGTAGAATCCACAAAAAAGTAGGCAAAAAAAAGAAAAAAAATGAAGAACAATTTGCTAAAGACATAAAAGCAAATAACAACAACAAACCTCATCAAAAAGATCAGAAGCAGAGAGCTGACAGATGATCAGTGGGGATGACGCATGATCAGTGCCAAACACCTCGGTGGAAAATTGGGCCAGTTGGAAAAACCAAATTAATCATCATTATCAGCAGTTGCCACAGACAAGATCACACAAGACTTTCTCTTGGGATGGGTCTGAGAGGCTGCTTCCAATTAAAATGTCAGTGGGGAGGTTTTAGAACAATTTGAGGGACAGAGTGAACCTTAGAACCAGATGGGATTCACTTGTGTGTCCTAAAGAAGCTTAAATGCAAAATGACCAAACCTATGCTGTGTAAGCTGTCATTTAAATTAGCCGCAGGATGAGAAAAAACCAGATGCGATTGTTACATCTGTCTGTAAAAGGGTGGGTGCTGGGAGACGCAGCACACGAAGCCTGAGCTCTGCGCTAGACAGATCAGAACAAAGTGTTAGGAAGAACAGAATTAGTAGCCAGAGCATGAGTTGATGAACTGGGAAAGAGGCAACGGGGCTCTGTAAAGGAAAATCATATTTTAGATTTTTAAAGATCTTAAACATCATTAAAGGCTATTAAAATGTTATGGGACAAGAGAAAAGGCTCTTTGAAGGAAAAATACCTGGTTAAGAGAAGAAACCAAGGGTAGGAACGAAGAGCAATGCTTTCCATAATGAAAGCAAGTTACTAGTGGGCATGATAAAGGTCCTCCCACGTGCTGCAACTCCAGTTGTTGAACACAGACAAAGACAGGGTAGATGTTACAGAGGAGATGGAGCCAAGCTCTTCTCAGCGGCCAACAGTGAAACGAGAGGAGGCAGTGACCACAAGCTGCACTGAAGGAAATTCAGACTGGATATAACGTAAATGTTTGCTTCGTGGGGGTGGGTAAGCACTTAAACAAGACGTCCAGAGGGGTTAGGGAATCTCCATCCTTGCAGGTGTTCAAAACTAGTTCAAAACTAGTCAAGGCTCAGAGCAACGCGATCTACCTCTGAAGCTGGCCCTGCTTTGAGCAGCAGGTTGGACTAGGTAAATGTTCAGAGGTCCCTTCCAACTTCAATTATTCCATAAAATACCAGAAACCAAAAGAAACTTGTAACTTTTTGTGCTGTAAACTTAACAACCTGTTATCTCTGGAAACTGACGCCATAAAAATTCAAATCAGAAATTTGTTCCCAATTTCAGTACTGAAGGAAAATTAACCAGTAAGCAAACCACAGGATTCTACATTTCTAGCATCAAATGTAGAGCAATTGTTGGTGGAAGTGCACCTCAGCCAAACACGCGACTCAACACAGCAGGCACAAACCATTTCAGCACAAAACTTGTGAAAATCAAGATAAGGTAATAATCTCTGGTCTTAATGGCAATGACTCAGTTTCCTGCAACTTCTGTGTCAGAAAGCTGCGCCCTGTACATGCTGCACAAAGGAGTGCAGACCACTCCCAGCAGCTGCAAGCATCAGGAAGGATAATGTTGTTTTGCTTTTTTCCCCTGAAAGGTCACGGGGGCGGAAAATATTCAAGTTTCATCTCATAGGTCATACGAGCAGAAAATAACAGAGTGACTTGAAAATTGTCAGGAGGAACTTAAAACTCAGTCAAGCATCCACGTTGCTGAGGGGAAGAACTGTAATTTCCAGTGGAGAGAAACAGTTCACAAGCTCCAGTGTGAAACCAGGCACCAGCACACCTACAGCTGCTGGAATGAGAGATTTTCACTGACTAGCGTATCCTTTCCGAACCTCTGGGGAATGAGCGTAAGGTACATTTCAGTACACTGGTCCCTCAAGGAAAGCTCCAACAGAACTGCAATATTTCACTTCTCATGGTTAGATTTCCTGTTTCATCACAGCAGCGCCATATCCTCACACACACTCAAGCAGGGAATCCTCCCCTCTGTCCAAGCTCTATGCAACATTCCCATGGGAACCGAAGATTGTCTCTAATGTCAAAGCCCTGCCGTGCTTTTGTGCTATAGGGGTAACTGGAAGAGAGTTAGACTTGCAGATATTCAAGACAGGTATGCACCCTTGTACGAAAACAGGGTTCCTCACTGCAGAAAGCTGCGATGCTCAGTACACTGTACACTGGATTTGTTCCCAGACTTTAATATACATACACATTTACACATCACTAGTAAAAATCTGTACACTTCACATTACAGTACATACGAGCCACCAGCTGCTAGCTAACACCAGAACACTGATGAAGCCCAAGACAACTGCCCTAAAACAGGCAGGGGGCTAGTCTTCCCCTCTGGGGAAGTTTCTTTGGGTTACACGTTCCGACGAGACACTGCTTTCCAGAAGGGCAAGCAAAGAAGGTGGACCAGGTCCCAGAAATGGACCTGGAGCTTTTCTTCCTCCTCCGACAGCTGTTAGCAGCATCTTGCTTGCACTCCAGCTCTTGACGCAAGGTGCCGGGATCTTCTGTCTGCCTGCAGCGTCATTTCTTCATCTTCATGTCTGCCTCGATGGCACAGCGACGCCCTCTAGTGCCACCGTCCTGGTCGCAAGGCAAAGAAAAAGAGAGAGTTATGCATCCCTGAACACAATACACTCCCTCCAGCACTCGGGGAGGCAAGGCATTGTGCATCTGGTAATGAATTCTCATGCCTTCCAAACGGGAGAAAGGGAAGCTGTCCTAAGAAGGCCTGCCTCAGACCTACCTAAAATTCACTCTGGACACAGCACAGAGGTGCTGGGATTTGCAGCATCTCTGTGCACTGCTGGCAGCTGGGGCAGAGAGAGGCAACAAGGCTCTTGCCCAGACAGATTGCTTTTGGAGCCTGTACAGTGCAGGCTTTGTCCTAAGCGACAGATTCTAGCTTGGCTCTTAAGGTGGGAAGAGGAAACTGCTGACTAACCTACCTTATGAGCTGCTGATCCCTACGGGAAGTGCTCCTCCAGTTGAGTGACCCTGGCACTAGCTCCCTAGTTTCTCCGCACAGCTCCTTTCCAGGAGTAGAAGGCGAGCTGAGAGCTTCCTTTGATCCGCTGCCCTCTCCCTCTGGCTGACATGCTGACTCTCCTGGAGTACTCCTCTGTCTTTAGATATACATGAGAGAAAACAACTCTCCATCTTGCTCCCCTCTCTCCTTCCTGCAACGCAGAGACTTGGGGTTTCCCAGAGGCAGTATTTTTCCAGACACTTCCAGATCACCACAGGCACAGAACAAGGTATTTCTGCAGAGCATCTTATTTCCTTTCTGGACCACGAATGATAAAGGAGTACACAGCTGACTCCTCACCCACCCACGGCCCTTTGTACTGTCTCAAATGTGCGGAAAGGGCAGCTGTGTAAGCATGAGAGATATAAGAACTATACTACTGCACCACTTCGTCTGTCTTCCCACTTCCATGGAAAGAAAGCAGGAGAGAAGTTGTAGAAAAAAGCAAAGGCAGATGACAAAATGAGAACACTTGGAACCAGAAGAAAAGACTGAAGCCCCTCCCACTCACCCATGCTGAGAATAAGGGATTGAGATGTTTCTTCTCTGATGATCATGGTTGTACAGCCCTTAAGTTAAACACACACCACTGCAATGCTAAGGATGCTGTGAGAGCGCAGCGACCACCCAGACAAGGAGCAGAGCACGCTGCCAGCAGTACCTGCTGGAGCCTTTCAATACTTACAAAGAGAGAGAGAAGGAAGGCAGGAGAGCCCATTGGGACACTGTCCTGTTAAAAGGCCAAACAGAAGGACTTATCAGATACCAGGTACAGAAATGCACACACCACACAGAAGCACTGAGCCCACGCACGAGCATAGAGAAACATGTGCTCCACTCCCCTTCCCGCATGGCATCAGTCTTACGCAGCAGGAACATAAAAACGGACAAAAGAGCGATGCTGCGAGAGTCAGAGTGCTAGGAAAGGGATATTCCCTCCTCAGCCACGGCAAGGCCTGGTCTACCAAACAATTTCTGCACTGTGCAGTTGCCACTAGAACTAAGCAGGCAGTCCTTGCAGTCACAGCGTTGTGTGCACCAACGGAGAGCACCTGAGATGACTCAATCAAGTTAGGATGTATTTTTACAGAAGAAAAGAACCAAACAAACCTACATTGCTATCAGTTCAGGTCAGTGCGGAAGTCAAAGGTTCTCTGATGTGTTTTACACAGCAAACCAGACTGGAGTGACTCCCTGGTTCTAAAAGCCTGACTAGAAGTGGAGAACACGGCAGAGGCTAGTCTTCCAGTGCTCTACATCTCCACCTTCCTGCCATGTCACACCTCTTCCAACACTCTGTTCACTTCCCTACAGTTTTCATCACCTCTTTTTAAAAACAGGGAACAGAACTATTGGGATTACAGAAAAAAATCATGAGGCCTGCCTCTGGGATGACATACAGCTCCAGAGCTGAAATCTAATCAACGGACATATTTAAAGAAAAACTTGTTCACATGAAGCTGCTGGAGTCACTGCAGTCTCCAAAACCATTCTGCCTGTCTTTGGTATGGGAACTTCATGCAGTATCTTGGGATTCTTCAAAAGATACCAAGTGCCCTTCCACAGGGCGCAGCATTCTCACCTTCTCCGATGCATCTTGCTTGCGAGTGGAGTCTCGCCCACGCAGGCTCTTTGCACTGATCCCTGACTCCGATGTTTGCATGATCAGTTGTGTGGCCAGAAATTGCTGCAAGAAAACCACTCTCTGTTAAGGTTCTCAGGCAAAACAAGCTCAGCGTGTGTCAGTCAACGATCAGAAACCACAGGCTGGGAATGACTGGGTCAGAGGCAGTTTCAGTTCCTTGTCTGCTGCTCAGAATAAGTTCCTCCATTTACCTCAGAAGCCACAAGTCCCAAGGAACTACAAAACCCCAGTTCAAACTCTGTTAGCCCAGCCAATTGGGACATTCTGCTTCACAAGAAATTTTAAATGGCATATATTCACAGGACAGTTTCATGTACACTTTACAGCGGCATAAACCAGAACAGCCACCGAAAGAAGCAATCGCGTCCCCTGTCATTCACCATTATTGTTGCTTGTTTCTGTTCCTGAACCACACCCTGGTTCTTGCTGGCCTAAGCACTTCCCCGAAGGAAATTAGATTTGAAATTGGTCTGGGCTGAACCTAAAAAACATTTTGCTGTGTTAGTTTTAACTTCTCCACAAACCAGTTCACCACAAACACCCGAGCTAGCGCAAAAGATGCAGGGAAAGATGGGACTACTTCATTCAAAGACACTGTGAGTGAAACAGTGATCTTACACCCAGAAGTCTTTCTGCTAACTATGGACCAAGGCAGATGCTCTGTCCTGCGCTGGCCTCAGCTCAGTACTTTACCTGGATCTGCTCCAGGACATCTCGCTGCATCTCCACAGCCATGTGGTACACATCATGGTCAGAGCTGTTGTACATAACGGCATTTTGAAACATCAGCATAATATCACGCTGGAACTCAGCTGTAGTTCGTATCAGCCCATTCTCAATGTTCTTTTTGATGGTAGATAAATCCATTGGCCTATGAAAGAAACGCAGTCAAAATAGCAACAGAAATACTTAACTCTTTCCCTTCTCTTTTGCAAACAGCCCTGGGGCTGTGACATGTCTAGTTAGGCCATCTATTTAGTTTAGCCAAATAGGTTCTCCACCACACAGGCTGTGTTCCCAAGTACCAAGGCCTCGGTGCAGGAGATGCAAGCTCTCCAGCAGTTACCATGAATGGTAACAACAGTGTGACAGATGTCTCAGGAGAGGCATGTGCTTTCTTCACACATCACTGAAGGAGACATTAATGAGATAGAGCTGCAGCCATTCAACTGTTTAGGAGAGATTTGGGGGGCTAGCAGGGGATTCGGGTAACTCTTCCAGAACAATCCACTATCTGGGACAGTAAAAAATGCTGACTGAAGAAGATGGGTCTTTGGTATTTCAAAGATCAAATCCCACCATTAGACAGAAACTGGGAGAAGCACATCAGTCACATACCACCTAATTAAAAAAAAAAAAAAGTCCTGTGTAAGTCAGTGTATTTCATTCAAAGATAGGGCTGCATCAAGACATGTATCTGTTACTGAAGATGACCCTTTTCTTGGGCAAACCTGTTTCTGACCAAATCATGCCAGAAAAAAAATATTTTCCAAGTCTTGCAGTCTGCATGGCAGCTAAAAACTGTATCTTTCCTGCCAGAAATCCCTACATAAACATGCCAGAGTTCCAATGACAGACGACTGCTGAGACTCACCTTTGCACAATACTGTGGTAGCCTGGTGCTATGTCATCAGTTACAGGCTGCAGGAAGACATTGGCGTACCTGTGGAGAGATGGAGTCCACTTAGTGCCCCGTCCTTGCTGGTAAATATTTGTTTCACACTGTCATGTGTATTTGGCTGCTACCAGTAACAATATGATTCGTTGTCTCCCCGCAGATAAGCTTCCGAGATGGGAGAGTGGAGACTTGTCTAGGATTAGTCATTTCTTTCTGCCAGTTCTCAAGACATCAAACTCACCTGTGATTAGCTGCCGCTCTCCAAACTAGCATGATGGCTTTCTTCCAGATCTTCTGGGCTTGTATCGCTTCCTGGTCCTCACTGCATACTGAGCTGGGAAGGAAAGAACAGCACTTCCTTCAGGAGTCTGCAAACTGCCTCGGAGCAGAAACCTTATGGTTTACTTGGCCTTTGACATGCCTATGCTAATCCATGCTAAAGACAGAAATAAAAAAATGGGAGCTGGTACTATGGCACTGTCTGCACGCTTACAGTTGTAAGCAAGGAGAACCAGACAAATCATCAGCTAATTATCCCTTTGGACCCACTCAGTCAGCAAAACAGAAATGAGAATCCTACCCTCCCTCCACAAAACAGCCTGGGATTTGCACCTGCGTGCCTGAGAGCTTCACTGATACTCACAACTGCGAGGAGGCTGGGCTGCTGGGGATGGAGTCAGCTAGCGTGTGAGACTGTAAAGGTGCGTTATGGACACTGAAGCCATCATCGCTCTCACTCACAGGGGGTTCGTTATCCATCTCTGACAGATATCCCTCACCCTGATCTTCTTCTTTGGGTTCTTCCAAACTGGCAGCCTCACTGGCACCATCCTCATCATCCTCTTCGCCCTGCCCATCCTGAAACAGAGAGTTCATGAGTCTGCACAGCCAGCTACACCAGCAACTCAAGAGCCTCGAAAGCAGCTACGGTTCAGCAAGCAAAGTGATTTTTTGCTATGCTGCTGGCAACCATATAGGCACTTCAACAAAATCCTAGTCACTCTATCCTGCCCTGCCTCCCCCTGCGGACACAGAAGCACACATGCACACACAGCCTTACTGCGCCTGAAGCAACCTCCTGTTTAGCTCCACCTGCAGACTGTCGACTTCTCAGTGCAGAAAGCTGAATGCAAGCTTTGCTTTTCAGCAGATGGGAGCCAAGAAGCAGCAGCAGTGAGATGTTACTAATAAACCCAAGGTGACTACAGCCAATCCAGAATTACCTTCATCTGACTCCTAAAGAGGGCTTGGGCCTCCTCCTTCATTGACTCTGTGAAAGAAAAAGAAGCAGAAAGGTTGATTCTCCAAAACAGTCTTTCCTACAAAAGCTCCTCACCAATGCCTACTGTCCTGCAGTAATTACCACTGTTCCTACACGTATCTTTTCTCCCTCCACCCCAAAAAACCTGAATCAGATCACTGACAACTATCCAGCTAATAATGTTGCATGTAAAAGATTTCCTAGCTGAATTAAGTTACCTGACAGCTCAAATTTGTGCTGAACATCAGCCTGTGAGGAGTCTTCACTCACATTTGGGACTTGTGGAGGGGATGAATCATCATCAGGTGGGGTCTGGAGGGAAGAGAAATGCACAAATCTAGAAGTTTGTGTCAGCTTACTTCAGTGAAAGTGTGGGCACATCTCACTCACCCTAACCTAACTCAAGGCAATGAAGTTCACTGAGCACCTTCCCAACAGCAATTCTGCGCATGGGCGGGGGTAGGTACCCAAAGGTACTGCCTACGGCAGAGAGCTTCTCTGCAGATCGAACAGACCAGCAGCATGACTCCCAAGAGAACAGTCAGTCACATTCATTGAAGGGTCAACTTCAACCCAGCAGTCATCCTTCCTCTAAACGTCTCTCCTACCTGCCACAGCTGCTCCTTTCTTTCCCCACACCAGTTCCAGACAGCCTCTCTGCTCACATACCTCTGTCTTCACCGTGTTGTGCACCATGTCTTCTCCCTTGGCCGACTCTATCTCAATTTCAGCAGTCTCTCCTGTTGCTACAGCTTCTCTTTGATCCTCTACTATCTCTTGACTTATAAGCTCTGGTGTTTCAGTCACTCTTGCACTTGCTGGTACGGTTTCCTCAAGGCCCAGCTGATTCTGCTCCTGCTCTGCAGGTTCTGTCTTTATTTCTGATCCCAGCTCTCCAATGCCCATTAGATCTCGAATTCCCTTTGCCTCTGGCTCCTCACACTCCAGTCTCTCCTGCTTCACAGTCACAGACACTTGGGGTATTTGGGCCTGCTTCTCGTGCTCCTGACGAATTGAGTGTTCCCATGGACCAGGCAGGGTCTGAGGGTCATCAGTGTCTTCGCAGAAAGAAGACAGAGCAGCTTCAACAACCGCTGCATCCAGGACTTCAGGATGGTCGTCTACCTTTATTGCCAAAACAAACACAGACCAGTGCAGGCCACGGTCAGAAAGAGGAATTAAAAAACAGTTCATGTTATTGGGCAATGAGACAATTGTGGAAAACACGGTGTACTGGGTTTACAAAGTTCCCTTTCGCAGCCAGACTCCTATCACTCCCTGGGGAGTCTCCCGTGAAGCTTCAGTTTCAGAAATATAGCACTCCCAGAAAGTACGCTGCAAGCAGCATTCATCTGTCTGCCAGAGACATGACCCAAACCCTACCCAACATGAGAAAGAAAGAGATTTCCTTCTGCACTCTGAAGAGGAGCACCAGGCTAAATGTGGCAGACTAGCAGCAGTGGTGTCATAGGGTTATCTCTCACTGATCTGGACAACGATGGTGAGAATATGTGTTTTGGAATAGTTGTACTTTACTTGTTTAAACTAACTAAACTGGTGAACAGTAATCACTTGAAATTAACCTAACTGGATGTGGAGCCAAAGGCACTGGCACTCTGCTTTGCCTCTTTACCTTGTCCTCAATGATGGCTATAATATTTCCAACAGTATCGAAGTCCAGCTCTTCCCCTGTATAGGACACTGCAATATCCATTTTCTCAGCCAAATCCAGGTCTTCTTTCCCATCCATGCAGTGATCTTTGGAAGCCCCTGCAGTGCTGCCAGCCCCAGAACCCAGGCACTCTTTCTTGATGGAATCAATGATCATGGATATTTCACTGCTGTCCATGGACACTGTCACAGTATGGGAATCAGACACTGCCTCCATGGAAACACAGGCTTCTGGCTGGCTCACTGCACAAAGACGAGAGTGACAATCAGAGACCAATCTGCAGAAGTCAAGCCCACACAAACAAACACTGCAGTGGATAAGACCAAGCACCAACCGCAAGTATCCCAGGTCCACCCACAACAGCATGGCTTAGAACAATCCAAGACAAATATGGGTTTGCTTTCCCACAGTAGAGACAAAGTGAGGTTCCAGCCCTTGAACCTCAATCCAGCAACATACCATCAACACCCCCACCCAGCAAACCCTGTTTAAAACCATCGGTTTACTCCGTAACCCAGCCGTAACCATCCTGTCAGCAAGGATGGCGACTCTGAGGTGATACAGGCCAGCTGAGAGCTCGCTGGGTGCTGATCCCCATGGAAGTTCTGCTTTCCAGCAGTGCATGACCCATGAGTGCGTAGTTCAGGAACGCACCTGTGGCTACGCTTTCTGGAGCTGCAGCTGGTGGCACAACGGATGGTGCTGACAGCGTGGGCATCATGACAATGGTTGCCTGTGGCACAGGCTCTACGGGGGGCGGCAGGAGCTTAGCTGGAGGTTCGCTGGCAACAGCGGAGAAGGAAGCAAGAGGTGAGGTGAACTGTGCAGGACCAGCTTCTAAAAGCCGGGAAAGCGTAGGAGCACCTAACAGAGAGTAGAAGGGAAAAGCACATGAGCAAGAAGCAGCCACCACTGAAGTCCACAAAGCCACCACCGGGTTCTTCACTGTCTGGTGGCTTCTTCTGGAAAAAAGAGGTACCTATAAATGGTCCCAAAAGCTGTACGGAGAACCTGCACCAAAAATACATGGCTCCTTTGTGCATGCAGTCTGAGACAGAATCATGCAGACTACGGGACACTGTGTTCAATGTAAGGGCTGGACAGGCTAAGCCACACATGCAGAGAGATGCCCTTCCAAAGGCTCATCCCAATACCATTTACGGGAAATCTGAAAAACAGTGCTGAGAGCCACACAACGGAAGCCAAGACAAACAGTCATCACAGGAGCTGGAAGGGAGCAGAGGGGATCTCTTTGCAGGTCTTTCCTGGAGAATTCCTCTTATATCAAAGGCTGCCACTCAGCTATAACTTCCAGCCTGAGTTTACTGAACTGTCTGGACCAAATTAACACGTCTTACAGAACAGATGTGGATAAGGAAAGTGAGACTATTCACATGGAATTATGTATGAATGAATGGCATAAATCCTCAGTCGCAGACAATGTGATTAAACCACTGGCTGGCATGAGCTGAAAAGCTTCACCTTAGGCAGGTTGTTCTGAAAATGCCCAATGCAAAGACTCTGGCGTTGTCTCTCTCACCCCCTGCTCTGTGGGACTTACTCTGGAGCTCCCAGCCCACTGAGGTCTAATCCTCAACACTAAGCTAAAGCACAGGTAAGACACAAGTTCTCCAGATTCACAGGGAGCTGCACTTTGACACATCGGGAATCAGATACTAGATCAATTTTTCTCCAACTCCCTGTCAACTAATCCTTTCTTTCTATACTGAAATGTCTGGTATTAACCAGTGTCAAAAGCAGAAAACTAGACTGCACAGACTAGGATCGAATAAAGTCTAATTGTTTCAGTCATTTTAGATCAAGGCACTCTTTTTATCTGTAAGGATTATAGTCGTCTTAAAAGAAAGTAGGGCTGAGAGGGACGGGGGTACAGAAATAGGACTATAACTCATAAAGAAGCCAGAAAACCAGCCAGGCTAGATGTCCTTCATCTCTCTCCAAAGAGAACTCATAGCAGAGTCTGAAGGTATATCTGAAGGGTGAACTGTAGGGGGAGAGTCCTGAGTTACCTGAAGCAGCAGGAGATGCAGGGACAGCACCAGGTGCCGACTGCATTTCCCCGCTGTGCAGCACTGGAAGGACGCTTCCTACCTCCAGTAGGACTCCTGAGCTGTTCATGTGACCAGAAGCCACGGCCATTTCATTTTCACCAACCTGCCAAAGGAGGACACAACTGAAGTTCCTGGAGAAACCATCACATCAGTGATTCTCTGCCAGATATGCACCTCCATGAATATGTCCATCATTTGCTGTCTCAGCATTTCTTCTGTGGTTTTTGTCCAGTCTAGTCCCTGTCTGAGGCCCCTTACACAAGTGCACGGCATCACAGTCTGAAACTAGTTTGTTCTTCAGCTACAATACAGCTGCAGTGCCACCTTCTTTTGAAGTCAGGCCAAATATATCATTTGCTCTACCTCAGTTCCTCTGTTCAAGGACCTCAGAACCCTTTACAGATACCAGTCTCTCTAGCCCCTGAGATGGCATGGAATTATCCCTTATTTTGACTTGAGGCAAACTGAAGCACCAAGATGTAAAGTAACTCTCTCAAGGTCACACAGTAAACCTATGATGGACCTTGAAGCAGATGTAAAAGTCCTGTCGATACAAAGAAAACCCAGTCCTCCAGAGCCATTATCCTTCCTTGCTCCACCCTATGTTACACTGCACCCTGCAAACATAAAACCCACGGAACATTTACCCAAGCTAACAAATAGCAGTGACCCCAAATCTGACTACTAAAAAAAGAAAGTCAACAACAATACACCTATTCCATCACGCAAGCACTAACAAAGCGAACCCGTGCCACAGGTAGGCTGATGGCTGCTATTTTCAGACTGGGCTCTGAACAGCGTCAGCAATGGTTGCCCTCCTAAGACTTCCAGAGTCACTAACACCAGAGAGGTCAAAGTGGCTTGCCATCCAGTGATTTTAATAACTGTCTACAACTACGAGAAGACTGAAGCACTTAAATATTCAATAACCCCATTAAAGAACTCCCTCTTCCTATGCTATGACCCACTACAAATATTGAAACTCAACTTCCTGCCAAGAATTGTGAGCCCAAAGTAGAAATCACCAAGAACACCTCCATGGAGACAGACTGGGATGATGCTGACTAACACTCCCCCTCCCCCGGGAGAATGATTTCCTCGAGCAAAACCTGCAACTCCCAACTCCTTATGAGTGAGAGGAGACACCCAGTCCTACGTGCTGAATAACCCCTGCAGTCCTACACCCACAGTACTGCCGGGAAAGGGTCCCACTTCTGTGGCTCACAGGGGCAATTAAATCTCTTGGATATCACTTCTGTTGGGACTCTCACAAGAACTGTACATTTTTCAAAAGCCTTTGCAGCTCCCCCTTTTTCAGTGGGAGAGTCTGGAGCAAATTGTTTGTGTGCTTGCATATATGAGCAGAGAGCTCCATACCAGCCTGGGGCTTGTGGGCAGGAGACTGCCCTTCTTCAGCAGCTCTGAGAGCAGAGGGGAAGGAGGCGGAGTTGCTTTTTGTCCTAGCATCTTTTTCTGGGGTGAATCATCAGTGACTGGGGTCATGGGGGCATCCAGGGGAGCAGAGCCTGGAGGGGTGTCAGGGATTCCAATGAAGGAGGCAACTGGGGTGCTGGGCAATGTCCCTGGAGTGACCTGAGAAAGAGAAAAACCACACTGTTCAAAGCCACACTCCACCACATGGCTAGCCCCACTTGCTCCTTCCCCCTAGAGCACTGATCCAGCACACCACAGACACCTACTCCACTCACTCGCTACACCTGCGCCAGATACACGCTTTCACCCTTTCCCTGCCCTGCAGTGCCATTTCCCAGGCACACACAGCAGACTGCCTGGCCAACCCACTGATGCCCCTATGTAGCCTTTGATCTAGGTACCTGATCATCACAGACACGGAAGAGGACATGTATCTCGAGCAGTGCTGTACATCAACCACACTACAGTACTACCACAGTGAAAGGTCTGCAAAATGAGGCAAGCGCTTCTCCCCGAGCTCCTATTCCATGATGGATGCCCAGCCACCCAACGTCCCAAGCTGGTCTTTCCCTCTTGCCACGTCAGGTATCCTTACCGCCGGACTGGCCTCATCCACAGCAGGCTGAGACAGATCTCCCAGAGCATAGTCTCCCCCTGGGGAGGTTGAGCCTGCAGGGGAGCGAACCATCACACCCGTTAATCGTCGTGGCGGATTCTTAATGGCCTGACGAGCTGGAAGTGAACAGAAAAAAGAGTGAGATTCCATGAGTCCATCTTGGACAGTCCCTGAGAGTTACCTCTGACTTAATCCTAAAGAACCCTAATGAAACAATTCATACTGCAGGAATTTCTTGCACCCCACTAGGCTCAGTTACTAGCATGGATAATGCACTTTAACTGCAGATCTCCGTATCAGATGGGTATTCACCACCTCCCACCACTGGTAGGTTAGTTCACTGAACTGCCCCAAGAATTACAAACCAATTAAACATTCAGAACAAATCTCTCTTCCTTTTCTCTTCAGACAACAGTAATACCACAGGGAAAACTAAAGGGGTGAAAAGCCTGACATTTTAACAGCGAGCTCCTTCCTAATCATGCTTCCTCTTAGATACACCTTTTCTGCAGAACTTGTTCCCTTCTCAGAAGTCTCTGCATTTTTCCTGTTACAAATACAGTGCCGGAAAGAGAATATCAAGGATATTCATGGAATTCCTCTCAAACAGCTCTTAAAAAGACTTAAATATTTCCCAAATGTTCTTATGAACATGTGCCTCTTTCTCTGAGGAGTAAGGAAGCTCATTTCCCGCTTACCCTGATAAGCAGCATCTGTAGCCTTCCTCTTGACTTCTGCCTCCTCCTCCTCCATTTTTTTCTTTCTGTATACAGAACCAAAAGCTACTGTCACACAGTGTCCCACTTTCCCTTAGTTCCTCCTGCAGCTTACTGACCCCCACCCCATTATCTTCAGACAACAACGACCTGCCCCTGAGGACTCGGGCTCAACTGCTCTGAGGAGCGAAGCAAGAGTCAGAGGCCAGAGAACAACACGCCTGGCAGGAAACCTCACCGCCAGCTCATCATCAAAGTGGAGAACGCAAGCACGATATCGCAAGCCACCACCGAGCTCTTCACCGAGAAACTCCGTAAGATGTTCCACACAAGCTGGTGCCCCCAGTCTAAACTAAGTCCACCCTCAGAGGCCAAAGCATCTGCCCAGCTGCCCTGTTCCTCTTAACCCAACGTATGTGGAGCAAGAGGTGTCTGATAAACACACACTGTCAGGCAACTACAATCTCAGAAGAAAGCATAACATGGAAATAAATAACCCACATCATAATCTCATTGCACAGCTCCTCCAGTCTGTTATCCATGTGTCCGGCCTGGATCAGCTCTGCATCCTTCTTGAGTTGCCTGTAATCAGAAAATCTTCTTACTTACTTATCACTGAACAATACTCCTGATGGAGCGTTTTCACTCCAAGCACCATCCCACTTGGGCCACTTTTTCAAGACAGGACTCTCAGGCGCACCACAGCTTAACGCCTCTGCCACATACCTGTATTTCTCCTGTGTTTCTTTAATCATTTTCTTCAACTCCTCAACTCGTTCTGCAGTTAGTTTCCGCACAATAACATCTTCCACAGTTTCCACAACTTCTCCTTTCTCACCACGTTTTCTCCTATAGAATAGGAGCAAAATAAAACAGCTCAGACATGAAACTCAGAAAACCTCAGTTCTCCCTTCATAAATGGCTGCTGTCTGTCATTCCTGACACAAACACGCACAAAAAAAAAATCAACCTCCTCTTCCAATTTCTCTTAAGTGATACTGGACAGCACAGTGTTCAAACAAGCTATTCTGAAAAGTTTATCTAATTCTTAAATGCGCCCACTGTTAAAGAACAAATCAAAGATGCAAGCCCACTGCAAATTCTCAACCCGAAAAAAATCAATCATTCAGCTTCAGAGAAGCTTCTTACTAGCCCCAAAGAAACATCTATTTTTTTTCCTCAATAACTCTACTCCATCTTTTGTCTTCGCAACTCAAGTGCTGAAGATCATTCAGCACTATCACAAACCAATACTACTTTTAAACATCCAGCCTTTAATTTAATTTGATGTGAAGTCTCAAAACAAAGTGCCTGGATCTAGGAGTGAGAAGTATCTGAGACCACAAAGCTGCAGTGATAGCATTGATAAGAAAACTGTAAGAAACCACTGCAAATTAGAGAAAAATACGAAACATTTCCCCTTCTCACTCTTGCTGCCTTTTCCACCCCTATTCTGAATAATTTTATGTGTAAGGCTTCTGATCAGTAAGACCAATATGTAGTGTTTTGTTCCAGCCAAATAAATGTTTCTTTTTGCTGCATTCGTCCCCAGCTGCACACTGCAACTCTTACAAATGCAGCGGTGGCAGAGGTCCCAGTTACTCTGCCATGTACTGTAATGATAGCAGGGACATATGGAAGACACTAACAAGTACACAGAACCATGTGATACTGAAATACTTTGGTCTTATGAAAAAAGGAGACAAGATAAGGAGGTATGGGAAGCATGTTCTAAGAAATACTTTGGGCTTGCCTATCTTCCCCATCTGCCATCCCCGGATCCCAGTTATCACAGCCAGATTTCTTCATTCCTGTACACTCCTTTCAGAAGGAGCATTATCAAGTCCTTTGCTGTAAGAACCAACAAGTTCACCCAAAATCGCTGCAGACTGCACTTGCTTCAGACTTTGTACTCACTTAGGGGTCTCCGTGGTCTCCAAGAGCTCTGAATACTGAGATGCACAGTGCTAAGAAACAGAGAAAGCCAGAGGGCACCATGGAGTCAGCTTCAGCAAACGCCTATCAACAAAGCCTACAGAGCACTTACTCTTACTTCGTCAGAGGTCTAATGCTTTATGAAGACATCTGACTATCTTCTCCACAGTTTCCCCCATGGCTACACCTTAGTGTAGCTCAAAGGGAGAAAGCATATTCACTTTTACTCTAGCACTGCCCCGGCTAATCTTCAAAACAAAGCTAGAGCACAGATGCTCTCAAATAACAATTCAGAAGTCAAAGCAAGCAAGCATGATTAGGAAAACTGTGCTGTAATGTTTCCATCTATGAATATGAACCAAAAATATTTCTGTGGAGAAGACAAAACATTTTATCAAGGCCAGTTTCATAGCTTAACAAAAACAGTAAGCAACACACAATCCCCAGCATCTCCTCCCTTGACTCTCTTAATTTTTTTCCATCCCTTCTACAACAAAAAATCCCAGGTGCTTGCCCAAACTGCAGGACACACCAAAATACATGGGCATCCACAAATTCCTGGGGCAAGAAATTCCACAGCTTAATTACAAGCCTGGTGAAGAACAACCTCTTTAGGTTTGCTTTGAACCGGCCTCCTGCTAGTCTCAGTCAATAGCCTCTAAATCTTGTACTGGACAAAGCACCAAACAATTAATCCTTATTCACCCTCAACACACCACTTCTGCTTCTGCAGACATCTGTTGTATTCCTGTTACTCATCTCTTCTTTATGGTAAGGGTTCTACCTTTCTCAGTCATCCCTTACAAGGAAGCTGTTTCACGTCTTTGATCATCCTTGTCCTTTCCTTAACTTTATCCAACTGTACCGTAAGCCCAAATTTCATTTCAGAAACAGGAAAAAGTATTTAATCTGATTGAAATAAAATAGATTTTTAAAAAATTAATCTTGCTGTCTTTTTTAAAACAAGCAGTACACTCTCTTAGGCAGCTGCCCTACATATCCCATAAAGAACTCATTTTTTCCACGATTCAAATGGCAGTACCTTACCTTTTGGGAAAACCAGTCAGGCGGGCGTCCTGGCTCTGCAAAAGGTTTGATAGCTCTGCTGACTGAGACCCTACAGGAGAGAAATGGCCAGTCACTGTCAGCCTACCTGCTTCCCCAGCCAGTGTGCAAACAACAGATGTTGACCTGTCTTGATCTTCATCACTGAATAGCCCCCATAAACACGCTGAACTTGCCAAGCAGTTGTTATGTTTAGGAACTATTCAAGTACAGCCCTTGCACTCAAAAATATTTTCCTGTTCCTAATAAATGACAGCTTCAACCCCTTGCTTTGAAAAGCAAGTTTCTGGCTTCTGATGACACCACCACATTTCCACAGAACCCTTACTTTGGCGAGGGGAAAAAGGCAGCAAAACAGAGCTACGAGTTCAGCGCAGAGAAACCCGTTACCAAACGCCCCTCCTGAGCACACCTCACTCCTCCCCACCCCAGCAGCTGCCGCTCGCTGCTCTGACGGGACTCGCTTCGAAGCAGAAGGGCGGCCAAGGCCCGGCCCCAACACCTCCCTCCTTCAGCAGCCCCGTCTTGGCTGCGGACAGAACGCGCCTGGCAGCGGCTGCGGCCCACGCACCGGGCGCCCCGAGGCCCTCACCAGTTCTGGTCGCCGCTCCGCATGACGGACGAGGCCAGGCAGAGCTTCTCGCGGATGGACCAGGGCTCCGTGGGGCCGGCGCTCAGCAGCTTGTGCTCTGCCGGGACACGGCAAGGAGTGCGCGCCACCGGCGGCGGCACCGGGACCCCGCCCCCTGGGACCGCAGCCCCGCCCCGTCTCGCGGCCACACGAGCCGTAGCACCGCCCCTCCTCGGGGCCGTTGGCCCCGCCCCCCCCGCGCCACCGTTGGCCCCGCCCTCTCCCCTCAGCACCGCTCAGTTCTCCTCTGGCCGTTCCCCTGCCCCCTTCCCGCTCCAGCCCCGCCGCCGCCGCTCCCTCGCCGCCGCCCGCCCGCTGCCCGCCGCCTCTCCCGACAGGCCCCGCACTCACTGCCCGTCCCCGCTGCCATCTTCCCCGCCCGGCCCGACGGAGGCAGGGCGGAACCGCGCGCAAAGCCCGCCGGGAGGCGCGCGCGCGCGCCCGCGCTCTCCTCGCTGTCCCCGGGCGCGCGGGCGGCCGAGCGCTCGGGCCCCGCCCCTGCAGCCCCACGACGGGCGCTGATTGGTGGCGGCGCGGGAGCGGCCCCTCATTGGCGGAGCGGGCAGGCAGCGAGGTTTGAAACTCCAGCAGTAGGCGCGGCACGGCCGCGAGGTAGCGGAGGTACTGGAGGTAGCGGCGCGGGGCCTGGCAGCGGCCTGCCGGGGCGGGGGGCTGTGGGGAGCGGCGGCACCGGTGTCGTGGGTGAGCGGAGAAGCCCGCTGAGGCTGGGCGCCTGTGAGCGGGCCCCCGCGGTGGCCTGAGGGTGCGGGTTTGTGGTGGGGGGCGGCCTGCGCGGAGCTCTGCGTGCGGGGGCCCCGTGTGGCCGGGTCGTGCGGGTGGGGGCCGGGGCCCTGCGCGGTGCCGGGGGTGTGGGTGCGTGTGGCGGTCTGCATCCGGTTTCAGGGGGCGGTGGTGGCAGGCTGTGCGGCGCGGTGCCTGCGGGGGGACTCCCAGCAGGCCGCCATAACATCACCCCACCCTCGCTGCGCCCCTCTTTCTCCAGGAGCCGCCATGGCGCAAGCCTTTGCCTCCCCAGGGCTGTTCTCTGACGATGATGGTGCAGCCTCCCCCGTTCTCGAGTCCACAGCAGCAGGGTTCGGGGCCGATGTGCGCAAGGACCTGCTGTCCGAGTTCTCTGCCATCTCTCCAAACCCGGAGTGCTCCCAGCAGGTGAGGCCGGAGCTCTTTTGTCACGAACAGGGCAGTGTCTTGACTTGTGGCTGCTGTGTCCACACAAAGGTGTTGCGACGCGGGGCCGACAGGCTCTTCAGAAGAGGCTAGAACAAAATGCTGTGACGGGGGAGCAGTTCCTGTTACAAGCAGTGTGCTGTGAGGGGCACAGTCAGGCAGTGCCTCTCAACATGATGCCTCTTAGTGTGGCGCTTGGTCTGGGGGATGGTTTAGGTGTCAGGTCTTTGGGCTGTTGGTCTGACTCACTAGATAAACAAAAGAAATGCTGGTGAATGCCTAAGAAAGCTTCTGGCATTGCTGGAGATTCTAGGAGTAGAGAAGTGTCCATTAGTTACCGAGCACTAGTTAGAGTAGCCATGTGTGTGTGCTGTGCTGTGGTTCCTGTCAGTGTCCTGACAGCTCGTTGTGTAGTGCTTCTCTGGTTACCATGTTTAACCTATGCTGATTTTGCAGCCTGTAGCTGAAGAGAATAATGGAAAATTAAAGGTGTATCTGAGAGTTCGACCTCTGAAATCTACAGAAGTGGAAAAAGGCGAAGACCAGGTGAGACACTGAATGAAGCAGTCTCTGAGCTGGTTGCCTGTGTGCCAGCTGGGAGATACTTCTACCCTTTGCTGTCTATGCTACGGCCTCTTGTAAGCCATTGTGATGATGTGGTTTAACATGTTCTTTAGGGCTGTGTCTACATTGAGAATTCGGAGACCCTTCTTCTAAAAGCCCCTAAGGACTCCTTCACTATGCGGAGCACAGAACGTGGAGTGGGACAAGCAGCGCACAGATTTTCTTACACCCAGGTAGGTCATTGGAGCAAACAATCCCAGTTTTGCATTTTACATTTTTCAAGCTTAAGCCAGCCTCACAGCTTGAAAAGCTGTCTTACTAATACACACTGATTTCAATGCACTGTGCGAACTATGTAGTCCTGTACAGTCCTCTAAAGTTTGTTTCTGTTGCTGTTTCCTTAGTTTTTCTCTTTTTAAGCTGATCTGACAACTCGTTTTGGCAGCAAATGCCAAACTCCTGTTTTATTCATGAGGCTCTAAACACACTAGAGGCTGTAGGGATACCAGATGTTACTGGATTAAGCCTGGTTTTGGCTGGGACAGAGTTAATTTTCTTCACAGTATCTAGTATGAGGTTATGTTCTGGGTTTGTGCTGAAAACAGTGTTGATAATTCAGAGATGTTTTAGTCATTGCTGAGCAGTGCTTACACAGAGTCAAGGTCTTTTCTGCTTCTCACCCCACCCCACCAGTGAGTGAGCTGAGGGTGCACAAGAAGCTGGGAGGGGGCACAAGCCAGGACAGCTGAGCCCAACTGACCAGTGGGATGTTCCATACCACACGACATCATGCTCAGCAGATAAAGTGGGGGGAAGGAGGAGGAAGAGGAGGGACGTTTGGAGTGATGGTGATTGTCTTCCCAAGTCACCATGATGGAGCCCTGCTTTCCTGGCAGTGGCTGAACATCTGCCTGCCAGTGGGAAGGAGTGAATGAATTCTTTGCTTTGCTTGTGTGTGCAGCTTTTGCTTTACCTATTAAACCGTCTTTATCTCAGCCCATGAGTTTTCTCACTTTCACACTCCTGAATCTATCCCCATCTCACCAGCAGGGAGTGAGTGAGCAGCTGCCTGGTGCTGAGCTGCCAGCTGGGGTTAAACCCAGCTTGTTTTTGTAGGGAGCTTGGACTGGAATTACTGGTGGGTCTGCTGCTGGTGTTTAAAGGGTAGTGGAGGGAAGAAAGGACTACATAGTATCACCTGATCAACCATCAGTGGTCAAAAGATAGGAAAGATCTATATAAGGCTATTCTTCATGTGTCTTATTTGCAGATCTTTGGACCAGATGCGGGGCAGAAATTGTTCTTTGACGAGACAATGAAGCAGGTGGTAAAGGATGTACTGAATGGGCAGCACTGGCTGGTTTACACCTATGGCATCACCAATTCAGGGAAGACTCACACTATTCAGGGTAAGAAAAGCACTGGGTGTCAGCAGCCTGTTGAGGGAGTTGTCTGCTTCTGCATGTCAATCCTCAGCTTGCCGTTGCTGTTTTTGCTTCAGGCAGCAACAAAGATGGGGGGATTCTGCCTCGCTCCTTAGCAGTCATCTTCAACAGCGTTGGGGACCGGCTGTACCAAGCCATGGATCTGAAGCCTGCGCTCTCCAATGAGGTGATGTGGCTGGACAGCAGGCAGGTGCGGCAGGAGGAGACCAAGAAGCAGACCATGCTGCAGGGGGGTCTGTGGGAGGTAAGCACGCAGCTTCTTGGAGGTTTAATAATAATAATAAGAGGGAAAGGATGGTGTCATACTACATGCTCCTGTTGTCTCCTTCCAGGAGGAGCTGTTAACGCCACTTAAGAGGAGTCGTAGTGCCGAATCTCAGCTCCAGGCCACCACCAGTGGCAGTTTTGACAGTGGAGTTGCTGGCCTCTCTTCATCTAGCCAACTCACCAACCATTCAGACATCAGCCAGACAGAAGGTATGTCTGGAAGCCTGTTATGTACTACCTACTTCTTGTTGGAGGATCAGGGAGTAAAGGGTGATGGCTATTTGGATGCCGTGTTGTCGGTAAGGGAGCAAAGGTGCTGTAGTCTCACAGTTTTCCCTTTGGAAGATAAGGATGTTAGGGCTGAAGAACTTTGTATGTACGTCTTGCCAACATATGAAGAACTTGCCACTCAAGCCTTGTGAAATGAAAAGTTACTTGATAGCCACATATTTCATTCATGGGATATGGTTATTGATGAGCTGAATGCCATGCGATGGGTATAGCTGGAGAGCAGGGTGCCAAAGTGCACTTGTGCTCAGGCCTTCAAACCTAGGAACTCCGAGCTGATTAGGTATCCAAAAGCACGGTGTATCTGAGGTAAAAAAGCACTAAAACTTCACTTATACTGGGAAGAGCTCCTGTTTGAAATATCACGTGCTTCTGGAGTCAAGATCAAGTGTATAGAACCCCTAACATGAAGAAGGGTTAAAGGAAACCTTGGGCTGTCTGACTGGGGACAAGCATTAATGTAGGTCCAAACAGGAGGAAGTATATAGAGCAGACTTGAGTCTGGGGTAGTGTTCCTGCCTGAGACACCTCAGTCTATAGCTAAACCATTGAGATTGGACCTGTGAAAAGCTGCAGTCACGATTTTTCTCTTTCTTTATCTTTTCCCCAGAACTGGGCCCCCGCTGGGCTGACTTGGATTGTATTTCACTCAGCAACACAGGAGATGTGCAGTTCTCCATCTGGGTCTCCTTCTTTGAGATTTACAATGAGTTAATCTATGACTTGTTAGAACCGGCTTTACCTGGTCAGAACCGTAAGAGGCAGACACTGCGGCTCTGTGAAGACCAGACTGGCAACCCCTATGTGAAAGGTAGATTTGCCTGAAAGATGTTTTTAGTGGCCTGCTAGGTGGATCGCACCTGAGGGGAGACTTGAGATGGGTGGGTGGCTTAGCAGTGATGTGTTGGGGAGCACAGTGTCCACTGTGGCCCCTCAGAGGTCTCTGATGTCTGGATTATGGGAATGTTAAGTTTATTGATGTTAAGGAAATGCAATGGTGAAGTTGGGGCCAAGATAACTATTTTTCTGCCAGTCTCCTAACTGCCTTGCCCAATGTGCGCCTGCTTTTCCAGATCTGAACTGGATCAATGTCTGTGATGCCGATGAGGCCTGGAAGCTTCTGAAACTGGGTCGGAAAAACCAGAGCTTTGCTAGCACTCACATGAACCAGAACTCCAGCCGCAGGTCTGAAGGGGGTTGTTTAGGCAGAAATACAATTGTGATGGGCTTTTAAAGGTTGCGTTTCCCTTTTAAAACATCTGCGTGTTTCTTTACAGTCACAGCGTCTTCTCCATTCGGATTCTGCACTTGCAAAGAGGTGGCAGTGAAACTGTTCCAAAAATCAGCGAGTAAGTTTCATGCTCTCTAGGATTTGGGGGTGTTCTGGGGGTGGACTTTCCTGTCTTTTTTGTTGTGGGTATGGGAAGTATCTTGAAGGTCTTTTTGTAAGTACTTGGAAGGAGCAAATGTTCCCATTCTTAAGTCCTGGAACTCACTGAGGAGTTTGGGAGGAGTACTGCAAAGTACAGCTTGAGGCAGTTCTCAGGCTTTTTGAATGCAGGTAAATGTGAATAACTCTGGCCTTGCAGAAGGGCTGACTTGAGTGCTGCTGATGCCTGTTCCTGGGATGTAGTTATCTGGGAATGGGTTGGCTCAGTACCTGGGAAGTGGCTGTCCTGAAGAATGACACGGGATCTTTGAACTTCACACTGTAAAGCTTCAGTTGGTGTGATTTTATGTAACCTCTACACTTAGGGTAGACCTTTCTGTCCAGCAATAGCCCATGCACCCCAAAAGAGCTTTCTGTGCCCTTATGGGGGAGCAGGGTAGGTGATCGCAGGGTGTCTTGAGTTGTAAACCTGGATAGACTAGGATAAACCTAGTAGGTCATGTGAATATTGCCTGTGCTGTCTTCAGGTTATCCCTGTGTGACCTTGCGGGGTCAGAGCGCTGCAAAGACCAGAAAAGCGGGGACCGAATGAAAGAAGCAAACAACATCAATACCTCCCTCCACACACTGGGCCGCTGCATTGCTGCCCTGCGCCAGAACCAGCAGTCCAAGTGAGCATCCAGAACGCCACAGGGAGCGTGTGGGGAGGCTGTTTTGCTTTTCCATGGGCTCACTCTTTTTTTTCTCCCCATAGATTGAAGCAGACTGTGGTTCCCTTCCGGGACAGCAAGCTAACCCGCGTGTTCCAGGGTTTCTTCACTGGACGTGGGCGCTCTTGCATGATTGTCAACATTAATCAGTGTGCATCTACGTATGATGAAACTCTGTATGTAGCCAAGTTCTCAGCCATTGCCAGCCAGGTAAGCAGCACACATCAGGATCACGGCATGCTCAGGATACGTCCTGCTTCTGTGGGAATGGGCCCCTTTCCATCACAACGCAGGGGGAATGCTTGCAAGCCTTCCCTATGCTTCTCCAGTGGATAATTACCTTTACAGTTGTCTCCAGATTCTGTTAAATTGAAAGGGCTGACAGGCTGCAGAGAAGTGCCATGTTTAAAGACTATGCGACTTCTAGGCTTTGTGGACTAGTAATGGTGGCCTTTCCCCTTTCAGCTTGTTCAGGCGCCTCCCACAAAGCTGGGACTTCCATCCATCCAATCAATCATCAAAGAGCACAACAGGCGAACCAGCGAGGGTTCAGAGGCAGCAGCAAAGGAAGAAGTGGAATTGGAAGAGGACAGTGAGGATGAAGCAGATGTCTCCATGTATGAGAAGGAGGTGGGCTGTGAATTTGTACAGCCTTTATGGATAGAGGGGTGAGAACATGGCTGTTGGCTTTGGCCTGGGAGGTGGGGCTGGAGCTCAGCACTGTACCAGGAGATGACCGAGAACCTCCAAAGGATATGGGACCCAGGAAACTGGGAATCTGAGGAAAACATTCCACAGTTGGTCTAAATCTGAGGCACATGCTTAATTCAGAAACACTTTGTCATCTGTGGAATAGGGCTTGGGTGCAGATCTATAAGATCTCTACTCTGCAAGGGAAATCTAGAGATCAGAAAACATGCAAAACAAATGGCTAAATTAATTGAGGAAAAACAATCAAACTCCTAGATACTCAAAGTGGGCAGCTGGAATAGCTGAAGGATCAAGATGGAAATCGTATACACCTACAGAGACTTGAGTTGTAATGCATCAAGGTAGCGAATGCAGGTGCAGCCCTGGGCAGTGCAGTAGAGGAAGCTGCTCTGAAGACATCTCCATCTGGAGTGCGGTGTTTAAGCCATCTCATGGGAGAGGAATTAAGAGCAAACCTGGCAACTTCTCTTTCCAAGTGACTAAAAGAATCTTAAACCTAGATGACCCCAGCCTATGGATATGGGATCAGCTAGCTGCTTCTAGGTCTTAGTTCTGTTGTGCAGTGTGGGCAATGGACTCTGTGTCCTTCTTGTAGGACTTGTTGCGTGTAGTGGAAGCTGCACGAGAACTGCTGGTGCGAGAGCGGCAGGAGAAGCTGCGACTAGAAATGCGCCTCCGTGAGGAGATCTGCAATGAGATGCTGGAGCACATGCAACAGAAGGAGCAATGGTGCAGGTACAGCTTATGCTGAATCTCTCTCCCTCTGTTCAGGGTGGGCTACAATACTAAGAACTGCCAGACCCTGACCTGTAGTTGTTTGCTGTCTTTGTAGCCAACATGTGGATGCTCAAAAGGAGCTCCTGGAGGAACTGTATGAGGATAAACTGAATAACCTGAAGGAGTCGCTAACCGACTATTACCAGGAGGAGATCCAGGTTTGTTCAGGGCAATGGAATGACATCAGGATAGTGGCAGTGGGCTGGGAGGGGACTCGGGGTACTTGAGTCCAGGAAGGTGACTTACGCAAACTGAGGGGAAAAATTTTGCTTTTTGTGGTATTTTTTGTGCAACTATTTGATAGCTTGATCCACAATTTTTGCTTCTTGTCTCCTGCTTTACGTAGTTCACTAGCTTTCTGATTTTCAGCCCTAAATCTGGAAGCTAATGTGCGACCATTCTGACTGTTCTGTTTGTTCAAGGTGATTCTCTCCCCTTTTACTCTTTTTGCTAGTGGCTTGCTTTGCACTCTTCAGATTAACACAAGTTCTGTGAATTTCTCTTCTTAATCTTAGTCATGATGATGGCTATGGGCCTGTGTATTTTTCATGCTACGGCATTTGAGTGGCCTCTGGGACTTGCTGCAGACCTCTCTGAAGATGCCAACTCTCAAAAAGTCCCTTGTCTTTAGAGGCTGGGAAAAAAGTGGTTTAGGGTGTCAGGAAATGGGTTCACTGTTTTCAGTTAAGGGACATTAAAGGCTGGGTCCAACGTGTTAAGTGTGTGATTGAGAGTCTCCTGGAAGAAAGACATTGAAAGCTTCAGAAAAGCTGTGTTAAGAAAATCTTGTTGAATATTTGAACAAACTTGCTTTTTAAGGAGCGTGATGAAAAGATTGAGGAGCTCCAAGTTGCTCTGCAGGAGGCAAAACAAAAATTGGAGAGCCTGGATACGAAGCAAAAGGACTCGGGGCAAGGCTTGCGTCGATCAAAGCGAGTGGCTACCTCAAGCGCTCTGCAACAGGAGCTGGCAGATACTAAAGCCAGTCTGGAGCAATGTCAACTGGAGTTAAAAACCACAACAGCAGGTGAGGCAGCACTGGCTCTGAACTATGGCTGAGCAATCCTTGCGGAGGGTTAGTGATAGTTCTCTTCAGTAGGGTACACTGGGTTCAGACATCCTGAAAACACTATTCTCAATGGTAGATGATAGGAATAATGTGCTGGATGGATGGGGCTTCATTTTCACATGAAAATGGACTTTAGGGCAGGATCATCTCGCTGTTCAAATCCTAAAGTCCCTTTGTGTAACTGCAAGGGAGAAGCCTGGAATGCTTGTGCACGTCTGCACAAACTCACAGCTTTTCTCAGCTTGCCTGTGGCAGCTTGTCTCTAGGGAAGTTCTGACTTGAGAAAAACTGAAAGCTTATGAATGTGCTGTTGCTCATGACTTCTTGTCTGTTCCTAGAGTTGCGCAAGTACCAGAAATTACTGGAGCCACCTCCCTCTGCCAAACCCATTACTGTGGATGTAGACAGAAAGCTGGAGGACGGACAGAAGGTAACTTCATCTCTGTGTTACAGAAAGGAACATTTGCAGGACAAAGCGGTTGCCAATTTAAACAGTATTTGGAGCTGCTGTCTCCAGGTTTTTAAACAAATGGTTGAAGTTGAAATGGGTGTGTTGAAAACAAACCCTTAGTAGAGATGCAGAAGGTGTTGGTATCTGTGATCCCAGTGTACCTCACTGAGGGGATCCTCCCTCAGTACTGTATGTCTGCATTACCCTGGAGTGGCTTTGTTTGCAGAGCAATGTCAAAGCTAGATGTTGTATTCAATCTCTCTCCTGTAGAATGTCAGATTGCTGCGTTCAGAGTTACAAAAACTTGGCGAGTCTCTCCAGTCTGCAGAGAGGGCGTGCTGCCACAGTACGAGTGCAGGGAAACTTCGAGAAATCCTCTGCACGTGTGATGACATTCTGGCTAGACAGGTAATGTGTCTTTGTTGCAGGTTGCACAGGGGTTTTAGTCTGTGCGCTTTGCCATGCTCAGCAGAATAACCTAGGTTCTTGCAGCTGCAAATAAAAATGACATTCTCTAGATGCATATTGTCTGTTACATTAAGGCAGCTATATTGCTATTTTTTCCAATGGCTGAGTCAGACTGCATATCAAACTCTCCAAAGGAGACCCAAACTGTTCCTGTTCAGTTAACTGACAGCCTGCACTTGAAGTAGGAGAATTCAGAGTTCTCACTTCCCTATCCCCTTCACTCCATCACAGTTGCTATCACAGTGTGTGTGCAGCAGGATGGATTCAGCTTTTTCCTAGCCTTACTGTTCCTGTTTTGTTATTGAACTGCTACACTGTTGACACCAGAAGCTTTTTATGCACGGCCTTATTTAGCACCCCAGCTAGTGAGTTTTGACAAAAGCTCTTTATCTTCTTCAGTTCCTAGTAGCCAGGGAGTTAAGCAACTTGTTGCATCTCTAAAAATACCACCTTCCCTTTCTCAGGACCAAACACTGGCAGAACTGCAGAACAACATGATGCTGGTAAAACTAGACTTGCGGAAGAAAGCAGCTTGTATTGCTGAACAGTACCACACGGTGCAGAAGCTCCAGGCTCCTCCAACATCTGCTGTAAAGAAACGCTTCTGTGCCAACAGGGAAAACCTACAACCTAACCAACCTCCTGGTAAAAAGCCCTTCCTGCACAACTTTCTGTCACGTTCAGCTACCCGGCCTGTTGCTGCCAGAGGGTGGCAACTTCGTTCAGTTGCTCTATGACTTTTCACAGAGAGATTCCTGCCCCACTATTACTGGAACAGGTGGCAAATCCAATATGATAGCATTTGTTTTTCTTTATGTGCTTGTTTATTGTTATTGTAGCTGCTTGAGAGCTTATGTAAACATTTTTGGGTATGTATGGTTAAACTTTTAATTGATACCAAAGTGGACAAAATGACCTTCTGAAATTTAAACACTACAACAAGGAAAGTCTTTAAATATAAAACAATGTGGATGATCAAAGTTGTTTAACTCACTTTTAACTTGTCCTTTTGTTTTCATTTTCAACTATGTTGGCACATAATTCAAAAATAAGTTCACAAGATCCTCTGTGAAAGATATTTTCCCTTCCTTGAATTATAATCCTTTATTAAAGTATACACGTTCTAGTTCAGGGCTGTTCTCTTGGATCTTGGCTTGCAATTCTGGCTCCAAGCGTGTTACAGACATAGAACTAAGCAAAAGAAACAATAAAGTGGTTATACATAGCAAGCACTTGAATGTAAAATAAGAAGGATGATGCATCTGGTTAAACTTCCTGGATTGTGAAAAGAGTTTTGAGATTTTTTTTTTTTAACTTCTTATGAAGGAAATCATGCTCAGACCAGTGGCAAATGAATTCCTGCTTAAAAGGCAATAAGATAGTCTACAGAGTCAAGAAATGGCTGTTGCTACTACCATGAGGGTAGGAATCTACCCATTGCTTGAGGCTGTTGCTGGCAATAGCAACTTACCTTCAAGGTGTTTTTATTAAATATGTATTTGCCTATTTACCTTACTGCCTGATTTTATTCAGTTGAATAAAAGGTTTATTTTTATAAGAGTCATCTCAAAGTAACATGAATTAAGCTGCCAGGTCCTGCGAACAGCTGCGCTTTCTTCAGTACACTTTAAGGTCTCGCCTTCCTCTGAAATGGAGCGCCTTGGTTAAAATCAAGACGATGCTACTTTGTCCAGTCACCTCTAGGTAGCCTGGTGACACTTTGTTACCACAGTTCTCTATTCTGTGCCAGGCAGTCTGACACCATCTATTTCCCTGCTTTGTTGTATTCAGTCAGTCACGTTGGATGAGAGTTAGGCATTGTTTTCTGGAAGTCAAAAGCTTCAGTTGCTCAATATTTTAACAGATTCAGCTCCAGCTTGCATTGTTTAAGTACAATTGGCAGCTTTGTCAAGTTTAGACAACCACTAATAATATGAAAGGGACAGCTTAGCTGAATTTAAGATCCTGTGCATAAAACACACTGCAAACTGAGCTAACTTTATGTGTAGGTAACCCATCCAGGTTTCATTATGATTTTGGCTACAAGGAATATTGTTTCTAAGACAGTTTTCAGTACTGAATTTGTGTATTGATAAAAAATTCTTTCTGGAAAAAATCAAATTACAAATATGCACATCTAGTCAAGTGCTGTTCTGTATAACCAGAGGAGCTTCCAGCTGAAATGAGCTTTGATTGTATTTAATGAAGCCATAACCTTACTGGACATGAATATATTGTTTGGACCACATTAGCCTCTTTTATGTATCATCCCAGTAATTCCTAATTCTGTATTATCAACCTCAACCTTCTCAGCTTGAAATAGCATAGTTAAACTACTCGCCCAAACTTCTCATTCACTACCCCTATGTAGCTGCATCTCAAGCTGCTAGGAGTTTGTGAACAAACGTGCCAAATTCAACTATTGTATATTACTGATAAGTAACATAGTTATTACTTTTCTGAATATTCTCATGTTTATCACACTTGTTATATGGGAATTATGACTGTATGCTCTAGGGGGCAATGACCACTCATTTCTGTCTTTCTGCAGTACCTTGCATGCATGTGGGGGTGTAACATTAAGAATAATGTAACAGGATACGTACCTTTTTTGAGGAAACAGTGCACAACACAGGGGTGTTGCAAACACAAGACTAGAGGAGACAAAAATGGGTTTACAATATTTAGGGTTCTAAAAGAGAACTCAAAACCCTTAGGCATGGCCTTCTAGGCAGAAAGCTTTTTTTTTATATACAGTGAGGTAAAGTTCTGTGAAGTGTGCTATGTAACCTTTATTTCTCACTGCATTATACCTTATGAAATAATTTACCTACTATGTAGTACTAAATGCATCCATACCATGCTTACAAATGTATATAAAATTATCATTTAATGCCCTTTCAGTGTTTTACATTGGTGTACCTGACAATATAAAATGCTAGACAAGAGCAAACCTCTCCATTAATCAAATGTTTCAAGAATTCATCAACCTACAGGATTAGATTCCAGTTATTGTTGATGGTGGCAGCAGCCAAAGCATCTTTTCTAATCAAGCTGCTGCATGCTGTTTTTTGCCACTCCCTTTCTTTCTCCCTCCTTCTGCTTTTCTTGGCAGCTTCTTCATTGCTAACGGCTTTACTTTAATATGGTATAATCAGTTACAGATATGGAAGTGAAGTAACTGCTGTAGCCTCATCAACTCTCTCAACTTTTTTTCTTTAAACAAAGTACAAGTATTGCTACTTCCTCCAAAAAACCTACAAGTACCTCTTAAAATAGCAGACACAACCCAGAGAATTCACTTACCAGAATCCAACTAATCCAACTTGAATGGGAGCACTCATCCAAGGAAATCTCTGTTAAAAATAAACCGCACACAGTGAGTATGGTATCTTTTCTCTCCTGTTTCCCACCTTCCTGGAATTCTTGTATTGTAAGAGACAGATTGTATCTAAAAGACTCTTCGACATGATGAGGGCAAAACAATTACCAGCATATCTTAAAGCTGAGCTCCAATTTGAGAGCCCAATCCCTTTGAAAATCAAGAAAATTCCCAGTGATATCAATGTAGACTGCTACCCTGAGTAAGTGTCCCTTAGAAGCTGCAGTAGGTGGTTGATTGTTTTACTTACAGCCTGATCCTGAGTACATGGGCCATTTCTTTGAGTCACGTGAGCCCACAGCAACTAGCAACGCAGCTGAAGTTGGGAGCGGTGCTGCCACACCTCCTAAGGGCACAGTGAATTTTGCCCAGGCATCCCTAAGAAGAGCTAGGTCTGGTTACAGCTCCTGTCTCTTCACCGGCATCAAATGGTTTTAACTTAAAACAGGAGATCTACTTTGTGAGCAACAGCTACAGCAGCCACCAACCATAAATAAGGGAGGTGTCAAGGAAAAATGTAAGTCTGCCTCTCTTAGCCCTTTCTTCTGTCTTATGATTCGCTCGGATGTGTAGGAACTTGCTGCTGTAGCAGTCTGGTATGCTCCAGTTCTGCAAGAGTTCACCTTTCATTAAAAGGAAAAAAGGTTAGAAGAATTGGGGAAACAAGGCTGAGAACGAATCGTATAATCTATGGATGCATTTTTAGCATATTCCTCTTTACTGTAAATCTTGCAGAACTTGAACATATGCCAAGAAATACGATAGTGTTCTTGTAGGCCTTTAAATGATTTAGGAATCCTCTCCCTCCCATGTTAGAATTTTAGTTGAAATTAATTACGAATGAAGTAAAACCAGGCCTGTTTAAATGACAGTGCTGCAATGGCCTTTTGCTGCTACAGTAAAATCATTGTCTCCAGTAAGCAGGACATACACAACTGCTATGATAACGGGAAGCTGATTTTAAACCAAAACAGTTAATGAGTTAAAAATCACATGTCACAGTGGATGATGTTTGCAACAAAGATGATGTTTTTTTCCTGCAAGAAGCATTTTTCAAGATGTAGAAGTTAGAGGGGATACTGGTGAACAAAAGATGGGCACTATTTGGGAGTAGAAATAGAACAAAGAAATTCAGAAAGCTCGGCTGGACAAAGCCTAGTGCTAAGGAAGGTCAGAGCAGTGCAAGAGACATGGACAACAAGCCTGTGTGGATTAAACTTTCTCCAGAGCCTGAGGGTGAAGAAATGATGTAGAAGATTGCTTCTTTTTTCTTTTTTTTTTTTTTTTCTTTTCCTGGAGTCAAGCTGTAATCCAGAAATGAGTGCAGGAAGAACTCTGCAATTCAGCAATAACCTGCAACAATAGATAACAAACGGAAAAAAGACAGCGATAGCAAGAAGGATAAAGAGTGAATGCAGCAGTGCTCTGCTGTTCTGGCATTCCAGTAAACACAACTTAACATTTGACTCTCAGCTGAGATCAGTTCACTCCAAATGCTTTACATGTTGTGCATTGGGAGAGTTCATGACAAGAGGTGGCGTGGCCGACAATGGAAGGGCTGTAGCACTGGGGCACTGGTAAATATTACATGTATTTGGGAACACAAACCAAACTCTACTGCAGGCGACTTCAGTCTCTGAGGAGAATTAAGGGAGAGGGCTGCTATGCATTGCAGTGTGAGCATGGGACCTGAGATGATATATAACAGAAAAGCCCCAAATATGATTTTATAACTGAGAAGACTGTTGGCGGGTGTCATAAGAGTGATAGATGGTTTCATGCCTTTATCAGAGCTGGTCATTAATCTGAGAGAGAGAGGTGTCTACTAGTACAGACAATACAAACAACATCTGCTTCATATGGTGGAACATTTTTTGCCAAGGTACTTGATCTGAGTTACAGCCTTTCTTTTTCAAGAATGTTACCAGGCTGCACTAATGAAGAAAGATGGCGAGGTAAAACTGACACTAGGAGATCAATATTAAGAATTGGGAGTTGCCCAGGGAACAATGTAAAACAATAAAGCAAAACTGAAATGCAGGCCTTATATCCCTCCAAAGAGATAAAATGGAGAAGGTACAAGACAGCAGAAGAATTTACTGTGTTAGAGAGCTATCATTTAACCCCAGAAGGCGGCAGTTCCTGATGAATTAGGATTTAATTTCCAGATGTCTTTATGGCATCTTTAGTGGTTTAGTGCAAACAGAGAAAATGGAGAAATGATCATTAAGCAAACAAAAGCCATAATGAGAATCAGCTCTTTTTCTAGCTGCTTCCTTTCATTGTTGGATCTCAAAATCCACCAGCTTTTCCAGGCGAGCTATGCCTTGTTTCAAAAAAATGAATAAATGAAATGACAGTTAAATTAGGAATGCATGGAGGACTCTTAGGCATCAGACATTCAAGAATGATGCTTAAAAAAAAAAGGCTCTCTGTTCTAGTTTTGAATACGTATTATTTTAGTTGCAGACTAAGAAACCCCAAGTAGCTTGTTTTAAGGATATATGAGGAAATTTCTGGAATCAACTTGAATGCTAATACTGTATGCAGAACAGGAGAGAAACAGTAGCTGAAGCTGCAAGAGTAGCAAAATCAATTAAAACTTCAGTGTTGATTGGAATTTTCAGAAGTTGCTATGGAAAAAACAGTATCTTTCTTTAGGAGAAGGGTTACCTGTAACTAAAACAGATCTATAAAGGCTGGGCCTCAGGGCAAGACTGTTTACGGATCCTCCTGCTGCAGCAGATAACTTGGTTCCGCACAGAGCTAGTGAAGTGTATGTCAGTACGGATAATGAACATAGACATTAGACAGCCTAATCAAGAACTACTACGCTGCATCATCACATAAAGGGCAGCCAAAGCCACTGCTGAAGCCTTTAGCAAAAGCACATTTATATGAAAAAATATTTTTTTCAAGTCAAGAAATAATTAGATTCTTTTTGAAGCAGTATGTGCTTGTGTTCTAAAAATATTCTTGAGTCATTTTCTAGCAATAACTGCTGGGAGTATTGTTAATTCATGCTAATGTTACCATCAAAATGTACTTGTACAAAACAATGTCAGAATATGGGGGGTGAATAGTGCTATATAACCTACATCTTAATGCAAATATCATAGGATGATAGCCTGCTATCACTGAGACCAGCATTCCAGAAGCATTTCTTTCTCTCTGTCTTACTGCAGAACATCATTCTACTTTCTTCATTATTCCACAACCATTTGACTATTTTCTGGACTCGTGTGTTGCTTAGTAAGCTCTGGCAAGCATACAAGAATTATTTTCAAGAGTAATGGTGTGCAAAGCAAAGGCTAAGGAAAATGAGTTAGTAAAGCATTGTGTGGATGGTGTTGGAGTACCGCAAATGGGATGGTGCTTCTGAAACCTCAAGAGAACATGCAGAAGCTGCTTGTTAAAAATGCAGCTCATTCCTTAATGGTTTTAATACTAATCTCTACGACGTGTTACCACTGACTACCTGCAGAGCAGTGTTTCACCTGAACTCACAGTCTTTGAGGCTGAGGGGGAGGAACAGGTGAGCATAAACGGTCATGATGGTACCAAAGACCACTGAGTAGTCACTGAAGAAATCGCTCATTTTTGCTGATCTGAAAAATTCACAACACCCTTATATTGATTATACCACACAAAAACAACAGATATTTGTCTCCAAACCCTGAGGATTGCCGCAACTTTTTCACAAATGTCATGTATTTGCCAGTTGAGTTGATAGCACTTGTGACATTTTCCCCACGTCAGATACAGATAAAACAATCTTTGCTCTAAATTTATGATTTTTCTTTTTTAAACAAAGGTTAATGTTCTGGGTAATACATCCTCAAGAACATAACAGTATCACAAGCTGATTAAAGCTACTCTGCAAACAGGGTATGGGTCAACAGAAACCAGCAATTAAGAACTAGCCAAATCAGTGTAGGGCTCTTTACGCTGCAGACAAATGGTGTATTTGGATGCACTGCAGTCTCGCTTCTTTCGGGAGATACAAGCAGCACACACTGACTTTCACTCTCAAACTCAAATGCCACATTTCCCCTTATTACATTCCGAGCAACAGTGTTTTCTGTTAACAACAGGGCAGGGAAGTAAAGCACTTCAGGAAAAAAAGTTTTTAAAATTAGAAGACACTTGGGACCTCTTTCCAGTGCCACATTTATATATACAGAAGCGCTTTCAAATGGTGTATGTAACTGGGTATTCTAACTCTGCACAAGAAAAATGAAGGGCAGAAAAAACAAGAAACAGAATTTAAATATTTTAGAAAGCTTTATCTTAGACAAACAAAATCAGGCAACTTCCCCTGCTTGTTCTCCCAGTCCCCACCCAAACCACTTCTCCAAGGGAGAGTCTGGAGACTCAGACCATGTTTTCTTTTCCTAAAAGGAAGGAGACAGATTCTCTCAGGCTACTGTTCCCAGCTTGCTGGGTGGGTTTCACAGGCAGAGACTGCCTGGAGCTATGCAGTAAGTAAATCAGTGGTATCAGCTGGTGAAGAAGAAACTCCCTTTACTGGTAAAGTTACAGAGTTCCTCATCTGAATATTATTCCTCTTGTGTTAAGACAACCCTATACTTAATTTCATTATTGTTCTTTACCCTCTCATGCACATAGAGTGCATAATTTCTGATTTAGTTTATATATTTACTACCACCGGGTGTTCGACTTCACACCACATTAGCATAAACAGAATATAGGATAAGTAATCTTTAAAGAAGCCTGCCCATTCCACACCTACTCTGCACTTGCTCATCCAGTAAATTTTAAAGGATCATTTTCAAGATATTTTTACCATTGTTGTTTTCAAAGTCAAACTGCTACTACAGCAGCTAAGCAAAGCCTCCTTATTGCTATCTTGAGAAAAAAGCATTATTAAATTTTTCTACATTTTCCTAATAAACTGTATTCTAAGTCTCAGTACAAGGAAGGCTTATTTGCTAGGAGGAACTCTGCATGTTAAGAACAACTATAAAAATAACAAAAATGTTCGTATTTTCTTAATGTTATTTTGCACTGTGACAAAAAGTACCACGTTATCTCTGTCTAAGAAAGGCATAAAGAAAGCGACAGCTGTAAAGCAAGCGCTACAGTGATGTCCTCCCAGAGTGTTTGGGAGGCAAATATGAAGACTCTGAAAGTATTTTAAATTCATGAAAATACTAACTTAGAATACAAAATACACATACACAGATTATCTAAGACTAACCTTTAAAAATGCTCTCTTTTCCAATGTATTCATTATGAAGGGAGGAATCGCTGCAAATGAGGAAAAAAACCCCAACATTAACCTTGGAGAAAAAGGCACTTTGCTTTCATTTTCTGTTAAGATGAACTAATACAATAATACAATTTTCACAGCCTTTTGCCATTAACTGAGCTTTCATTTCACATTGCCAAGTCAAGATACTGGATTGGTATATACGGAGGAAGATTCTCCCAATAAGCAAGACTTCGAATTTCAAATGTAACTAAACCTGAGCTCAGTAACTTGCCACTGGTCAAAGCACGTACTCTTCACTAAACTAATTCCACTCAAGCAGAATTTGCTACCACTCCTCTGCTATCTGCATCTTTTCTGCAAAAGCACCCCAACAGCTTTTCTCCTGCACTTCAGTGTGACACACTGTGGATGTTTTCACAGGAAGAAATGTGCATTTCTTTGTGGAACTTCTTAACAGAAATGTAAATACTGCCTGCATAAGATAATTTGACCTCTGAGAAAAATCACTTATACAGAATTTAAGCTCTCTCTCACACTAGGAACTGATAATCAGGAGCTGCACGTGACTGCAGTTATTCTTACCCATGCCAGGAGCAGCCATAAGAATCCTTGATATAACCACCTGCGTAATCGCCTGCTGAGCTGCTTTTGTGGATTCCCCCAGTCTGTTTCCATTCTCATCTGTGATGGGGATTCCAAACTTCAGTTCTCTGTTGAATAAACGGTAAAAATAAAGCAGTGACTAACATGCATTTATTCACCTTTTTTCTCACCTTATCTTTGTCTCCCTAAAATTATAAGAATTATGTTTTTTATTTTATTTTCCAAGGTAGCCTGTCTGTAACACTCCTTGGCTCAAAAATTTCAAAAGGCAGAGACAGATCTGGGGAAAAATATGCTGAAAAGTAAACAACTGAATATTTGTAACAGCAGTCTGCTGCTTGAGCCTGGTCCCATGCATTCCAAGGGAGAAGAAAGAAGACATGTTATTTCTGTAGTCCACAGAAGGGAGAGGATCCTTCAAAAAGCAACTCAGAAAAGTGGAATTCTCTGGACTGCTCTGGAAGTAGTTTCCTTTCTCACAGACAATACAGGAGATGCAGGAAGATGAGTTTCACAGAACTAAAACAGAAGTCTTTGTGAAAATTCCCCTCTGGCATTCTAGTCTGAGTTTTCATTTCAACCACTAAGAACATATTTGAAAGTATAAAAGGATGCACAAACCAAACTACATTTCTGTAACTGTTTTATTCGCTATTAGATCTTTTGCTCAAGTGCAGGGTTAGGTGTTAAACTCATACCCTGGGGAGAACTTCTAGGGGAGGGAGAAGCAGACAGAAGGGCAGGCACACTGAGGACTGCCTTTATTCTTCTCCTCATCTATTATAAGAGATAAAATACTACCATGGATTGAATTTACTTACAAATACAAACTTTAAATATTCCCTTTTCTGCCCGTAACCTTGTGTTTGTAAGAAGATGCTTTAACTTGTTTTTCCCCACTTCTATTCTTCGTCCTAGTCAAATTGGAATATGTATGAAATTTTGTTTCCGAGAAAGTGTGCATTTTTGTAACCTCAGATGATTAAACAGAACTGTAGAGCCTGACTTCTATGACTAACTTCTGCACGTGGGATTCGAAGCACCATTTTTGAAATGACTGTTATTTTTCCAAAGTGGAGTTTGTATTTAAGGGTGCACGTGATCAAGTTTTGAAGGACCAGTACTTGGATTCTGAGATCTCAGACTGAAGAACTCTATGGATATTTATCTGAAGAGAATGTGGATGTTCTATTCATACCTGTCACAATCAATCAAAACAAGATCACGCATGAGATTTTGGCAAGGTTCTGAAACAAGCTAAAGATACATAATGTGTTTTATTTAGTAACTTGCAGCTCTAAAAACTCAGTAACATCCTTTCTTCCAGAATGAGTGATCTTTGATCTTCCTACCTTTGTCTCATTAGTGGAATATTAATGCAGTTAGCAGCAGCAACAGCAGCAAAAGGAACAAACCGTCCTATAAGAGGTGAGACATGCTGTAAAACACAGAGAAAAAAAAAAAAGAAAAAAAAAAGAAAATAAAAATAATTATATAATCATTTTCTTTCCCAAAGGTCACATTAAAATGCTTCACGTGTTAATGATAGACCAGACTTATTTCCTTTATATTAAAATTCAGTGAAAACTCAGTGGTGGGGCAGTGGTAAAGCAACAAACAAACACGGCGTAAGTCATAAATACTTCTCTCAGACTAAGCAGTGGCAGGAGACTGGCAAAAGCAATCTTCACTTAGTAGCATCACTGCAGAGAAGTGGCAGCTTCCGAGCATGCCTGTCAGCCCAACAGCAACACTAACAGACCTCGACTTTACTGTCTCTGCTGGCAAGGTCACAGCCAGCAACATCCTTACCGGCTGCTTTGCATCTAAAGGCACTGAACGGAGGCTATTCATCTAGTGAATGTCTTGTATAATCCGAATTACTCTGCTCACAATAGTCTCTCCAATATTTTATCAATGCTATGTCACTCCCAGTACATCAAAGCATAAGCAGAGGGATACAAAATAGATTTCTGCTGGTGTGTTGTTCTTTTTTTTTTTTTTGTTGTAAAGGACCTTTTATCCTTGATTGTGTTGTGCACTTGTTTAAAGAATGTGAGTTTTCTGCATTTAAAAGTGGCACCTCCTCACAAGTTCTTCAGACAGTCTAGAGTAGGTATCCACGTTTGCAGAAGTGATACTGCATCTTAAAAACACATTTATACAGTTTACGGAATAATGAATCCACATTGTTGTAATTACGTATCTGCTCCAACTAACTTTCAAATGCTTTTAGATACTTTTACATCTAAAAAGAAACTGAAAAAAAGGCACCTTACTAGATATAGTTTGTATGAACAAAACACAAGACTTTGATATACATATAAGGAGGACAGGCTGTCTGAAATACATGTAAAACCATCTACATGGGGCAAAAATAAGTTTGGGATCTAACGAAGGGAGCTGCCAAAGGCCATTACAACTCCATAGTGGGAGCTGTGCACAACATGACACAGATACACAGGAGGAGAAATGAGCCGTTAGCATCTCACAGAACACCACATTTTAGTTAAGAATGGACAAAAATATCAGCAATACCTTTGTTAGTGCATTAAGCCCTAAAGCTGTTGCGACAGCACCCGTGGTAGCAGAAACATAGGCTGTTCCCAGCTGACTAAAACAAAAATAAAAATGTTTGCACATGCACAACTATATTTATGCCACTTTTAAAACTAATTACATCTTACACATGTAGTTACACCCCCCTCAAAGTCAAGAAGTAGACCTTTCTGTGATACTGCAGTAAGATGTGGATGGAAGATTCAAATGGGACACCAAATTACACACTTTTCTTTCACTAGCAGTAAAAATCACATGCAAGCAACATCTTAACATTGAATCATGTTCTGCTGGTTTTGCATTGCTATCTGTTCAGCATTTTCTCAGGTGTCTGAATGAACACCTTGAAGGATTTAGTTCTGTATTTAATTTCCTAATTGCTTAAACTAATAAAATCAGGCTATGTCTACAATAGTAATTACAGTCAACTGTACCGAAACCCATACATGCAGACTGGCTATACTGCTAACACCCAAATCCAACCCAATCTGCCCTAAAACATACTTTAGTTACTTCCCAGCTAGGAGGTGTCTGTATATCCTTGAGTCCACTGCCTTCTCCCAGACCCCTAGAAGTAAGTCAGCCCCAAAACCAGGAAGCTAAGCACCGCAATTCCAGTCCCCTATTCATGATTTCTAGCTTTCTGCATCTATTTAGTCTCTCTCTTTGCCTTCAAGTAGAAACAAGTACTGTGCAGACCAGTTCCTTGAAGGGTCCTCTTTTTGTAAATAAGCACGCAGTGTGGTGGGTCCTACACTGCAGGGCGCTGAGAAGGTGGCACAGGGACACCTGAAGGTCCACACAAAATTGCAACTTAGAAATATCCTGGTACAACACTGTCCTGGTTTTGGCTGGGATAGAGTTAATTTTCCTCCCAGTAGCTGCTGTGTTTTGGGTTTACTACCTGAAGAATGTCAATAACACTGATGTTTTCAGTTGTTGCGAAGAAATCATGGACTTCTTCCAGTCTCCCACACTCAGCTAATGAGCGAGTACCTGTGCAGGAGCTGGGAGGGAGCACAGCCAGGCAGCCAGCCCAAGATGGCTAACGGAAATATTCCATACCATAGACATCATGCTCAGTATACAAAGGGGGGCTGGCTGGGGGGGGCAGGGAGTTCTTTCTCTTTTCTGTGAGTTCAAACTTTTCTGAGAGTTTGGTCTTTTTTGGGAATCTTGTGAAATTTGTGAAATCCGTGAGTTCCGGGTTCCATGATCACTGCTGGGGTACTGGCTGGAAATTGATCATCAGGCGGTGAGAAGACTGTACTGTATATAGTTTGTTTTGCGTATTCATTATTATAATTATTAGTATTTCCTTTGTTGTCTTATGAACCTGTCTTTATCTCAACCCATCAGTTTTACCTTTTGCCTGTTTCTCCTCCGCATCCCACTGCGGGGCAAGGAGAGGGGTGAGTAAGCGGCTGTCCAGGGCTTAGTTGCCAGCTGCTAGGTTAAAGCACGACAGTCCTTGTCAGTGCCCAATGTCCTAGGCTGCTGCCCATGCCCAAACTGATGAGCACTTTCAAATGGTTGACTGAGCAATGCAACACAGACTCCTATTAAATCCTGCGCTGTTAAGTGCTATGAACAGGGTGCTTAGGCTCATCTTTAATGGCAGAAATGGGAGTTCTTGCCCACATCATTCTCAGACTTCTTGTGTGCACATATCAAATTAATAATAAGTATAGACGAAAAAACTTACCCCTTACCACCTCAACCTTTAAAGCCCAACCATGTTGCAGTACATCAGAGAACAATTTATAAAAACATCAGAATTAACTGGTTCAATGTCTGACCTGACAGTAATTGGGGCATCACCGCTCCTGTTCGTGTAATTTACTATAGCATTGAAGGACTGGTTAATCCACTGCCAGAACACCACTGCTGGTGTCGTTCTTGAAAAGAGAAACAATCACTATTATTAAAAACAGCACAGAGAAATGATGGCAAAGCACGGAAAGACAGTGCAAGCAGTAATCATGCAGAGAGGCTCTTGTTTATGTGAATGAAACCGTACAGTCAAGGAGATACTGTCTTAATAACGAAAAAGTACAAGCTACTTATAAGAACAGGATTTAAAAGCACTGTAATTGAATAGCAAGGCTCACTTGGGACAAAGATTTGTTATAGTACCAAAAGCACTATAGCAAACACCTACAAAAAACCACACAGAGAAATATGAAACTCTCTAATTTCTAGAATACTTTTACAGGGTTATTATTCCTTTACAGTCTATTATTTCTCTTTAGAAGCTCCATAAGTCACTGAGAGGTGGATTTTAGGATACAGGGTTTATCTTCTCAGTCGTCAAAAAGCTAATATGATGTCATTGTTTTAACAAATCCTTGTGACATTAAAACTTTCAGTCGCATGTAGAACCAGATAAAAAGATACTTAACTCCAAAATGAAAAGTTATTTTCATGAAAATAACTGCACGTTTAAGAAGTACAGGTACCGCACAGAAATTAATCTGGTTCAGTACAGCATGAACCAGATGACCAGTCATTTAAAAATAAAAAAAGAGCTCCAAGAAATCCTCATAAATTATGCCAGTGCCAGTATGCAGATGCCTTAGGACAAAAAGGCGCTAACTTGTGAGCATGAGTCAGGGGGATTGAAAAAAATATATTCTGTACAAGTTGCAGAATTTACCAAGCTAAACTGCAGATACAATCGCTTTACAAATGGTTATGCTGATATGTAACAAAACTGACAGTCAATTTGTTTCACAAAGTACAGGGCTGTCTTGTGGAGGGATGAATGCCTTGGCTCTCAAACTAGTAGCATACCTAAACAACAGGACAAGCTTACGAAAATCCACCAAGGGCCATTAAATAAAACACATTAAATAAAACACATTTCTTGGTCCACAAATAGTTGGAGGCTAGGACACTATACCAGGGGAAACCTTTCTTCGTGTACTCACACCGCATACTCTGCCCCCCGTGGAGAAACCACTGAAGATTCTGCTCCACCAGAATTTCACTCAGACCACCAAAAATAAGAGTTGCTATGGAAAACTATTTCCTGACCATTCAAATAACTTTTCATAGGACTTTAAAGCTTATAATTAATTAAATTATTTAATAACACAGGCAGTAATGGCAACAGGAATGTGGTTCTCATTGGAGGGCTGACAGGGAAATGAAGAGTGCTAAACAAGAAGCAGCAGTTTTACCAATTGTTTTGTAACAGGCAGGAAAGCAAAGAGGAGATGCTAGATTAGAAGATGTGTGTCTGTCATGAGGCTTTGGTTCTGAAAAGGGAAGATATGTTATTTCTTTAAATTAGGCCTGCTATAAAGCTCAGGCATGAGTCACATTGCCTTCCTGCATGCCCAAGAGCCCTCACAGGTACGACGAGGGATTTGCTTCTTCCAGTGGCCAGCAATAACCAGCACACAGTCATGTGCAGTAAGACGGAGGCTACACTGCATCACCCAAGGACTTCTATACAATCCTGTTCATGCTGCTGAGGGTTTGGCCCACAGAAAACAATGTCTTCCAGGCTAACAAATGACCTCATTTCAAATCTAAGTGACTCTACCAATAATGCAAAGAAAAGGTTTGTAGCTGCTGTACATATTATAGATAATAACAGAACATGCATAAAAGAATTACCAGTTAACAGGAAGCTGTGCTTGTGAACAGGCAGCTCTACTGATAGTTTTATTCATATTCTCGACTGTTTTTTAAACACATGCATGTATATGCACTGTTCAAAATGGCTCTGCCTTTCTGGAGTGTGAGTCAAGAATTTGTGAAATCTCAGCATCAAAACCGCTATTGTTATTTCCTCTGACCCTCCCACCAGTTCATGCTAACAAAGCATTGTGTCACAAAAAGATTTCTAACATTGAGTCTACGAACAGATGATACTGGCTTCTGCTGTGGACTTCATTGTACTGCTGACTCAAGAACTATTGAGGAAATGGAAGGATCAAACGGGAGCCAGAGTAACTCCACAACTGACGGATTGAAGTATATTGAGTACTCACTTGGCAGACAGAACATCCTACATGCCAGATCTCTAAGATTAGAAATTCCCAGATGTCTCCTCGTCTTTGTCCTCCACACAACTCTCCTACAAGGATGGGATTTTGGAACATTCAACTTTCCCAGTATGAGAAAAAGCAGGATGGTGCAGGAGAGGGGCTAAGGGCTTATCTAACAACTACTTCTAGAGGAAGCCATTAATTGGTGTAAGGGAATGCAGAGACAGAAAAGAAAGCAAAATTTTACATTTAAAAATATTTATTATAAATCTTCTAAAATGCTCTTTTGACAATAACATTGATTTTTCACTTATCTAATCTGTAGGCAAATGTTTTATGAGTTACACTGCCATCACTTACCTATAAAAGGTCATCATACAACCTGTGATAGTCATGTTCATGGGCACCTGAGCTGACATTCGGCCGATCAAGACCATCTTTTCACCAGTGTCTGGGTGAAAGGCTGAATCATAGATATATTTTGCTCTCCACAAGTCATCTTCTGTCAAGCCAGGTGCCACGATACCTTGTCTTGGGACAAGTTAAAAACCAAAACAAGACAACAGCAAAAAGCACAACTGTTAGAAAACGCTCCAACCTCCAGAAACAAATGTGGCATCAGAGGACTTTGGGATGTTCATACTAAGTTAATCTAGCTTATAGTTAGCTTGTAGATCTTCAGCTTTTAAATGGACTGGTGAAATAAAAAGAATCAAAACTCCCAGCACTGGTTATGTTGGCTGAGTCGATATATCCAGCACCAAACTTCCATTTACTCAAACCTGTACTAGATTTTAGAGCTAAAATGTAGAGCTAAAAATCTTTGGAGTCAGTAGTGTGAAACTCTGAAAATTTACTTTGCAGGTATTTAACTAACTACTTCCTCCAACCAATGCAATGCGTAAGAGGAAGTTTTAAACTCTGTTGTCATATTAACTATTTTCAGAATTAGACACTTCTGTATATCAGAATACTTAATAGGGGTTCTCAGATGATATGATATCCCCATTCATTAGGAACTTTGTTTAAAAAAAGAAAAAGAAGGTGTTTAAAGCTCCGAAATAAGAAGAAAGAGTGGTGCAATGAATAAGCGTCTTAAATACTTCCTTTCAAATATATAACTACGTACTTATCATGGACATGGACGACTTTGGGTCAGCAGTAAAAGTGATCTATGCCATACCTGTAATCATGCACAATTTGTCTTGCATTTTCCAGTTGGGCATCAGATAACAAAATATTCCGGGGGTCTGTTACAGTAAAGAAGTGACTGGCTCGTCCAACAAAAGTGCTTTGATCCCATCGGGGTTCCTTGATATTAATATTTAATGGTATATCTGCTGACATCTTCAAAAACTCTGTGAAGAAAACATCAACATTTCCAATTCATAATTCCTCTGGTTTGATAATGTATCTATAACCTGCAAGATGAAAAGTGGTTATGCTTACAGTAAAAAAAAAAAAACAAACAGAGAAAAACCACTGAACAACTTGTGGAACTGAGCTTCAAAGCAGCCAAAGTATCCTCCCAGAAAGCAGATGATGTCAGACACTGTTATGGGTTTTAATGAGGTTGGCATTGATACAAGTGAAAAAGCAAGAACTTAGTTAAATGCCTACAGAAATGTTTCCGTGCCTGTTTCCCCAAGATATTTCTAAGTTACATCTTTGTAAGAGTGCAAGTATCTGATTCTGAGGTAGAGGTAGATCATATACATGTCCAAATACCTGAGGATGAGGCAGATGCAAAGGAAGTACAGAAATTTATTAGTAAGTAGCTGTACTACATCACAATATACTAATTAGAAGTGTGCTTTATTTCAGTGATGAATTAGTGTTTGCTGAAAATACTGTCTTAGAGGGAAGGAGAAATGAAATATTTCAGGAGATGCCTGTAGAGCTGCTATAAAGTGCAGTGACAGAAGAAATATTTAATAAAATCCAGTTAACTTATGTGGCATAGCAAAACAAAACAAAAATTAGGACCACAAACCCAACAGTTTGTTTTAATAAATTTTGTTTCTCTAAGTCCATGTTTTAACAAAACAAAGATTATATAATGCAACAATTTGCCACATTATGAACACATGACCAGATTGCCTAATGATACTTCAAAGATAGTTAAAGAACTACAATGAAGGGCACTGAACTAACATAGTTCTGCATTTATGAGGCCTAAACCACAGAAAATTAGAAATTACTTCAGAATGGCTGTTTACTTCAACTTCTAATGAAAGAAGGACAGTCCCTGTGTAGCACAAGTTATATGAACTTTAATGTTCTTAAAAGAAATTTCTGCAACATATTCAACAGCCAGTTAAAAAAAAAAAAAGCCATCCTCCAAATAATGTCTGTAATTCAAACAGCCAAAGTAAACTGGATCTATAAAAATGCAGATGGTATCACATAGTATTTTATCTCTCTTAATAGGAAAAAGATCACCATTATGAGGACAACTGATATACATGGTGTAAGCTGTCACTGAAGAGTATTTTCATCTTACTTCAAGAGCACCGTGAAGTTGTCTGAGACATTTTGGTCAATTTGATTAAACTTATATGATGTACAACAGAAAAAAAAAAAAATCACAAAAAGAAAGTAACTAATCATGCAAAGTGTGTCCATCGTAAAAAACTGTAAACTTCATGGAAAAGACAGACCGTTCACGAAATCTGAAGAAGCTATTGTTCATCTCTCAAATGTAATTATGATCCTCCTCCTCCTCTACCTCAAGTGGAAAAACTTGGAAGTCTTTGGAGAAGTTAATTTCTACAGAAAGAAAGGCTTAAGTCTCCCCAGGTATCATAACAAGTCCTAAATCACCAGCTTTGAGGGACAGGAAGGAGGAGGAAACCAATAAATATTTAGAAGACACTACAGAGCAACACTTCTAGCAAAAAAAAAAAAAAAAGAAACAGAATAGTCTACTAGTTGAAAGTGAGCTAAATTGGCTCGATGTAGAAGAAGGAGATTATACACCTTTGTAACATCTCTCACTGGAACCATGAAATCAACTTTGTAAGTCGACGAGGCCTGTGTAAAAATTATTCTGCCTTGAACCACTGTCCAGTCAGAATTGCTGTCCGAGTGGGAAGTACTCAGGGAGAAGACTGTCTTCTCTGCCTTTGCCCAGACTTGTCATTTTTATGCTTATGCAATAGCACAAGCATGACTTTTTTAGGACTTCTGTGGTTGTTTTTATCATTCTGATTTAATTACAATGAAAGCCTAGTGGCCACATACTCTTTTATGGTGTACCGTACAAACATTACGGGAAATATTTGATTTTCTGATATATCATCTGCCAGGAAGAACCGCCAATGACATGCAAATTGCTCAAATTCTTCCCAACATTACAGGGGCTCATGAAGACCACAGAAACTGTGTAGGCATAAGCATGATGGCACTGAGCACCAGCCAGGGCTGTAAAGCTGTAAAGATAAGGTTGCAAAAATATGGAGTAATTGCATTACACACGAAGATGAGCAATGTTTACAGGATTTGGCTAGTACGTTCTACTCGGCCCTGCAGAATATTCAAGGCAAAGTCCCACAGGTGGTAACGAAGCAAGCAAAGTAACCTACTGCTAGTACACCAAGCTTTGAGAACCCAGCATGGATTAAATAAATAATAATGAAGGGTTGTCCTTCACAATCACAGCATGATTAACAGCTGAATGATGAAAACGTTGTACCTCAGCTAGTATTATTAAATTAGTTTGTTAGAAAATCCTAATTTGGTGTCACTCAACAAAAACGTCCTTCCTTTCATACATTTACTGGTAATTATGCAAAGTTTCTTTAAGTTAAATAATCAGTTTATATTAAAAACCCAAGGAGTTTGTTTTCATAAAATGAAAACAACAAAACAAAGCATTTAGGATGTTTATGCAGTATTTTTATGTTTAGCTTGTATTATTTGCAATAGAATAATGAAAAACGAAAAGCATTTAATAAGCAAGACCTCTGTTTTCCACCAGACTCAAGCTCTTCCTTGAACAAATCATCTCAAATTCTACAGAACAGATCTTATCACTGAATTTTACACAGGCTAAATCACTTTTGTTAGAAGCCGCACAAAAACAATAACTACACACATATTTTTGTTTCCTGCTCTCTAAATGCTCCTGACATGAGGAGAAGCTCAGAGCTGTACTGGCAAAGCAAAGCTGTTTGCCTTTGCAGTGTAGACATCAGTTGTGTAAAACCAAGCTGTGTTTCGACAGATATTGCTGAATTCTGGATCATCATGAACGGACAGCGCAGGCTGCAGGTAGGGCACCAGCAGGATTGCTTTTACCTTGTTCTGATCAACTGTATTAAGAATTTAAACGCTCAATTAATCCTTTCAAGATAACTTTAAAATTACCAGTTTCTACTCCAAGTCATCACGTGCAAGGTCATTTCAAAGACTCCCAAATCAGTATAAATTCTCACAGCTTTTACTGCAGTAACTGACACCCCCCAGCAATCTGACAAAAGCATGAATCATTCCAAATGCTTGGATAAAGGAAAATGTACTGAAATATCCCCAGAAAAATGACACTGTTAAAAGCACGTGATGATTTGAAATCCCAAGGCCAGGGTTATCTGTAACTCTCTCCATCCAACGCAATGCTCTTTCTGTATCAAGATGTGAAAACAGAACAAATTATGCAGTACAGCCAGTTTCCCCTAAGAAAAATTAAGACATTCTTACGACCAGCACTGATCTTACTAAGAACTGAGCACACAGAGCTGGATTTACCCCTTTCTCGGGAGTTAACAAGCTCTGTTCACTTGGCACTGACCCCAACCAGCAGCTCTGAACCCCTGGACACAATGAAGGCTCCAGTAGCGCACCGTCTTCTTTCCCATCAGGTGTACCCTACCTGGAATAGGAGCTATTTGCCGCAGTAAGTTATTGCATAATTTTAGTTTAATACATTAAAATGGCACTGTGAGGTGCAACAGAAAAATACGCTGATTGTATTTGGTGAATGTTAGGAATATTTAAAAGCTATTAGCTCTATAGTGTTTTACCTGTTAAGGAGGTGATCCATTACTGCATAGAAACAGCTGCCAAATATATGTTTCAATGATTAAAATGAACATTGATAAATTTATTTAATATTATTAGATCTGACCTCCTGAATACACTTTCTTGCTCTTTCACTACACCGTTTTCCCTAGTGGCCTTCAATCTTCCTTTGGTACAAGAGACCTAAAGAAAAACATACTGTTCCAAAGGCCTGTTCATGTATTAAAATTTGCAGTAATTAACTCCCATGAGTAAGCATAAAACAAATATACAAGAAGCATCAGCACTGCTGCTCCAACTTACAGCAAATATAGTCGTGCTTCAACCACCCTCAGATCTTGAAGTTTCACCATCAAGTTGGGAAAGGTCCTAAAGCTTCCCAGAATACTAGAAGGCTAATAAATGTGGTGCAGTGCGGGAAACTCATCTTCTTTCCCTCCCTCCATTTCCCATATCCCTCACTGTTAAGTTCATTATTGTACAGCAGCTTTTATTAAGGTCTTTACTACATGCTGAGACAGGATTTCCCTACAGTGAAACAATAAATCTCACAAGCATCAAGAAAATAAGGTGCTGTAGCAATACATAATTTACTGAGCTAACTTTGAAGCACGAAGGCATTTGTATCAGAATTAAACATAATTGACATCAGATCAGTAAAATCTAACACTACTTCTTTTTGCAGCTTACTCCAAAGACATTTAGAGGTGTTATGAGCTTTTCAGCACTCTTAAGGAGCACCATTCTCCCCACACACAGGTAAAAGCAGCAGACAGTTAAATAACATAACTTAGCTCAAGACCACAGGTAAAGTCAGAAACAAGAGCGGAACCTAGACCTCCTGACTATGAACCTGTGTTCTAAGCACTGCTGACACAGCAAGACACAAGTTATTATTTCACAAAAGTAATGATGAGAGACGGAAAGGTGCTGGGTAAGAAGCAGAGACTTCATTCCTCACTTTCAGTTGAATATTCTTGTCCTTTTATTCCACTTTCCTGTTTGCTGCAAGTACTTCCACAGTTACTAAACAGTTTAAAACACCACAACATGGCGACACCTGCAGATTAGTGGGATTATTTTCATGTGACTCATTTCTCACCAGGCATGTTGCAGAATGAACACAGACCATGCAAACGAAAAAAGACTCAGGACAGATTTGGAGAACAGTTCTCATGCAGAGCATTTGAATAGGAGACGCTCCTTAGGGTTTCTCTTCTCTTTCTTAGTACTATACCACTAAAGACACCGTCCTGTGAAGTGGTATGTTGTGAAAAAACAAACCATCTGCTGGTCTAAAATGGTAACAGTTGGTTTTGCAAAGCAGTACTCTATGAAAGTAGGGTGAACTCATTTATTCAAAAATTCTTTTCCACTAAAAAAGAAACTAAATAAATCTGCACATTAGGGATGGTAAGTCACTCTACGAATGCTTCCCGATTCGTATATTATTTGTGAGAAAGTCCAAGTTTCAATATTTTTATAACTATCAGTTTCATTAAGAAAGAATAACATCTGCTTAGGATAGCTTATGTTAATCTGTTTAAAGCTGTCTAATGAATGCTTAATAAAGCAGTCCATAAACAGAAGCTCTTTTCTTTTGTTTCATGACGATCAGCAAGTGCTGAAAATTTGCTTCATATTTACTACTGGGTTGTCTGTGAGTTGTTTTTATTACTTATGATACCTCTGTTCACAAAATGAGTCCTTTCAGTCATAAGAAATCTAAACAATAAGGATCTGCCTTGTCTGCAGATGCTTCATGGTTCAATTTATTATTGTTTCACTCACTCCATTTCATTTAGCCTACTCCAGTGAAGGTGGATCTACAGAAAATAGAAGACTTACCACTTCCATGTCCTCTCTTTACCCCCTCGCCACCTGGTCTACTCTGATCCTCCTTGAATCACATGGCTAATATAACTCACTACCCTAGCAGAAAACTAACGCAGCAGGAAGGAGAGAGGCCAGCTCAGTCTTCCAGACTGGTACGTTCAACTGGCTCAGCAGAAGGTCTGGGAGCATGAAAGGTCTGCGCTCCCGTGCTCCTTCAACAGACTAACCAGTGATCCCCTTGGGTTACCATTTTGCTCCAGTTCAAGGTCTGCAGATGTGGGAGGAGCCAGGCATAACGCAAGCCTTGAAGCCTACCCTTACATCTGCAGGGAAGACAATAAGCAACAGAAAGCATAGATAACTGTAAACGTTTCAGCTTGCCAGAGTCAAGAGATTGAATGTCTACATTACAGACCAAGAAAATATGGGTGCAAGAGAGACCTAACGGTGTAAACTGGAAAAAACTCCCAGTCCTTACGTGTCTACACAGCAAAAAACAAACAAACAAAAAAGGTATGATGGTAGAAAGAGCTAACATGAGCTAAGTAGTAGGGGTGAAAGAATATCCAGGGTGGCTGTAACACATGCTGGCAGAGTAAAAGCACCCCAAAGACAACATGCAACCGCTCCAGTTGCCTGCACAAGGTAAAACTCCTGTTTCCATGCCTTTCTCACTGCTGTTACCCATGCTAGCCACACCAAGCTAGCAGAAGCACATCAGCACATGCTTTGGTCTCTCTTTCTCCTTGTAAATCTACCAAAAAACAGTGCCACAGCAGCAAAAAGCAACCCAGCAGGAAAATGGAAAACATACATTTATGGAGGACCCTTGGCATGTGCTGCAACAAAAGATCACGCTTGAAATCACTGTGTCTGTTTAGAAAGATAGCAACAGAAAACATTGACTTTAATATCACTCATCTTAATAAAAAGATAGTATATAGCCTCCAGTCAGAGGATGGGAGGAGATGGGACGTGTGTCCACCCTGCAAAAGGGGATTAAAACTTCAGGTGTCAGCTATTTCAGTACACAAAAACATTTTCTTCTAAATGATGTGTTTGACATAATCTACTTTCACTTCAAGAATATAACAGGAACAATGCTGTTCTAAATAAGTTTAAAATAAAAATAATAAAGACTGTGGGCGGGGACAGACCACCAATGCCCACAGAGAAGGAACAGATGCCATGCATACAAGGGAGTGTAAAAAGTTCAGACACCAGAATAATATAATTTGGAGACGCATAAAACCTGCAGTGAAGTAAAAAAGGTCGCTGTTTGCCAGCCTCGGGACTCCGAGTCATAGATCTGTTACAATGGTGACTGTCTTAGAAGAACCAGTGAATTTCTGTCTTGAAAATTTACAAGTTTTCCAGTAAAATATTTTTAGAATAAAATCCCCTCCTCTTGTATTAAAGAGACTGTATGATGCTACTCTGGACTTATCAGCCCCTATTAGCAAATGCTGAAAAGGGAAATAAATCCCATAAAGCAAAACCATAAGCCAATAAAATGCCTATGTACTACTCTTATAAAACAAAATGTCCAACTACAAAGTAAAAATGGTGACTGCGCACAAAAATGGTTTCATCAACATATTGCCCAACAGCCATGCAGTCATCATCATAAACTGCATGGCTTTTTTAAAATCTTGTTTTTATTTAAACAGCGAGACTGTAAAACTGCAAGAAATAGGTACAACACCCTAAACTTAAGCTGCTGCAACAGTATTTTACCCAGCTGTCACCTTAATTTTCAGATACAACTTTAGAGGGGTGCTGCTGTTTGCATAATCCATTCAAATACTCAGTAACAAAAGCATGTAATAAAGCTATTTAAGAATTCATAATTATTTTAACTACAATGCTTTGTCACGGGTGTAGCTCTATGACCTTCAGTGATATAATTCTCCACATACACTAAGTGTGCCCAAGATTTAAATTCTCATTATCCATACATCCATAACAAGGTTCTGTAAAGAAATATCTGTAATAGAATTGTGTAAAGAAAAAAAGGACATTTGGGTTAAATCAAATTAAAATAAATCCATCAGAACCCTGAGATAAGTATAAAGTTTCCAAAGGGACTGGAAACTAAATGCACAAATCCTCTAGAACAAAGATAAAAATGTTTGCTTTGTTACAGTCAACTAATGAAGGCAAACTTCAACAACCACTGAACACCCCACTGCCTATATAAAAGCATCCGAATTTATTGTTCCCGCACCTGTTGCTATTCAGTAAGTACCAACACAGGGGAGACCACCTGTGAAATCGGACAAACCTTTGACTCAACAGCACCTCACATTTTAAGGTGGAAAGGTAAGCGGCAAAATTACCCAACGTGGTCTTGAAACAACTCTCTTCCTCAAACAACAACATTAACACAGGATGGGGGAAACAACACTCATTTTACAAAACGTGTAAATTACTGTAATAATCCATACTGAAATGTTATTCTGAGGTCATGTTCACAACACGGGAGGATCAGCACCACTGGAAAGGATAAAAGACAACATCATAATGCAGTTGAACAGTTAACATCCATCATGGAAAATACGCAGTAAGGAAGGAAATCATACATATTTTTGGTGTTTCAAACAACAGATCAGTTAGAAAGGTATTTAATAGAACACTTGTACCTGCAAACCCTGAAGCTGGTAATAGTCCACACTAGTAAATTAAGCCAGTAATAAAGAATGGACTGTGCTCTCCGGCACATTCATATTACTGAACCCTTTCAGTTTCCAGACCAGGGCAGCTGTATCCAAACTGCACATGGAGAACGGCAGCTAAATCCTCCCTTGTGCTGCTGGATTGTCTGGGCGAGCATCAGCTGTGCTGGGCAAAACCGCTCCGCACTGCGCTCCAGGAGTTAACAACATGGGGGACTGCGCTCCCATGACCAGGAGCATTTTTTGGCGCTGTTTAGCTCCCCAGCACTGACAGAGGTTTGATTATCCACCTGTTTCCCACTGCGGCTCTTCCTATGTACCAAGGCATATTTTCAGAATCATAACTGTGATTGCATGTTCATGAAGTTTTTCATAAACATATGAGTGTCAAGCTAAAGAAATGACCACGGCTTGCCCTGTACTTGGCACCAAAAGTTGAGCTGAAGACGTGGTTCTGTAGACTGGAGGCAATTGGATGTGGTGACACAGATGGCAGATCAGAGAGGACACTGCTGTGTGAGACTTGCATGTCCCAAGCGCTTTAAAGCAAATTTCACTGCCAGTCTCTCCTCTACCACTCTCTCCCCCAATCTTCCTGCTGCTGCCTCACCTCTCTCTCCCAACGCTCTCTCACCCCTAGTAATCAGAAAATAAAAACTAAAAAGCATAGTAGAACTCACTCACAGCTAAAACTAAGCTCTTTGTTTATCTGGAGAGAAACTCTCAACTCCGTATTTAACCTTCTAACAAAAATCCTCATTTAAAATCAATATTTCTTTGACTATCTTTTTCATCTTGTACTTCCCATCAGAAAGCAGCATTGAACAGAGCTGGAAGACCCACTATCAAGTGCACCCAAATTTCTTGCCCTCTCTGATCAGATGGAATCATCTGCCAGTTCATGGTCCAGTGTTTAATACCAACATTAACTGGAGGGAAAAAGAGGGCTTAAGAGTGAGAGTGGCCTCTCTTAAAAAATACTTACATAAAAACCAACACAAAGTCTGATCAACAGTTTTAGTACAAGGGCTACATTTAGATTTGCCACAGAACCAGTGGTAGTAGAAGACTTTAAACCTTGTTTAAAGGTTAACAACAGCAGTTGCAGCAATTCTACAAAATGCAGATTCAGGAGTTGTCCGGAGTTCAACTCTCCGCTGCTCCTTTTTAAAGTTCACATTTTAAACATCACACTGAAGGTCATATAACCACTTTTCAAACCAAAGCAACAGCCAAAAGAGTAGCAATGACTATTTAATTTATTTCAGACAGTAACATACCACTCAATTTTGAACAACCCAGACGTTTGATCATCATTTTAAACCCTGTTGCATGACTGAATACTCCAGCTGGGCACATGGTCTGGGAAATTCTGGGCAACTTAAACTCCTGCAGCAGTGCACAAATGATGAAAAGCAGCTTTGCTACCTTCCTTGGAACCATTTCTATTATCTTATGTTACTGACACCTTTGTATTTTAACCTGTGTCTTGAAAAAATCCACTCCACATTTAAGAAAGTTCGTCAGGTGTGTCATTAATTTTTCCAGTATCTAAGCTAAAATTGGGAATAGAGTGACAGAAATTCTTGATGGCATAACTGTGAACCCAATTCTCCATGTCTGAGCTAAATACACATTTTTAAAGCTACCGTCACTGTTCTGAGTCAAGAAGCTTTCCTAATGGCAAAAAGTGCATTCCCCGAGAGATGCAGACAGCTTAGCTTGCCAGGAGCGCGATATTGTCAGAGAACATACAGGAGAGAAACTTGCCTGAACTACCCCAGAAGCAGGCTTTCCTTAACAGACACAAAAGCTTGAATTCTCTTAAGTGAGGATCCTTCCACAAACATCCTTAGACTGGGTACTGGATCGGGTACTGTGTCACTCCCTAGACAGAAATATCTGTAGCTTTGTGATTGATGGAGGCTTGAGTCCAGATTACAGCCTCCTGCACCCTCCCCTACAGAAGTGGACTCTATTAATGAGAGCGGCCTTTCACTTCTCTTGCATGCAATTTCAGCAAGTCAGCAAAAACTGAGCTGGTGGAGGGAGAAGTCTAAAGAGAATTCTATGTCCAAAAGCAGTGCAGACATAACTGTGACAATGAACACTGCGACATCTCACTTCTTGGTGCCCAACTCCCAAACCGCAACCTGCAACCCCTGTTACAAAGCATGGGCCATGCTGGGTACTCCAGCTGAAAAGAGAATTCAAACCAGTCTGCATACAGGAGGGCAAGCGAGTAACCTGGCCAGCGCAAATGCTGAAAGCAAGGTGTGACTTGTACGGTGTCCTTTACCTTAGACCCCTAACTTCAGGTGATGTCAAGGTGCTCAGGTCAGATCATGATTCATAAAACCTCCTCGAGGCAGAAGTTCCTTTTCTGAAAAATGAGAGTGAAGCTTTTCCCTGAAAACCCAGTAAAAATAAAAGGTAACAGCAGTACCTCTTTCTTACCAGAATCCTACAGAATAGGAATAGTTCAAAAGTTAGAGCCAGGTGCTGCTGAAAATGTTTCATGTGCAGATTCACTGGGAGAGAGAAAAAAAAAAAAGATTTGACACACTTAGGCCCCTAGATCTCCATTCTTCAAAGCATCCCCTAACAGCCTGATGTCCAGCTGTCAATGCCCTGTTCTGGGAAATGAGACACGTGGGTTAGAAAATCTTTAGGTTGAGAAAAGTACCCGCTGCTATAAAATGGGAAGAGGAACAGCTCTTCTTCTTCCTCTGACATGATTATCAACCAAAGTGCTCACAGCCACTTGTTTGTTTTTGCAGAGCCGAGTTCTTTTGCTGCTTTGATAGAGAAACCTTTAGGGATCCCGTTAGGCCTCTTTGTTCCTCAAATAACACATCAGTCCTTTTGGGGGCTGCTGTGCCTGAATAAACGCAGATTTTTGATTTCCAGGAGCAATGCCCACCACAACAGCTGCTATGTTGGCTTAGGAGACAAGACAGGAAATTCACTACCTTCTGATTAGTGGAAGGTGACCTATTCTACTTTAAAATTAATACACATTGGCAAAGCAACAGCAGAAAGACAAATCCAGCTACTATACATATTTTAATTGCTCTGGCAAAGAAAAGAATACAATGCATTCTCCGGGGATGTCAATCATGGCAGTATAACTAGTTCAAATGAGAAGCACTAATTGATTTTTAGGAGAAGAAAGCATTTTTGCACGATGGCAAAACCACATATCGGACTTACCGGGGTCATTAAGCGATGGTATTCCTCTGACTGCACTATGTTTGCTGCCACAGTTCGAAAGCAGCAGAACAGCTGATGACTGGGAGTATGATGCAACGTACTTAGACCAAATGTTAACAAAGCCACTTGCCAAGTTTTCCTTCCCCAAAGCAGCTTCTACCAGTAAATATCTATTTAACTCACGGGGAAGAAAAATCTTTGCACTATGATTTTTCCTCCTGCAATCATAAAAACAAACTGAACACTGAAGAAGGCAAATCATGGCAACACTACAATATACTTTCTTTTTTTTTGCTTATAAATGTACGTCCCGCTTGTAGCCTAGCAACAAAAGCAGCAGTCTGTGTCAAACGGCTAGAGCCTGCTGCTGGGGCTCTCTCCTCAAAACAGCAGCCATCTTTGGTGTGTAACTCGATGAGAGATTTCATCATTCTGCGTTAAAGCTACCTCCGGGTGTCAGACGTTGCCGCAGCCAGCTCAGCAGTGTCGGCTTTCAATTTGCCACCTCTTCTCCCATCGCATGACGTATATCGCAGAGACGCGTCACAAGTTCACCTCGTCTCTTCGTATTGAAAAAGAAAGCTTCTTTGCTAAAAAGGGTTAGTGCAAGCTCTTACTTTATTTCAGTCCCGATTGCTGCAAGCTTGTCTCTGCTCCTTATTTATTACCCCCCTGGAAAATGAAGTAGCACTGGCTCTGCCCAGGCACATTCACGGCCCTCTTCTGCAGTTTTCCAGTATGTCATGTATCTTTCTCTGACAGGATCCACACAGGTGATATTTTAATTGCACATTGGTACAAAGCCAGTTTCCACCCCCCCCGCCCCCGCTCTCCCAATACCCATTATAACCACAATAAATTATTTATAATTCAATAAATTTTTAAAAAACCATCAATACTTACAATTAAAATCCCTGCCTCTGCCTACCAGGTGTCTGACCTCCAATGATCCAGCGTGCTCCTCCCCTGGGAAGGACGGTCCCTCAGCCGGGAGGCTCGTTTCCCGCAGGACCGGGGTCCGCGCCGCTGCCCCGCACCACCCTGCCACAGACACCCCGCGCTCAGGGACGGCTCCCGGCCGGGGGGGCACTGGGGGAGCGGGTGGGGAGCGGGGAGCTGCGCTGTGTGCGGGGAGGGGAGGGCTGTGGCAGCCCCCCGCCAGCTACCTGGCACGGGCACCCCAGGAGAGGGGTGACCTGCGGGGACACCGGCTCTGCTCCCTCCGAGGGGATGGGGTGACGAGGGAGTCTGGGCCTCCGCAGGGGTAACAGAGGGGACAGACGGGTCTGAGCCCCTGTGAGGGGGCCAAGGGTGACACAAGGAGCCGGGCCCCTGCGGAGGGGACGGGGGGACAGGCGGGGCTGGGCCCCTGTAAAGAGAACGGAGGGGACAGGCGGGGCCGGGCCCCTGTGAAGGGGACGGGGGGGACACGCGGGGCCGAGCCCCCGCGGAGGGCCCCGGCTCAGCACGGGGAGTGCCACAGGCGCTGTCTCCTCCGCCCCCCCCCCCAGCCCCACGGGGACGCCCCTGCCCAGCCCCGCTACTCACCGCGGCCGCCGCCTCCGCGCCGCCCCTCGCCCCGCTGCCCGGAAGCGGCTCGCTCGGCGCCGCGGGCTGGGGCCGAGGGAGGCAGCCGGGCCGCCCCGCGCCGCTTCGCTCCGCCCCGCCGGGGCAGGGCTGGGCCGGGCAGGCGGGAAGCGGAGGTGCCGCTGGAGCCTTCCCGGGGCCGCCCGCTCGGTCTCCCGCCGCCCCGAAGACGCCCGGGGTGACCCGGCGGCTCCTCCCGCGCCGCGGCGCGCTGCCGGTGCCCGCTCAGCCTTGCGGGGCCAGCTCCGGCCGCGCTGCTGCTTCAGCAAAGCCGGCCGGGCCGGGGTCCGCGGGGCGCGGCGGGGCGGAGGCCCGGCGGGCCGAGGGCAGCCCGGGCAGCGGGGGTGGGTGTCCGCTCGGTTCCCGGCGCTCCCGCTTCGGTTGCGGACAACGAGCAGCGGCGGGGGAGTGTGCGTAGGAAACCTCAGTGACAGGGTCTGTGAAAAACAATTTGCTCCTAGGTCCTGATCCTAAAAAAGAATAAAACAGTGCATTGCTGTGAAACCCGTTCCAGCTGGTGTACGGTGCCTCGGGAACATCGAACGAACGTGGGTCCGTGAGCTTGCTGGAAGGCGGAGAGTGGATTTCAGAGCGTTTCTTTCCTTTTAGTAAGTATGGTCAATCCACGTTATAGCATTTGGTAGCTTCTCTGGGTGAGGTTGGATGTGCAATCATTCGAGATTTAATGAAAATAGGAGGGATCACAGAATCACAGAATCACAGAATGGCAGGGGTTGGAAGGGACCTCTGTGGGTCACCCAGTCCAACCCCCCTGCCGAAGCAGGGTCACCTACAGCAGGCTGCACAGGACCTTGTCCAGGCGGGTCTTGAATATCTCCAGAGAAGGAGATACTGAATTACACTGTTGCTACTGCTTCTCCAGCCCAGCTTTCTGATGAACACGGTGATAGATGCACTAACTAGATCCCGAACACACGTTTCAAGAATCAGCACATTAATGTTGAAGTCTGATAGTGCTCTAAGTCAGTAAGACATGAGCTGGTCTTATCCTGTAACTGATGCTGAGTCTTCTGGGAATGGGGAAAAATGTGTTCAGATACATCCCATGTACATCCTGCAGACAGTGCTAGCTTACCTCTTTTGTTGACCAGAATAACACGCCAATGCACAGAGGCCGATTGCAACTTCTGTCTGTAACCCAGCCCAGCTCCTCTAAGGTCTTCTGTCCAAATTCCCTTGTGACAACGCTGCTCTGCTCACAGGATTCATCCCTGAAGCGATGGGAGCTGTGCATGCAGAGCAGTCTTCACTCTTCCACACTCTGAATGCGCGGCTGGCAGGCTCTGACCTCCCCGTCACTGCTCGTGGCAAATTTTGTATTAAAAAGCCAAAATTCAGCCTAGACATTAAATATTGGTGGACATACACTTGCTGGTGAAATCCCTGCTGTTAAAACTGAACTTCTGTGAAAAACTGGTTTGGGGGCATTTTTTTCGTAAAAATATAATTGTGTAGGCCGGAGTTTGTTTTCAGCCTTTAACTAACCTACTCAGGTTTATGATTTTCAATGAAAAGTTAAGAATCAACTTTCATTCTGACACTTGGACATCAAATCTCAGATGTCCACCCATGTGTTTCCCCTGTGGCTCCACAACCTAGATCTTATGGCTGTACGTGATAGTTGTAAGTGCAAACATACCAGGTGAGATTCCATCATGAAAGAGTAAAAACTGGCACTGATACCCTTGCACTGCATTTTTCTTGCGCAACAAAATTTGTTCACAATTTCTGTACTTTACTGCTAGTGTCTTTAGCTGTTTTTAATCTTGTCAGGCAGACCCCAGACTCCATGACCGCTGACAGATCCGACACCAAATACATCTTTGATGGTGTCTGGCCCTAAGACTTGTTGCTGAAAACATTGCAATGACCGAGCAGGAGAGACATCTCATTCAGAAAATGGAGGTGGCTGGATGTTGTGCAGAGAAACAAATTAGTTGCTGGTGGGTATTGCTGATGCTGTGGTAAACGGTTTACATTCCAATAACGAATGTCTTTGCCTCCAATAATTTTCTTTTATACTGAAGATATTAACTTGTTAATCTGCTTTAAAACCACACATGCACTTTTCTGCATGTCACAATAGAAACTCTGCTCGCAGACTCTGTAATGTAAAATATATTAATACCTAAATTCTTTTTCTGAGTTGCTACCTGGAAAGCTATGGACACATTAATTTCTCGAGTTACTAGTTTTCTCTATATTGAGTGCAGATGGTTTTGAACAGCTACATGACTTCTCTTTCACAAGACTAGTCCTTTATCATATTGATGGGAAACAAATCTTTTTTTTTTGCCATGAATCCTGAAGGTCTTGAGATGGCTCTGACCAAACAACAACAATTGCTCAGGAGCCATGACACTGGAAGGGAAATGGTTGAATAGGGGTATTCACAAGGAATATCTAATCTCTGGCTACATGTGTTTCTTCGTCTGCCCTAATTTTCGCACTGAAAAGTTGTCATCTGCATTAAAAAATGCAAAATCCAGGAGGATGTACCAGCTCCCAGACCCAGATGTGTGTTTTGGCCTGATCCTGCTTCTGTTCTGAGTTGAGACCCCGTGCACTGATCCCATCAGTGCCCTGCATGAGCAGGAAGGTCCGGTGGGTGGGCTGAAGGGGCTGCCCTGGTGTCCAGCCAGCTCTCTGCCTTGGAGGATCATGAGGGACAGACCTCAAAACGTGGTGTTGAGCATGTTGATCTGCAGCTGAATATCGTGGATTTGTTCTTCAAAAGTCCTGGTACCCCCAAAAGATCCCTTCTCAGATAATCCCATGTGATCAGTCCATGGAATTTATCTTGGTCAGTGTCTCATTTGTAAACTCAAGAGTGTGTTTTCTTACAGGTTCATGTAGCATCTTGCTGGCTAAATTACAGTGCAAGTACGCATGGTACACAGAGAAAAAACAAGTGCCCAGAGACTACGACTGGGTTCATCAAATAAGCCCTTCCTCAGCTCCTGTTGAAGCATTCCTTTCAGTTGCCTTATTTCCCAAGGAATACATTAGTAACACTCCTGCAAACCTCCAGATGTACATTCAGTCCTTTGCATTTGTTGAACTAGGGATGAATTTAACCATCTGCATGCTTCCACCTGGAAGAATTCCTGGACTATTGCAGGGCAAATTCTTCCTTACGCCGACCAGAAAAGGAGGATTTCTGTTCCTCTACAATTACAGCCTCATCTAAGAAATGAGCTTTACTGTATTGGCTTTCTTCAGGCTTTCCTGTATTCATGATATTTACATTGGACATGAATGCTTTTTATGTTTTTTTTTTACCATTTCAAATTGGCACTTGGAATCAGCTGAGAAAAATGAATTGCTGCTGCACATTGCTTTTATTAATATAACTGTCCAGTAAGTGGCACTGCAGGACCAGGATTTCCACAACCCTGGCTCACAAACAGTGCAGTCAAAGAGAGGAAAGCCGAGCGTGGGATATGTCAAGACTTTTCTGTGCCGTGAAAAAAGTAGTTGTAGGGCAGGTGGGACGTGATGTGTGGTGACGGCCCTGAAGGTGCAGTGCAAGCAGCTGGGGTGTGTTCAGCTGCTGGCTCTGGAAGATGCCGTTAGGAACTGGCCTTGGCACAAGGCTGACTGTTATCAGGGGTTTGCCAGAAGAAACCAGCAACATTTCTGGGAACTGTTCATTTGCACTCACTTGACGGGAGGTGCCTATGAAGGCTTTGTGCTGGGTTTTGCTATCAGGAGCAGAATACTTGTCAAGGTGAACCACGTATATACAGCATTTCCTATGGTCTACTGACTTATTGTACATTAATTTTACATAGAAATTCCAAACCCCAGACTGGAAGGGATGTCAGTGCAGTCTGAGGAGTGCCCATAAGTTCAAAGATTGTTTCTGTAAATGAGCTAGGGATTTTGCGAGTCTGTGTCAGTATATCATAAAACACCGCCCTGCTTTCCCAGTTTCATCTGATAACGAATAAACTATTGTCTAGGGAAATTTGGTCAAACAGAGAAGTAAGACTACATAATTTGTAATGAAACCCTTATATTAGCTCATAGAGGATTACTTACAAAATCAGTTAAAGGTTTTGGCTTCATCAACAATATTTGAACCCAATTTTAGGTTACTCGTGCTATACTGTGGCAAGCTAAATTGATGCATACCCAATTTCCCTATTTATCTAGATGAAAACACGCATAGTTATATCAGATAAGACTGGAAGGGAATGAACATGAAAAGCCAATTTGCATTTAGAAGGGACATAAAGCTACATTTAAAGGCATAAACCAGCCTTTCAAGGCGATTAGGAAGCCATTTCCTCTATGATGTGGCTATTTTATAAATGTCTCTTGTGGGATTGTTCATGCCCTGAAGCATCTGTGCCTGCCTCTGTCGGCAACAAGACACTCGACGAGGCAGACTGATCTGGGGTGACAAAATGCAGCTATGGATGTAGTGTGGGGCAAGAGGAGGTGTAGCACCATCCCGTAGGGCACAGGGAACAGCCACAGGCCCTCACAACTGCTTCAGCTGGGCCTGGAAAATTCTTTTCATCATCCTCTAGGGACCAGGTATCTCCTCTTGAGTCTTTCCATTGGCTTTTGAAAATAGCAATTAAAAATATGCACTCTCAAATGTTTATTCCTGCAGCAACATAGGATGGCACTTGATAACCTCTGACAGCACACAGACGCAGAAGGTGACACACACAAAACCATGCCGTAACAACACGGTAAGGCGTGCAGTAACATGAACAAACAGGTGAGAACCATATGTGACAGCACAACATATGAGAAAACAAGACACTACGGGACAACTCGGAACAGCACACAACATGCCACAGCGCAAGCTGGCATGCAACAACTCGAACAGCATGGAACAACACTTGACACCATGCCGCAGCGTGATAGATATACCTGGAAAGCAGATTGAAATGCCTAGGGAGCCGTGAAAGAGTCATAGCAGCAGAAAATTCCTAGAAAGGTATGCAAAATGTCTAGAAAGCCACGGGGAAATTCCTAGAAAGCGACAAGGGATACCTGGAAAATTGTGGGAAATTCTTAGAAAGCAGAATTGAATTCCTAGGAAGCTGTGGGAGGACTCCAGGAAAGCAAGATGTTGAATTCTGAGAAAGCTGGCTACAGGTGCCTAGAAAGCTGGAGAAAATTTCATATGAAGTAAGGAGGAATTTCTGTAAAGCAGTGGAGGAATCCTAGAAAGAAATGCACGGTTCCTAGAAAGCTGTGGGAAATTCCTAAAAAGCAGAAGGAAACTACAGGAAAGCAGAAGGGAATTCCTATAAATAGTGCACAAATACAAGCAAGCATCAGGGAAATTTATAAAAAGCATTAGGGATTTCTTGAAAGCAGCTGGAAATTCCTGGAAAGCAGCTGGAAATTCCTGGAAAGCAAATGTAAATTCCTAATAAGGTGAAGGAAATTCTTGGAAAGCAATGGGAAAGTTTCCTAGAAAGCAATGTGAATTCTCTGAAAGCTGGGTGGAAATTCCTAGAAAGCTAGAGGGGACATTCTGAGAGATCACTAGGAGGATGCTAGCAAGGCATGTGAGAATCCTAAAAAAATGTAGAAAAATGCAAGAAAGCAATGGAAAAATCCTGGTCAAGCTGTACATCCTGTAGTTCCTCAAGACCTGGGGAAAGTGCTTTAGGAAGTAGTGCTGAGAAAAGCACAGGAGAAAATCAGCCACTGTAAAGAGTGGGGGGAAAAGTGAAACCAGAAAGCAGATAGGATCAGGTTCAATAGTTTTCCCTAAATGTAACTTGTACCTAGAAGACATCCCTAACTTGAACTACTCCTAAATGGAGAGGACCAGCTGACCCTGGTTGCCTGTGTTGGTGGAGCTGAGCCCTGGTGTGCACTGAGCCCAGCCCTGGGCAGCTGAGCTTCGCGGGAAGGGAGCAGGGGGAACTCACTGACTTGGAAGGCCCCTGACCTTGAGACAGATTTTGACAAATGGATGATGAAACTCAGGGAACATTTCCAGCCTGGGAAAGTACTGTCTGTTGGAGACTGTCACAGCAACAACTCTTTGCAACACAGGGCAGGGAAAAGCCAAGGGCATGGGGGCAGGCTGCAAAGAGGGAGACTTTGCCTATGTTGTTGGGCTGAAACGGTTCTGCCCGATGTGGTGGGACAGGCACAGAGGCTGGAACAGGAAAACAGATCCAGATGATCTAGGATGACAGTGGATTTGAGGTTATATGTAGTTTGGGGTAATCTGGTCAGATCACTCGGTTTTTCGGAAGTTCAAATGAAAGTTACGGCAGGAGGAGTGAAGCTGCCCAAAGTTTAGACCTTGGTGTGGATTCTTGTTTGGAATATCATTCTAGTGTTTTATTTAACTGGGTGCAATATTTCTGACTGCCATCAAGCCCAGACTGTGTGATTTGGTAAGGACTTAGCCAGCCAGCATTTTGCCTCCAAGAGCAATTTAATCCCAGAACCTGAAGCTGAGACCCTGGGTTGGCACAGCTGCAACATTGCAATGGCAGCAGGGTTATCCAGGGAGCTGCAGAGGAGAAAATGCTGCCAGAGACAGCAAAGCTCCAGGACTGGGATGTTTGGTCTGGTCATCGCTGGACTGCTGGTTGACCCTGTCTACTGTGGCTGGACCTGCTGCGCTCCTGCGTGGGCACCGAGGGGCTGCCACCCTTCTTGCGAGCCCTGGCTGGGCATCCCCGGCAGAGCTGCCAGCTCCTGCAGCTCCCTGCGGCACAGGTGCGAAATGCTCGTGTCGGTCTTCACTACGGTCAAGAAGTGATACTCTGGGCAGTATCAGCTTCTAGTTTTTTGGTAAGTATTAGTTTAATTATCTTTAATTCAAGGATTTGTAGCCTGCTGATGGAAGGGCTGTGAAGCTTGGCCGTACTGGATGTGCAATAATGTGGACTTAAAAATAACCAGCGGTAGTGTAAAACTACTGCTCACTTGCTCCACTAAGCTTAGAGGCAATGAGCTCCAGTAGGTACCAAGCACACCCTTCATCATCACGTGTCGTGCACCAGAAAACCATGAAAATCTGTTGGTAGAAGTTAGACAGTTCTTCTCCATCCATCAATCAGGGACTGGGCTGGAATATGGGGAAGGATCCGTTTTACGCTGGCACACAGCTCAGGAGTAAATCTGTAACACCAGCTTAGCAGGGGAGCGTGCCACCTACCAAGCCATCTGCTACGAAAATTGTGTTATCTGCAGTCTCATCCACTGTTGCTAGAAATCACTGTAGCACTCATCTGTGAAGAGTTTTGCTGCTAATATATCTATTTGTATTCTTTTTATCCATCCACTCAGAATTAATTATTTCTCAGATTAATTTCATTCTAATGAATCATTCTGTATCACTTGCTTTATTTCATTTCTGAGATGCTAACTAATATGTCAAAGCCATCTTTAACATTAAAAATGCTGTCATTTTTTCTGTGACTTTTCTTTTGATTCATATATTCAACTGCAATTTTTCTGAGGGCCTAAAATGTCTGCCCAGTGTGGAGTGAAAGAAAAAAAGCAAGCTGTACAGTATTAAAAAAAAATTATGCATGTGCAAATAAAGCATAAATTGGGAGGCAGTGGCCCAGTCTGTATTTTTGTATTGACATTCTAGTTTATGTGCTTTTTCGTATAGCAGGTCCTCAGCAATCAGCTGTGTAGGGTTTTTATATGCATGGGTTAGAACATAAAGTTCAGCAGTACAGCGAGTGTCTGTATTTGTTGGTGAAATGATCAGAAATTCTGAGATATTTTGTGTTTATTGGTTTAGACTAGTTTTAAAGAAGGGGTCTTGTTGGTTTTCTGTGGATTTCCTGGCACCGTTCTGCTGTGCCGCAGGGACGAGGCAGTTGGAGGAAGCATTTTTCTTTCCTTAGAGCTCTCCTCTCCTCTCCGCTATAATTTATTCTCATCATCCTCTGCAGTTTGGCTCTCTACCTACTCTGGAGGGAAGTGTTGGCAGGGCAGTAATCCCTCTCCTACCCTCTATCTGTGGCAGATGGAAATCCCAGAAAGATAAGGGAGGAAATTTTAGGCTTCCCTGCTTGAGTGATTTCCAGGGTGATTTAAGATCCTGTAATGGCCTTTGGTTTGACTGGATGGGTCGAGCCGTGGGAGGAAGGGTCACTCTGAGTGTTCGTTGTGGAAAACTTTTCTTTCTCTGGCCCTGTGGGAGTGAGTGGGTGGAACTGGAAAAACCCCATAAAAAGTCACTGTCTAAGCTCTGCTGATTAAATAACACAGTTATTGGCAGCATCGCACTGAGCTTAAATTACCCACAGCTCCTGCGTGGCAGGAGGCTGGGGACTGTGTAGCTGACAGCTTCTGCTTGCATCCCTGGCCACAGGTTTGGTATTTCTCTTTCTTTCCTGTCTTCCACTTCTCCCCAAAAAGAGCCATTATGTTGTAATACCTGGGGGGTCACAGCTGAAACCAACCAGCTTTGCTCTGGGTTTGCGCTGCAAATGTAGAGAGGGGTGACTGGCGAGGGAAGAGAAGGGGAACAGAGCCTGAACGGGCTCTGAGTAGGAGGGGGACGGGAGGGGAATGCTGCTCCTTCCCCTTTACAAACAACCAGATCATGGTTTTCCACCACTCCTAAATCTTGTGTGTGCAGAGCCCTGCAGACACGAGGCTGCTTTTTGAGAACCTGCTGCCTGATCCCCCCCGGGGCAGAAATCCCTGCTGCAGGCTTCCTCCACTGTGGCTGGGGGATGGAGGTGGTCTCTCCCGGCTGGGACCGCAGCTGCGCTCCGACAGCCGACCATTGATGGACCAGAGGAGCAGCAGCTCCTGGTCCTTCCTCGTGAGCACCCCACAGCCAGTGCGTGAGCTCCACACCCCGGGAACTAGTAGCGCTGCCCAACAAATCCTTCCCATTTACACCCTTCTTGCATTACCCTTTGTGTCCAGCTTTGTCGCTGCCTTGAATTAGCTGCCTTGAAAAATGAATTTAAATCCAGACTTTCGTAAATTATGTTTCTGTTTGGGGTTTTTTTCGTTTTCCTTTTCCTTGTCAGTGTCCAGACTTCTGCACATACTTCACTGGTGACCTGATACCCAGGGGTGCTTTGTGCACCCGTTGCCATTGGAAATAGTGCATAGAAATGTGCTTTTTGAGACCGGTCTCACTGAATCCCCCAGACTCCAAGGTCCCGCTGCAGATGAACACGCCCATAATCTACAGTCAAAAAAAAAAAGTGCCTACACTCAATACTGCTCAATACTGAATATTTAAGCCGCTTGTTGTCAGTGTTCGGGGACTAGAAATAATTTCTCTCGCTGATCCTTTCTCCCTCTTGGTGGATCTTTGTCATTCAAGAATGAGCTTGAGATCCTTGGAAATCGTTATTTTTTAGCAGCAAAATGGTAGTTTTTTTCTGCTGCTACTCTTTGCTCTCTGCTTTTCCTCTCACTACTGCGGTTTTCCCTGTGGAATGCCCTACATGATAATATCAATTTAACCAGTGTGCTTCACTGATCTTTGAGAGAGTTCATAGCTGTTGTTCAGTTTCCAAGAACCCTTGATTTTTGCGAGAAGGTTAAATTGAGGCTAAAGTTATCCTGGCTTATTGGTATAACCAATTATTTAGAAACCTGACAGCTCTTTTAGACATTATTTCTGCTAACATGCCTCAGCTGATTTCATGTTTAATAAATCCCATGCATGCAGACTCAAAAAGTCATCCCGAGAGTGAAATGAGTACAATTTGTATCCGCATACTGTAATATTATTTTGTAAATTAAGCTGCCTTTCTCCAGCTCTAGTATGTGTGCTCTTTTGTAGATTAAAGCATGTTAATCTCTGAATGCAAGATCTGGACTTTGTTCAACTCTGACTTGGTCTTCCAGTAGCTAATTAGCCTTTGGATTAAGGTCATTTGGATCAAGGTACTACTCAGTATTTATATTTTTAAAGCTTCATACAGACCAAACAGGACTTTCTCCAATCAGAGTCTCCTGGGAGGAGCAGGTGCCTCGCAGGGTGGTAATGGAGACACAAAAGCTTTCCTTTGCTGGGCACTGCTTTGATTCCAGCACCAGTCAGCAGCAATTGAAAAGCATTAAATAAAATGAAGCAGTCGTTTTATGTGGGTACCCAGGGAGAATTAAACAAGGTCTGTGCTTGTTTTCTGAAATCTCCAGGAAACACCTGCACCATCGTCCTGTTGCTGGCAGTTTTGGGCAAGTCCCGACCTAGACAAGAACTGATCCTCCTCGTACTGGCTGGAGGCACGTTAGCCAGAGAGCAGCAAAAGGAAAATTCACCCTATACTTTGTATAACTGACTCCCCAAATCATGTCAATCAGCTGCCTAATCCCACCACTAAATCTACCTAAATAATAATGAGGGTTTAATGGATTTCACTTTTGTTCCTCACCTGGGTATGACTATTAAGTCATGAAAGTTTAAAAGCTTACAAATTAGCTGAAGTGACAAATGAGTACAGCAGGGTGCCCTGCATGAAATGCTGGTGTTTGAAACCTGTGTAGCTGTTGCAGGGGCTTTGCTCTGCTCGTATGGTCTCAGCCGAGCCAGACCTCGTGGTCAGCCCTGAACTGATCACACGAACTTGGAGATGAGACAGTAGAGGGTCTCCGTCTTCTGAAACGGGCACTTGAACTGCCAAACAGGTAAAGACCGGGAGATTCTTAGAGGCTGCTGTGAGTAGGAAGCTAAAAGGCATTTTTTTCATGTCATGAAAGTTTTAAACCCTCACTCATATGAGCAGCATAAGGGTCTTCCGATGGTGAATTCAGCCGCTTTCCCGGGAAACGCTACTCCCTAGCAAAAACGAACCGAAGAGTTCACCCAACGAGCTGATCTGCAGATGATGGAGAGCAGACTGCTCTCTGCTCTGCAGTGTGTATCTCAGCGCTGCTCTCCAGCATGCCTCGAAGACTGCGCTGTTTGTGTGCTCTGGTGTTGTGATCCTGGAGGAGCCCCTTGGAGCTGTTACAGATAAAATCAAACGTGCTCAGTGACTTCTTATGCAGCCAATGTTGCCCTCTGCCTAGGGTTTCTGCTGAGAGACAGGAGCGTGCTACATTTTCAGAAGAGAAGTATCTCACAGTAAACCTCGGCCATGTTGTGCTTGAAGCAGAACAGGAGAAAAAACAGAAAAAAAATCTTGAAAATAGAAAAAGAAAACTCACAATGAGTTTCATTAGAGATCTCTATTACCAAACAGCACAGGATTCATTTTCTTGTCTATTTTCACCTTCCTCTAGGGATGAATGATGATTAAAAGACAGGATGATAAGAAGGGGCGAATGAGAACTTTCTGAGAAGCAGTTGAAAAAAAAAAGAGAAAGAGAGGGGGAAAGGAAAACAAGTGTTTTAGTTAGCTAGCCAAGGTTAGCTTAGTACTGTGTCTGCTTTAACTGACATTATGAAAAATTATAGATGGCACACAAGCAACTTCACTAACGCTGAAACCTACGAAATTTATCTTGACAACTTTGTGGGCTTATTTGTGCTTCTAGGAGGTTTTTAACCTCCCTGTGATGTCTTCTATCTTCATTTTCTGATTCTGAGTAAGATTCCTACACAAAGGTAGCAACTTTCGAATCAGCAGGTTCATCTTTTGTTGCACATTGCGGCTGAGAAGAAGAAAACCCTTTTGGAGAACGAAGGGCTTTGAGCTGTAACCACTCTGGTTTTGGTGCTTACGACCGAACTCGGAGGATTTTTTTTTTTTGCAAAGAAAACACGGTTTGAAGAGCGCGCATCAGGACGGCCGTTCAGTGAGCGGTGTTCTCTGCAGGGGCACGAAGCGAACGGCCGGAACCCCCCACCGCCCCGCTCCCCGGGGTGCCACCTCCTCTGCTGTCCCCCCGCCTCAGCCCGGCCGCGGGTCCCCAGGCAGCTGCACACCCGCGGAAAACCGGGGCTTCGCCCCCCCCCCCCCCCCCCCCGCGCGGGGATAACGATGCGGTACGAGCCCCGCGTTTAGCCCCGTCTGGCGGGGAGGACGCGGAGCCCCCCGGGGCTGCCCCTCGCTCCCCGGCGGGGCCGGCGGCCGGTGCGGCGGGGCCGCTGCCGCCCAGGAGAGGGAGCCCGGTGGCCGCGGCTGCGCCGGGAGCCGCGGGGGCTGCGAGCGGGGGGGGGGGGGGGGGGGGGGCGGTGCGGTGCGGTGCGCGGTCCCGGCTGCAGCAGCCCCGGCCCTCCCCGTGCCGGTGGGCACCGCCGCGCCTGCCGCCCCTTCCCCGCTGCGCCGGGAGCGGGTCCCGGGCGGCCCCCCCCCGGTCCCGTCGCGCTGCTCCCCGGGGGTCGGGGAGGCCCGCAGCCCGCCTCCCGAGCATCGCCCAGCCCGAAGTTAGGCGCCGGTACTTACTTCCCGCATCACCCAGTTGAACTCGGCCGGCTCGGAGCACCCCGGGCGTCCCGCGGCTCGGGACGGGGCAACGCAACCGCCGTCCGGGCTGAGCTCCGGGAGCCCGGACCCCGGGACGTTATCCCCCAGGAAGGCAGAAAAAGCGGGGGGAGGCTGCCCGGAGGAAGCTGCGCCCGACCGAAGATGTTAGAGGAAGATAAGGGGGGTTGCTTTTTGCCCTCCATCCCTGCCTTTCCCTCGTCTTAATCCTTTAGGAAGGAGGCGGTGGGCAGACGGACCGTTCCCGGAGGGGCGATGCTGCCGAGCCCTGCCCCGGGCAGAAGAAAGCCTGGGCCACCGGGAGCCCTCGGCGCGGGAGATGCGCGGCCCGGGGCAGGCTGCGGGCGAGCGTGAGGAGCTGCCTCCGCCCGCGCTTTTCTGAAAGGGAAAAAAGCATGGCAAAAGCTGGACCCGATCCCTGGAGCGCAGCCCCGCTGAGCAGGAGGTGGGATTATTCCGGGGCGGTTATGGAGAGCTATAACCCGGCAGTGGAGCGTTAAAGCGACTTGGCCCCGCTGGAAGAGGAACCTGCTGCGGGCACCATCAGCGTCGCGCCCCGCGTCGTGGCCCAGGGGAGGTCACTCAGGTCCTTCTCCTCCTCTCGCCCTTCTTTCCTCTTCCAGTAAAAGTCGAAAGAAAGAACTGGCACTCGGCTCTTGCCAGCGTTGGGAATACCGTGCCTTTTGCCTGGGATGGTTTGCCCCGATGTGCCGCTTCGACGGGATGTACAAAGTGCGACTGGGACTGACCCGGCTGACAAAGTTTGCCGAGTGATCAGCAGTGGCCGTGGGATGGAGGGAGCTGGGCGCACGCCGGCGGGCTCTGTCACGCACAGTCCGATGGCAGAGACCTGCTGCTCCCTTGAAAACTAACTCCTGATGGTCAGACTCTGCCGGCTCCTGTTTTTACTGCTCCCTTGCCAATTTGCACTTTCAGGGAAAAATCCACAGCAAGCCTGATGCAATGCAGTGCTTCTGTGTTGGTTTTTTATGTAAGATTTGCTATGCAATTCCAAAACTAAAAGAGGAGGAGAAACGGCCCTGCATCCCAGAGTAAACAGAGAATCAGAGGTGAAAGGTAGGAGCCAGCATTTCTCGTTTAAATCAAACTAAACCTGAGCTACTTCTTACTGAAAACCTTTAAAACACACCTACTGTATGTTTTGTTTTCTTTGTCTCAGAAGTGTAAAACAGTTTGAAACAAAGTGAAGATTTGCTCTCTGATGCTGCCCTGAAATAGAGAACCGATGCGTTTTGTAACAGGAGTGTGCCGAGGAGGAAGGGTGGAGTGTTTCGCCAGTGAGACATTTAGGAAACTAAAGTAGAGAAAAAGCACCTCGTCTAGTACGCTTCAGTAAATACGAAGGGCTAGTGTGGCGGATGCTGGAAACACGCGATCAATAGCCTATTTAAGTGGGAATATATGCAAGCATGGAAAAGTGATTGCTTTCCTGTCTGTGGGGTGTATTTGCAGAGCAGAGCAGCGGAACATTTTCAGGTGAGCTGTCTGAATTCAGCTACTTCATGCTGGGGTCGTGCAGTGTGTTTCTGAAGGGACTGCTTAAAAAACCGGTCTGTAGGGTGGACTGTGTTTGTGCATTTTTAGTTCCTGCTCACAGAGCTTTCAGCGTTGATCAGGGAGATTCAAAGTGGGTGAAGTCCATCCGGGGGCGAAGGGACCGTAAGAAAGGACCTTTGGTCTGTTTGGTGATGAGTAATTAATGGACGTCCGATGTCTCTGATCTCTGCAAGGAAAGGAGCTGATGTCGTCATGAAAATCGTGATATGATTTTCCCTCAGGAGAAATTATGACTTGGAACGACACCACTATGGACGGGGAAGGGTTGCTGGTGGAAAGGGACTCTTCCTTTCGGATCCTCACAGGCTGCTTCCTCTCGCTGCTGATCCTTTCCACGCTGCTGGGAAACACACTGGTCTGTGCAGCCGTCATTAGGTTTCGCCACCTCAGGTCCAAGGTGACCAACTTCTTTGTCATCTCCTTGGCCGTGTCAGATCTCTTGGTGGCAGTTTTGGTCATGCCTTGGAAAGCTGTGGCGGAGATCGCCGGTTTCTGGCCTTTTGGTTCATTTTGCAACATCTGGGTGGCCTTTGATATTATGTGCTCAACAGCCTCCATCTTAAATCTCTGTGTCATTAGTGTGGACAGATACTGGGCCATCTCCAGCCCGTTTAGGTACGAGAGGAAGATGACCCCCAAGGCAGCCTTCATCATGATCAGCGTGGCGTGGACTTTGTCTGTGTTGATTTCCTTCATCCCTGTGCAGCTGAACTGGCATAAGGCTACAACCACAAGCTTTTTGGACCTAAATGCCAGCTTACAAGGTATAAGCATGGACAACTGTGATTCTAGCCTAAACAGGATGTATGCCATTTCCTCTTCTCTAATTAGCTTCTATATACCTGTGGCCATCATGATAGTAACTTACACGAGGATATACCGGATTGCTCAGAAGCAAATACGGCGCATCTCAGCTTTGGAAAGAGCAGCAGTGCATGCCAAGAACTGCCAGAACACGAGTGGCAACAGAAGCAGTATGGACTGCCAGCAACCAGAGAGCAACTTCAAAATGTCCTTCAAGAGGGAAACGAAGGTTTTGAAGACTTTGTCAGTGATCATGGGGGTGTTTGTGTGCTGCTGGTTGCCATTTTTTGTATTGAACTGCATGATTCCCTTCTGCGAGCCTACCCAACCCTCCAAGGGAGCAGAAGCTTTCTGCATTAATTCCACCATCTTTGATGTTTTTGTTTGGTTTGGATGGGCTAATTCTTCCCTCAACCCCATCATTTATGCCTTCAATGCTGATTTCCGCAAGGCATTTTCGACCCTGCTAGGATGCTACAGGCTCTGCCCTATGTCCAGCAATGCTATAGAGACTGTTAGTATTAACAATAATGGAGCAGTTGTTTTTTCAAGCCAACACGAGCCCAAAGGCTCCAGCCCCAAAGAGTCTAATCTGGTTTATCTGATTCCACATGCAATTATCTGTCCAGAAGAAGAACCTCTCAAAAAGGAAGAAGAGGGTGAACTATCTAAGACCTTGGAGAATATGTCTCCAGCACTGTCGGGTATCTTGGATTACGAAGCTGATGTTTCTTTGGAAAAGATCAATCCCATTACACAAAATGGGCAGCATAAAACCTGAACAGTAAGGTTTACCCAGAAAGACCTAATAGTGTACATTTTAATAATCTTTTAAAAAAAGATATACAAGATTTTTTGTAAGAAACTAAGCTCTAGGGAGAAATACACGTTTACACCAAGCCCAGAATTAACTTTCCTGGCATTCAAAGCAAATTTAACATTTAAAACAATAAACAGGAGAACATACTAAAATTGGTTAAAAAAAAGACATTAAACTGTACTGTTCATATTGAGGAAAATACACAAATTTAGATACAGTGCAGTGACAAAGACAACATTGCTGCTTCTCTACACAGAGAAACCAATTTCTAGCTTAAAATGAAGCAAAAGATAAATGATAAGTATTTAAAGATTAATGTTTACTAGAAGTTAAAAGATTGCTGTGTCTTGTGATAGTGGGTGTTCACAGGTCCTAATTAAAGACTATGGGATTGTAAAGGTAGGTAGATGCCTTCTTAAAATTATTTCTGACAAATAATTGAGCCTTATAATGAGAATGGTTATTTTTAAAGCTTTTGGAGGTAATATGTTGATACTGGTTTTATTTATTTATTGTTTTAAATTGATATTTTTCATATGTTATAACAGATCTAGCTTTATTTATATTATTTAAGATGTCTAAATAATGGCATATTTTTGGAGTGTCATAACTGCATTTTGACCAGTCAACCAGTCCGCACTTTATTACAAGCTCTGACAGTCTGGAGAGCCGGTGAGGGGAACGAAGGAATGTTAAGAAACTCAGCAAGAAATGAAGGACTCAACAAAACTGATGCTGTGTGAAGTTCATTTACTTGTGGGCTTTTTTCTTTTAAAGTGGGATTTCTTTCAAAAGATAGGACCAGCGTTGACTGAGTTGTGAATTCTCTTCCCTTATAGAAATAAAAAAAATTGCTGCTATTTATTTTTAAAAAGTTTCATGTTACAAAGACTGCTAGAATGTCAAGTTTGTGGATCTGTAAATACCTTAAATACGACTACAACCTTAAGAAGAATCTGATTTGAAAAGAAAAGCTTCTTAGATAACAATTCTTAGTATATAATGTTTTGTATTTATGTAAGATAAACAGCTTTCTCAGACTTTTCTTATTTCAAGTCTTGGATATCTTTTCTGAACAAACACAATTGGTTATACTGGTAGTAAACATGCCAAACCTCATTATCATCTGTACTCTTGCAGTACCACCAGGATTGTGCTGTCTGTCTGCTACTGTATCATGATCAGAATCAAAAAGTGAGGTACCTAGTGCTTTACTTGGGAGACTAGGAGGACATTACATTTTAGTAATCACCACGTCAATAGTCCATACAATAAGGAATAGTGCCTCATGACCATTTTGGATTAAGACATTTCTAAATATGGATGGAACTGCAGCCCCCACCTCAAAAGCATCCTGTGAGCTCCAAAGAAGTTGCCAATGTTTAATTCAAAAAACCTGCTACATTTCCATTGTCCTTCCCTGCTGCTTTCCCTCTGTAATGCCAAAAGCAATCAGTGAACGTTAGCAACAGGAACATTGGGTGTTAATGTTCAGCAGCATTCAAAGAAAGATATTTGTTTTCTGAATGGGAGAAAATATCCTTTGGAGCAACTTTTTCATAACATATATCAAAAAAAAGTGTTGTCAGGAAAAGAGAACTGAGAAGAAAAAAAAATTAAAGTCTAATGAGCTATATACATCCTGCATCAGGTCTGTGTATTTATGTATTGTGAATGTTTTCATAATTTTATTGCCTGTATGCTGCTTTCATACATATAATAAAATTATTTTGTGAACAGAAGGTCAAATAAAACAATCTACATTGCATTTATTAAATACCTGCTGGTTTTCAGGCTGTTGTATTGATCGTGTTAAAGGCAAGGACTGTTCCTCTTTCTCCATTTGCCCTTATTTGGGATCGCACCCGTGAGGTGGATGGGAATTTTTATTAGAAGCAGGAGAAACTCCTCTCTACTGAGAGACCTCTGAGCCCTTGCTCTAAACTGGGATTTGAAAGCAGTAAACGCAGCTTGGAAACAACCACAATCTGCTTTAATGTGACTAGTTAAAATGTGCGAAGCTCGACCTACTGGTGACTCTTATTTCAATGATTTTTTTTGCCTTGGTGTAACAGAGTAGTGAACTTGGTTTATAGCACACTTTTATTGTTGCCTTTTTTTCTTCTTTTCTTTTTTTCCCCCAAGCTGTGCAGTACTTTTCAAGGCCTGATGCAGCCCTACTGCTAGTGTCTGGTTTTTGAAACAAAATGCATCATTTTAGAAGCAAGAGGATGGTGGGTGCAGCTGAGGTACAGCAGTGTCCCTCTGTTCATGGCAGCCCTTTGCTTTGGTTTTGCCTCTGTCAGCAGATCCATTTCGAAATGAAGAAACAAAGAAACATGGTCACTGCTGCCTCAAGCGTTACCAGTGTGATCGGAGCTGGTGCACGTGCTGCCGTGATGTTCAGCTCCCCCTCCTTCAGGGCTGCCTCCCCTTGGCCGGTGAACGCAGCAGGTCTGACGCAGGCAGGGAGTCGTCTCTGCCTCCGGGCGTTCTTAGCTCCTTGGGTAAAATTTCCTTACATGGTGCTGATGCTCGATTTGTGGGGTTTTTTTGTACCTTTGAGGAATTATTTCACTTCTTAAAATGTATGCAGGCCAAAGATGAAGTTCTCTGGTTGCTTAGCCAAATATATCTGCCTTCTGCCTTTTTATTGTCAAAACTCCTGGCAGTCTGATATAATAGCAAAGTATGAAATACGATTTAAGGAGATCACGTAAAGCAAGATGCTGTTTTTGTACTAGTTTGTATGGTGATGATCCGTATTCCAAAACAAATGGTTGCTCCAGTGTGACCAATACCCATCCCAGGACCTCCCTCATTGCAGACGGACACGGGTTTCAGAGGGGGTCTGCAGAGGTCGGTGGGGAAGTGCTACCTGCTATTGCTGCTGGGTGCTTCCCTTCGTGTCACGGGCTCCCTGCTCAAGGCAGGGCAGGGGAGACACTTCGATGACTTTATTTGGGTGTTATATCTCTCATACTAATTAAAGTAATTTTTGCTTCTGACTGCTTTCCCTGACATACATCTTAGAATACCACAAATTCACCTTGATCCTCATTTACCCACGTACCCCTCTTACCCCTTCATTTTCCAGTCTTCCCAATGCGAGTTTCTCTACCTGTCCTCTCTGCCTTTCCTCCCACTGCTGCCAGAGCTGTTCTGTCACCCTTTTTGGCTTCATTGGCCCCAATAATCCCTTGCTTGTGAGAAAGTCCAGATTAAAATCCTACGCCCCAGCATAGCCAAGAGTCCCCATCCCACAGCCGGCACCCTGAAATGCCTCTCTTACCTGTTGCAGAGCCTGGATACCAGTGTCAGGGGATGACTAGAAGGGACAGCAGCATGTACCTGCTAGCTGCTACTCTATTTATGTGCTGAATTAATTGCTCAGAAGCTGTGCTGCCCATTCTACGCCTGCTCCCCAGCTGCTTGAAACCAGTGGTCTGTTGAAACTGCTGGTCACACCAATGTCAGGGTGCACCCCAGGGGCTGGAGACATGCCAGACCCGCGCTGGGCTCTGGTGGAGCTGATAGCAGGGAATGAACTGCTGAGGTTTGGCTGTAGTATCACCGTGAGTAACCTGCGAGGAGCGTTTACTGCTCCGTGCTAGCAGGCAGCAGCAGCCTCTCTGCTGTTTTGGAGGAAGAGAGCAGCAGAAGTTCATTTGCAATAATGTCACCTTTGAGATGACAGCCACTTTGGTGAAATTCTTCCCCAGGAATGTTTTTCTCGCCTTATGTTGCTGTATGCGGCCGGGCAGGCAGAGCCACCAAGAAGCAGCAAGGCATCGGGACACCAGGACATCACTGCTCCCACCAGGATGGCCACCTTGTCAACCCTGCAGGGCATCAGGTGGCTTTTCTGCTCCCCTTTCTCCCCACAAGCACTATTTTCCACTGCGGAGGGAGTCTTGCTGTGTGCCTTTCTGATGCGCCAGCAAATCACCCGTGTAACCTGGTTTTTGGCACTGCTTCCTCGTGACTGAAGGTATTTCCTATTTGTGGATGGAAGAGGTTAATAATTCACCTGATGGCCTTGATGAAGGAGCTGTTTGCAACGAATGAACCATCATCACTAGATTAAATCTGAATACATTTCTCCCTTGGCAAGCGTTTTATGCTGATTTGGGTTTCTAACTGAACAAAGCATACAAAAGATAGAGGAAGCAGGAGTAAATGCTTTTGCTGATGTACAGTTTGAATAGCACAGTTACTGGGAGCCAGTCCTGGATTTTTTCAAATCAATCGTTTTCGGAAGCACCCAAATATGATTGAAATCTCAAAATTCTTCTTTGATTAGTATCCTGAGAGACAGATTATTCCAGTAAGTCCTTTGTTTTTTTCAATATAATGATGACAGAATATGTTCCCAGTGATACTACTTATGTGGCCACAGAACGAATGTAAATTAAAAAATAAAGAAAACAACAATATCTGTTTCTTAACTTAAAAAAGACTGAAACACATAACGTAAAATGTTCTTGCACTGTTCTGCTGTGGTAGAGATGGGCTGAAGGGAGCCTTGGGCTCCAGCCATGAACCTCGGGTCAGGTTGGTGTTGATCCCCTCTTTGCCAGCGGTCTGGGCTGTCCGGCTGCTTCCCCGAGCCCTGCAGCGGCTGCTGGATTTGCATGGTGGTGCTCCTTCCCCACCCCGCATCTCAAAGTCAGGGATGCTCTTGCGAACACCAGCCTTCCCAGGCGGATCTGCAGAGCCTGGTGCTGCTGGCCCTGCTGCCCTCCCCAGCCAGGCACAGCTCTTTCCAAAGCACCACTGGAAGCGTGTGTCTACACGTGCAGTTTTGAGGCTGAACGTGTGAATTGAGTGTATAATGGCTATTTTCATGTTGGTTGTCTTTACAGTCATGGTCAGAATGAAATGGTACTTTTCTACCATGCCTGTTTTTATTCTGTTTCTGGGGAAAAAACTCTGGGTGGAGATACAGGAGAAGGCTGCTGGCCCTGCTGGGCTGTTGGCCATCGCTTTTCTATTTTGGTTGTATTTCTCTTTCGGTCCCACCAGGCTGTTCCTCCCCCTCTCCAGGAGGGACGTTCCCCGCTGGTTCTTTGGTGAAGGGGTTTTCCCAGGGCCTGCACGGGCAGCAGTGGTGGGTGATGCTGGCAGGACAGTGGTGCAAAGCCTGCTACGAGTCATGCAGAGCAGCAACCACAGACGCGGGCTCCACGTTAAGCACCTAAATAAAGTGGTTGGTGTCAATGGCATTGCTTTAGTTTCTGTCCCTCTGAACGGGGTTGGTTTCACCCAGGAAGGCAACATGGGGATCAAAGGGATACCCCGGGCCTCATTCATCCTCGCCTTGTGGACCTGGTGAGATGGATGATTTGGTGTAAAAGAGGCAGAAAAGAGCAAGTGGCAAAGGGGTGACAGGGGAGCAGCGCTGGGGATGGTGGCACTGGGGAAACCCCGTGGCCCAGCTCCCTGCTGTGATCTGGGGCAGCCAGAGCAGATGGATGAAGGAAGAGCTCCGGTCCAGCCCTGCCCCAGCCAGACCCAGCGACCACAACACCTCCCGGTCCCTGCCTTGCCACGGGGCCAGCTCCGTGGGGAATTCGGCTTTCGCTCTGGGGCTGGGTATGCCCTGCATGGCCCCGACGCTGGCTGATCTCAGTCCAGCCTGGGAGCACTCAGTGCCGCCGGGAGACGCTCAGCAGAGGAGCAGGTCTGGCTTCAGGCTGTGATACGATTCAAAAAGAAATGAAATTTGTATTAATGTATGCCGTAGAGGATTTGTACAGCTAACTTGCACTTTGCTTTGCTCCAGTTAACTCATACATTTGTTTTTCTTGCATCTCCTATATTTGTTGTGTCCATAGTTCGCCTTTAAATAAGTTGGATTTTTTCCTGTTTGAATAGTTCCCACCCAACAGAACAGTTTGTGGGATATTTCAAACAACAACAACAACGACAAAGAATGTTGCTTGAATATATCATCAGAAGATGCTTTGACATTTTAAGAATTAAATTCTTTATTTTTAATTTGCTTTTCAGTTTGCAGTGTTAGATTCTTAGACCTCAGATCAGATCTCTGGTTTGAAAATACAGACAAAGAAGTTGAATGTTAAACGTAAAATAAAATAGTTTAATATGACGTGCACTAAACAATTAGCTTGTTCAAAACTTTTTCCTGTTCCTATCCCTTGATTTTCAGATCATTAAATTCCTATGAATTTCACATTTTCCTAAGACAAGGAAGTGTTTTGAAATCTTGAAAAAAGACACAAAATAAGAACAATATTTTCTTCCCAGATTGTCCTTCCACTGATGTGAGCAAGGAAATAAAATCTTTCACTGAACTGAACTACCATTACGGAGTTTCTCTTAATTTCAGAGAGACACCCAAACATTTTCTTTAGTTTGTTTTTATTTTTTTTCTCTGTTAATGAAGGAGTTTCTGATGGTGCCACTTTTCCTAATCATTTGGATGCCATTCTGTGTCAGTACCAACAATTTCATTTTCATACGCACATACATGCACATATACAACATACATTGCTCTCAATTACTAGATTCATGGAGCATGTGGGAAAAAGAAACCTCCATGTGAAGCGACAAGAGGTGAACTTAAATTAATATATTTCTTTGCTACAGAAGATGAACCAGGTGTGCATTGCCTGCATTAAAAGGACACACCCGTCAGGACTGATAGATCTTCAATGCCAGCAGTCCTTTGCGTGTCACCTTGGGCTCGGGCGCTCGTTGCCAGCACCGTGCTGGAACCGGGCTGGGGCTGGAACGGGCTGCGCCGCAGCCGGCCGTGCGGGACGTGCAGTTAATTGCAGCTGGTTGCGCGCTGCCTGTCCGGGAGTGCGCGTGTGCCCGTGAGACAAAGCGCTCAGAAAACTGTAAAAACATACGCTTTGAAATTGTTCAGCAATAGGTGTGTTAAATAAAAAAAAACTCTTAAGGACGCTGTTGTGTACTTTTTCACTTGCCAGTTTGCTAAGGCTTTTGTAACTATTTCTGTAATGATTTCAAAGTTGTAAATTGTACCATCCAATATTGCTTTCTTTGCTCTTCTGTATTAGACTTTGATATCAATTTGTGTTCTCAGCTGAATAGACTCTGCTTCAGCAGCTCCTCCAGCCTGCTGATGCCTGCTGAAACCCTGGATGCCACCAGGTCCGCTGGGATGTGGGACAACAGTGAAAGGAACCCCCTGGAAATAGCTGCTTTTGAACAGTGGGAAATTATTTTTGAGAAAAAAATACACTTTACAAGTTGGTATCTACTTTGTAGGTCCTAAAACTAATCCATTTTCCTATTTTTCCTGATTTATTGCAAATAGTTTGAATTAATTTTCTCAAAAGCATGAGTTATGGCTTAAAGAACACCAGTATTATCTAAGTGAGAAAGATTTTAACATTATAACAGTTAACACTTCAGAAACATTTTAATTAAATATCATTACAATCCTTATAAAGTGGAACATTTTCAATGCCTTTTCTTCACGTATCACAATTTCTAATGAGAACAGTTTAATGCAGAAACTTCCAGTCATGTTTCTTTCTTGCTCAAGAGAATAAATTATAGCAGTAGGTAGCTTTGTGATTATGTGTGAATGCTTTGTAGTAAAAGCATTTCCCAGCAAACGGTGTAAGCTGTCACATTTAGACATTTAGTAACTCCACTTGTGCAATTCAGTCCTCCTCATTGTGCAATATCATTTATCACAGAATCACAGAATCACAGAATGTTATGTTTAAAAACAAATTAAATAGTTATCCAGAGGTAGCTTCCATCATAATAAGTGCCATTAATCAGCCTTTTGCTGGGCGTTCCAACAGACCATGCGAGGACGGAGTCCTGGCCAGGACTTAGAGGGGCTTCTCCCCCTCTAAGTGACATTTTCATACCCAGGCTACTGCACACAAACTCCTGCCCTCTGTGTCTGTCTTGCTGTCTTTCAGCAGGAGCAAATTCCCTCTTCCACTTTTGCTGGTTTTTATGCATGTTTTCTCCCTTCTGCCTCTTTTTCCTTTACTTGTTGGGATAAAGTAAATTGTAGGAAAGTGATTTGAAATGATACAGTGAACAGTTTTTTACTGTAACAGCACAAGATCCCGTCTCTAACTCAACCAGTCCCGGTGTAAGGACAGCCATAGTCTAAGCTTGACTCCGATCCTTCTCACATCCCCTGCCGACGCGTGTCTGCGCGGAGCAGCGTCCCCGGCAGCTCATCTGTCGGGACCTCCCCACTCACAGCTCTGAGGTGAACCACGCACATTTTCAAGTGGGGTGGGGAGACCCCCAGCCAGTGTATTGATGGAGACATTTTCAAGAAAAAGCTAAAAAATTGACGAGCTTGTGCCCTTTCGGTATTGACAGTATACTTCACCCTTGAAACAGCGCTCCTCCAGTACTGCCAAGCATCTGCTCTTCCCAGCTCAAAAAGTATTTTCAGCAACTGATTTTATTTTGTAGTATTTACTCAGCTCTAATGTTCAAAAACACATATCTGCTACAAGTAATTTAAGTAAAGACCCAGATGCACAATAAAAGCAAATAGAATATAAAGTGTAGTTATCAATCCTGACACCCAGGAAAAATCCCATCAGTGGAGGGCTGGATTCCTGCTCCTTTGACACGGATGTCAACTAGGGCAAGTGCATCGAAACTGTGCTGACCTGACGCCTGTGAGCACGAGTCAGACTGGGGTCTCGCCCAGCGACAGTGCTGCGCTCCGGTCTGCAGTACGCACGCACTTCCACTCCGAGAACAACGCAATAAAAGAAACACTTTACATGCCACGGGCTGCAATCAATGGAGCGTTCAATATTTCAGTCACTTTCTTTTTCAAAATGACTGGTGATTCCTTTCCACCCATGTTTGCTGGCTGTGCTCAAAATTAAATGTAGGGAAGAGTCACTGGGAAAAGCCTCTGGGGTTTACAGCACAGCCAAACTGCTGCAGAGAGGGATGTGTAGGGTGGGATGGCTTTGGAGAAAATGCACTTTTCTTAAAATGGAAGGGCTTCTGTGCTATTTTATTTTATTTTATTTTATTTTATTTTATTTTATTATTTTATTTTATTTTACAGATTCCCCTTGCTCACAGCTGACAGAAAGTCATTCCTGAATGCTACTTTCTCACGAGCTTTATGCAATCTTTTAAAACTGTTAGGACCTGTAGATGATGAAGGCACCAGCTCGCTCGCTAATGTCTGCCTCAGGTGCTCCAGAAAGGGTGCCCCAGGAATGCCACGGACAAACCTGGAGACACTGAGCTGAGGAGGAGGGTAACGTTAGGAAGAAGGACCTTTCTTCCTGAGAAGTTTTTTGCGGCCTCTAAAGTAAGGATGTCCCTCCCTTGGGCTGAAAGCCTCATTTACTGCAAAGGACTCCCTTGAGTGCGGTGTTGGGTTTTCCCTCTCCTCACTCAACTGACTGAAACTGGGAAGCTCAGCATCGTCTTGTAATGTTGCTTCCTTTGATAGCAGCAAGTAGATGTTTAGTTGTATCCCTAACTCAGGTGCACTGAGCAGACTGTAATTGTTTCAATAGTTAAGTTAATAAAAATGCCCCAAGTATTTTAATTCCTTAAGGAAAATGAAAGAATGACATGTAATGCTGCAGAGTAGTTCCTCGGTCTTAAAGTTATCGCCCAGGCGCATGCGAGCCACAGCCTGCAACGACGGACCAGCACAGCACAGGTTGTCACGTGTGTGTACAGTGTGTGGAAAAACTGTACAAGAAAAATAAATGAATGCACAGTCCTACTCACCGCAGACAGTTCTGGGGATATTTGCAGTGTTAAGACATACTTAAATATTCTGATTTCTGTGATTGTTATTCGAACCAGCATCCTTCGATGAATGTACATTCTTTTTACTGGGGATGCCAGGGAGGACAGAGTTACCGTTTGTTACTGCAGCCACAGGGTGTAATGACATTTTATACTTTAATTCCAGCTTATTCCAAGCTATCAAATCTGTCTCAGTGGGAAGCTGAGATGGGAGGAACATGCACAAGGAAGTTTTAGTGCTGCTTTCGTGTCATTATGGTTTGTCAATCTTGGAGGAGCTGTCACTCCTGTTATCACAGCAGTGTGTGGGTTCGGGGGACACTGCTGTTAGGTTTGCTATGAGTACGTCATTGTAATGCTACCCGATTTGTCTTCATTACAGCCATCATGTTGTGCCCCGTGCTAGCATCCCAGATGACTTCTGCTTCCTCCGTTCCTTTCTGAAATCAGCGCCTCATAAAAAACCTGAATCGCCTGTAACAGTCTCTCAATGAGCAGTATCTGGGAGCAGGGTCAGCTAATCCTGAATGCTCCATTTTGAGTAGATGGAGACATTCCCACCCACGGAGTTGGTATGTGATGAGTGACAGTGTGGGTGCTACCAAAGCAACCTCCCATCATGTGGGTGCCTCCCATCAGAGGAGCTCAGGGGGCTGCTTTCCATCATTGCCAAGAAATCATTGCTCTGACCACTGCTGCTGACATTGATAAGATAGCCTGGGCTGGCCAGGGGTGGGTTTGCTTTACAAAAACTCAGAGATTTCAGGAGACAAATGTTACTGATCCAATCCCACAGACTCACTGCAACTGGACACGGAGCTCTTGGGCTGCTCAGCAGGCGCTGCCCAAGCACGGTGCCTTCTGTATGGCTGACGCAGGGGGCACCCACAACCCTGGCTCCCCAAAGGCTGCCCAAATTGCCTCCCTATGTTATCTCCTTGCCTGCAGCTCAGGAGCTACAGCAGGAGCTGATGCTGGAATTTCAGTAGAAGCCTTGATTTTATTCATTCTGCAGCCAAAATTAGGCCACCAATGCTGCCAAGAGGCATGCTTTTTTTGGTCTGATACACAGAGAATACATTTTTAATGCTGTAAGTGCTGTTCTCTACCATTTGACTCCCATGTGAGGCATAACTGCAGTCAGAGCCTTGCAGTAAAACATTTGCTTCCAAGGAGGATAGAGAAAAATACAACAAGTAATACTTTTTCATTAAAACAAAAAAATATTACTTTTAACTGACTGGCCTCTGACCTTTCTCAGATCTCAGCCACCAAATAGTAATTCTGCCTTGTGAGGCTAGAACTGGAGAAAGAACAATTTTCAGATCAAAACCAATGTTTACCACTGCAGCAAATGTTGTGTGTCTAGACATGGGCACCAGCCTTCAGCTAAAGTTGAGCAACGTGTAGGTTTTTTTTTTTTCTCTTTCATCCTAGTCAGGCTGTGGACTGCCCCCTAATTGCAGAAAAGATTTGTGATTAAATGTGCTTCATGAATCTGAATTCTGAGCTGGGGAGAACAGAGATAATACTGAAATCCACCCCCCAAAAAATCCCAAACATCCTCCCCACCAATGCAGAACTTGTGGAAACACATTTTATTCTTGGACATCTGTGATTCCTTTCAGTCATCCATGTGAAGACTAAGATAATAATTGCAAAAAAAAATTGGAAAAGAGCATTAAAGATGATTTTCCCACATGAGCATCCACTGTGCTCTAGATGGGAGAGAAATTCTTGCCTTGGGTTACCCCACAAAACAAACCTTTCTGGAGAGTGGACAGTTGCCAGCCCTTACACAGAGTCATTAGGAAGCACGTGGAGCGCTGCACCGATCTTTGCTTTCTCCATGGGAACTGGGATCAAAGGTACTGGGGTACTTGCATGAGAAAGGAGAGAAAAAACTTGGTGGTGATATTAGGTCCTAGTTCCCAGCTCTTGATGTAGCCCGTTGCTTCTCACTCGGTCTGGGCTGCAGTTGCTCACCAAGTCACCCTGGCGAGAAAGGTTTCCCATCCTAAAGATTTTCTGATTGCAAAAGCTACCTGGTGAACACCCAGAAAGATGAGTCATTGCAAGAAATTAATGAGAGACCTGAAATATAGTTGCATAGAATTATGATGTTTACTGGAAAACAGTGAGTTAAGCAAAATAAAATCAATGAAGTGTTCTTTAAATCATTCTACTGTTTCTGCGTGCCTGTTCTTCTCCCCAGCCATGTGCAGCAGAAGGAAGCCGTATCCGGCTGTGCCGCTGTCGCGATAGAGCACATCAAAGCTGTTCTCTCACTCGTGTCTCATGTCAGGGTTTGGGAGCAGCTCTGCTGCGTGGGATCTGTGTGGAGTGCATCTGGTTAACTTAAGTATCTGTGTCATGTGGAACAGGATTAGAAATAATGCTCAGGCAATCCCCGCTCTGCCTGGGAGCACTTTCTAATCAGCAAGTTTAGGGAAAGAGACAGTGCCAGATGAGCAGCTACTTAATTTCTGATGCATCCTAAAGCATGCCGAAAAGCATGCCGAAATGCTTACAAGAAACTGGACAACTGGTCTCTTTCTGTGAAAGATATTTTCAGGAGAGAAATGCAGAGGTAACAACCCTCTTGAGCTTTGAAGATTTTCTGTTTCAGATCTTCACAAACTGAGTTTATCACTTTTTTCCATGTGGGGGCATGGTTACATACCTGCATTCACTGGAGACACGAGGCCCTGTCTTTGAGCAATTGTACACTTGAAATTCTCCCATCAAGCAAAATGCAATTGGTTTCTTCCCCTGTTTTCTGCTTAGCAGAAGAAACGTTCCCTCCCGTGGGGATGCATTAGCAGGGAAGAGACTGTACACACAGGAAAGAAATGTTTGAGTCACTCAGGGACAAATGTTGATCAATTACAGCTGAATAAATCCACAGTAATATAATTTGTTCCCTTGGATTTGCATTAGATTTATCCTGGCATATATGAGATCACAAAGTTCTGCACACCCAGTTCCCCCGCTGATTAGCACAGTACGATTTGGATGAAATTCCAGACCACCTTAAGACTGTCTGATGTTTCCCTCAGAAGACCCTTTTTTCAGTCGCTTATCTCTTTGCTGAACCTCAGCCGTTTGGATGGAGGTTTTTCTATACTGGATATGTGCCTCGGGCAAATCTACAAACTTTTAACGTGCCAGTCACAACAGTGAAGTCAATGCAGCGTAAGAGAACAGGAGAAAAGGAAAGTTGCGTTTCCAACATGAAAATTTATGACTGTTGTAGAAGAAGCTCAAAGGTTGCTGTGCTTCGGAGTGTAGGCAGATAGTTCTGCAGGTGTCTGGTGCTTGTGGTGCCTTCTGTTGGATTTTGCTATTCCATTAGGGAAAAATACACCTGAACTTCAGCGATTTAGGTGTTTCTGGAGCCACCTCACTTTGTGTGTGCTTGGGAATGTGTTGAGCACCTCTGAAGAATGCATCCCCACCAAGCGTTCTTCTCCTTCCATGTGGAACTCACCTGGGCTCACCTCCACTGAGCTTTTGAGCGTGACCTAAGACAAGGTCTGCAGAGGCAGGGGAGGAGTTTTCCTGCCTTGACTATGGTGGTACCACAATTGAGAGGAGAAGCAGTGTCCATCCTGTGCCTTCAAAATCCCATTTTGATGCTCCAAGGGAGGTTGGCATCTGCCTACCTGAGACATTTCAGTTTAAACATGAGAAAGGTGAAAACTGCTGTTCTTGCAGCAGAATCACCTTATTGAACGAGTAGTTTAACAGAAAGGACCTAGGGTATTTTTCAGTTGTTATTAGAAAAGGTGCAAGAACAGCGGTAAGCAGATTTCCTGACCAGAGAAGGCTGTCCAGCTAGACAAGGGACCTCTTAGTCAATTAGAAAAGCTACAGACAAGTGGGGAACAGAGATGAGGATAGGAGCTGGGAACCCAGGACCCTCCACTTCCAGCCGCACTGCGTTGGCTGTGCTGCTGGGTTTTCTCCTCCAATACTAAAGATTTACTATTAAACAATAACAAAGAGGGAGAGGTTTCATTTGTGGGTTTTTTGGTCTTTAATAAAAGGATATGCCAAAGCATCAGGAAGGGACGATATTGCTAATTGCTTTCTTCCATGCATGTGTTTAATTGATGTTTGTGTGCCTGGGGTGATTCCAGCATTGCCATCTAGTGAATGGAACCAGAAGAAGCTTCTCCTGCTAAAGCTGACACAGCTTGAGAGGACTTCAGCAACAAAACTAAAAGGGGAAATGAACAGCTGGAGCTTCCTTTCACATTCAGGCAAAAGATGGGGCAGAGTCACGAGGTATTTGGTGAACCTCAAAAGAAGAGGAATAGCGTCCCACTCAGAACATGCTGCTGGCAGTGAAGATCAACACTGGTGAGTTGCTGTTCCCACCCATGATGCCCAAACCTAATTCCAGAGGCCTGGGGGGAACAGTCCCCACAAGGCTGTCAGCCTGTGTTGCTGGAATTCACACCAGTTTTGCCTCATACTAACAAAGTATCCAACTCGTGTTCCCAACCCACCATGCAGAGAGTTTCTGTCTGGCTTCAGGCATCGCACATGCCTGCTTTGAAGCAGGAATTGTTTGCAGCAGCTTTGCAGGATTGTGTTTTCTTTCAAAATGTTGTACATTTAAAATAATCTGTGATATTAAAAAAAATCTCCTCTGTGTGTTTCTAGTTTCTCTGAATGGGATTCTTGCTGATGAAGACTGTACAGAGGGGTCTGAAGTAAAAGCAAGTGGCATTCTGACTGTATTCCAATTAGATGTGGCCTTTTTGAGGTATTAAAATGAGTGTGGAGGGGGGGAGAACCATTTAAATGAATTTTTGTACTTCTAGGCATCATAGTTCCATTTTTTTTCTTAGCTGACTGAAAAACCACTTATGTGACCCTGTTTTCCTAATCCTCCCATCAACTTTGCAACCCCAAGATTAAGGAAAGCAATTAAATTGCCAATATTTATCTGAGCCTAAAGAAGCAGAATTCATTACAATTCTTGCATCACGTGAATTGAGAGGCAGCAAAAACATGGCAGCTTCATAATTTGGTTTTACTGACATGCTCAGGCAATGAGCGTGACATCTTACAGAGTACTTACAGGATCAAAGGAAGATTTTTTATTGGCAGAACTCAAAGACAAATCCAGAGTTCCTTTACACGACCCATTACCATTTCAAGTATCCAGGTCCTTTGATGGAGCTGATAGAAAGGAGAAGGACAGGAACTGCTTACATTGAGGATCTGAGTTTGTTGGAAAGAACCCAGAAATGGATCAAGTTACAGTTTTCATTTTCTGGAGAACCTCAGGAGGAACAGACACCTCAGCCCGTTTGTCTCCAGCTCCTGAAAGAATTTAGTTGATTTTACTGATGCCCTCCCTTTCTTCCTGACCAATTTCTCCAGTGTTTGAAGCTTTCTAGAGAGAGGAGAGAAAGCCTGGATGATCTACTCCACTGCCACATGCTGCAGGGTGACCTCACGTAAAGGTCCAACCGCCCTACGTGTGATTTCTTCTTTAGACACCCAAAAGGTATCCCTTCCTGCTGGGCTCTAAGCCTGCTCTCCTTGCCCACCACTAATAACTGCAGCAACCAAGTCCTTTCTGCCTGGGCTAACAGCTCCTCTTGATCTGCTTATTTTCCCCTAAAGCCTGTGGAAAGCTTGGACAAAGAGAAAGAAACTGTCTAGGCTGATGGAAAAGCTGCAGTCTCAAAGGGAGAGAAGGAAAAGAGGGAGAGGACAAAAACAGCCTTCGTATTCCTCTGGGTCACATTCCTTCACTCACATTTCCAGCACCTACACTACTTCTTCCTGCTACGGACCACCCGCTTGTCCACCTCCCTGCCGTGGAACAGGAATATTCCCTCAGCCAGAGCAAGCAAAGCCCCAGCCCTTTCCGGCAGGGAGCAATAGGATGCATTCATTTACTTATGGGTGGCCTTGTTCTTCATGGAGAAAAGTGTTTTCCATTAGCTGGAGCGAACGGCCAAGTCCCACCCTGACCTGTGGGCAGCTGAGCAAGGCTGCAACAGCTGCAGAAGATCCTGCTTCTGGGTGACATGGGTGAAGCACAAAACCTTCGACCTCTCCCTGATCCCTACACCAGAGGCACAGCATTGATGCTGTTTATGCCTTGCTGTCCTGCCCGTGTTGGTGCATGGAACTGCCAGTGGCTTTACATACCTTGGGCAGAGCTGACAGGCTCCAAATGGTACCTTACAGAAGAGTCAAATCACAATTAAAAAAAGCCACAGGGCTGATTGTGAAAGTAAGAAGATAATATTGGCATAACATGAGGGACTTGGGATCAGAAAAGCAATCACTTTTGGATAAGTCGTTCAGCCATTTAACCTTCTTAGCATCTGAGAAATCCCCTGTAATGGACTCGCAGTTACGTAGTACTGCCCTGTCTGCGAAGCAGACACTAGTAATGTCATTGTTTTATCCCTCTTCATTCTGCTGTCAGTTAACCACTGTTTCCTCTGTTAGATAATAATAAAGCTGATGTGCATTTTACAGTGTTCAGATATGTTGCTCTCTAAATGAGAGGAAATAATTTTGGTTTGTCAAGCTCCAGTGAAGGAAGAAATGAACATGAAAAGCAAGTACCCCCTTGAAATATTTGTCCCAAAAGCAAAATTTATGAGTGCATACTGCATGTCCATTTTTCATCAGTGTTTTGTACAGTCATGGTGAATTATGTATAAATTGTCACAGCTCCGTTGGCTTTAATAGTGCTGCAGTTACAACTAGCACCCGATGTTGAAACATCCCTTTGGAATGAATGATATTCAAATATGGGTTTGCATATTGAGAAATTGCAAAATTGATCCTTTTTGCTGAGGGCCATGAATGTTAGCTTGCTACCATGTCTTTTGTCATGCTTCGCCTATTTTCCTAAAAAAGGGAAGATCTGCCAAGAGCATGCTCCATTGCCCAACCGCCCACGAAGACAGCGTTATCTCCCTTTCCATATTGCATTATCCATCATCGGATTTTTTTGTTTCTTATCCTTTTAGCAGCATTGCTACAGCACGTGGGTGTGAACGAGGAGAAGGGGCCAGCTTGGACCTCAGAGACTGGCCCTGCTAGCTCTGTGCGGGAGCTGCCGCAGCTTCCTTTCTCCCCAGCTACTGTCCTGCATCTTCCCTGGCCCAGGGGTGCTCAAGGGGGAAGATCAGACCGTCAGAAAGAGAGCAGCGAATGTCACAGCTGGGGTGTCATCCTGCAAGGTGCACGACTGGTCGTGTAATGCTTGTCTCTGCTCATTATCTTGCTTCCAGCGCGGAGCAGTACCTCTCTCGGCACTAGCTTTCAGGGAGAAGGTAATGTGAAGTGTTCTCAGTTACTGAAAAGAGGTTGTATGGGCAGCACTGTATTCAGAATTTCAATCTGTATTTTCACTTTACTTGTTATACTTATACATGCCAAAGTCCCCTAAAGTTGCCTAACAAGAAGTTGTGTGCATCTCTGATTTTAGTTTGAATTATCTTTCACCTTACTATATTTATTTTCTGTTATTCAGATAGCAACAGCCTCAGGGGCTTTTAAAAAAAGGAAAAAAAAAATTCTGATTGGAATGGGTTGCTTGTTGTTTGTTTATTCCTTCAAAAAAAGGCTGTTTTCAGATTTGAAATATAAATCTTATCATAGCATATGTAGATTATGGTAAACAGCTAAAGAAAAAAGCAAGCAGTTTGTGGTTGAGAACAAGCAACAAAACAAATTTCAAATTTAGCATCCTATTTTCTGTAATGTGCTTCTGCCCTTCACGCACACTGTGATCCATCCTGGGCGTTGACTAAGGCATTGGCTGAATGCTGAAATAGCTGCAGAAGGGAATATTTCACCACGGGGTAGTCCAGGATCTCTGTTTGGAGACGTATTTAACACAGCCTGCCAGGGGACGGGGAGCTCAGGTAAGGCAACAGGCTGGATTTGTTTCCAAGATATTCTCTTCTGAAGCCTTTTCTTCAGCTGATGAAGGTAGGCATGTCTGATGGATGACTTGTCTTCAGACAGCACCAAGAGCTTGAAAAGCTAAATAGGTTGTCTGCTGGAAAATATACTCAACAAAAGCAGCAATTTGTCTCCGGAACAATTCAGTGTTTGCAGTGAAGTCCACTTTGTCCTGGAAAGCAGAGTAAAAGAGGAAAGGTTGACTAATATGAGAGCTACGCCTCAATGTATGTAGGCACATGAAGGGGCTCATGCTGTATTCTTAAGCTGCAACAACAGCATACAGTGAAGGGATTCAGCAGAAAGAGGGAAGTGGATTAAGACAAAAAAACCCCTAAATTTTCAAAAAAGGGTCATGGACAGTGTATCTTTACCGTATCATGGAGAGAAATTAGAAAATGGCCCAAACCCATAGGAGATGAAGGCTGTAATGTGTGAGTCACAGGAACTCAGTCACAAGCCCGAGAGGTAGAAAGTGAGCTCAGATTTTCAGTCATCCTCTCCAGGCAGCAATGAGTCAGGCAAACAGACATTTGATGATGCTCGTTCCAGAGAGGAACTGGAAAATTTGCAGCAGGAGGAGAGCAGCCAGTGTGTGAGTTGGGCAGACATAGAGCACTGGGAGATCTCAGCCCGGGGCTGCTTGCCAAGGGGAGCTGTGGAGAGGTATCCGAGGGCAGATTTCTAAATGCTTCAGGCCCCACTGTGCTCTCACAGGAGGGCTGAGATAAAATCCTCATCCAGATGTAACTCTTGATGCTCTGGCCCTACTACAGAGTCATTTTGCTGACCCTGTAAATAAAAAAAAGAGCATTCTTGTATTGTCTTATTGCACGATCTACGCTTGTTTCACTCTGGATCTTTTGGCACTGACTTTCGAGCTGATTTACACTGTGGCTTTTTTGGATTTGGCACTGGAAACGTACAGCGTGAAATCAGCGCGGCGCGTTGAAACGCCCGGCCTCAGCACTGCACCTCCGGCAGCACCTCGGCAAAGTGCAACTGCTGCGCGGCTGCTCTGCACCCTGCCTGGTGCTGCACAAAGGAGGCTGGGGGTGGGCTGGCGATTCGTGCGCAGGAACCATTACATACGTTGTTTAGGAAAGACTGTAATAGGGGACGATACTTTGGGAAAATCAATGGTTGGAGACCCACGCGCGCACATTGCTGCTTGGTGTGCCCCTGCGCTTGCTTTGCCGCAGGGTTTGGGGAGGTTTGTGCGTGGGGAAGCCACGAGCCTGCGCTCCTGGCAGGAGGGACCTGCTGTTAGGTGACACGATGGGAGAAATTTTCAGAGCAGCATCCCAGAGCAGCTGCAGTGAGGCTTTCACTGCCTTCACCTCGCAGCAGGCTGAACACCCCTCTGCGTGCACGGGGACGAGGTTGAAAGGAGAGCTCCAGGCTGAAGGAATCGGGCCCACGGCTCCCCAGGAAGGTTAGGAAGTGTCCCTTGCTATCTGTGTCTGCAGGGGACAAAGTCATTAACACACAGCACACTGGGGTGCAGTGGGGAATGTGCCTCTCTCCTGGCCATGTTGGACCTCCCATACTGCGAGGCTGGGTGGAGACAGCTCTGCAAGGGCTTTGGGTGAAACAAAAGCCCCTGTCCCAGTTTAACATTTGTTCTGGGGGCACAGTGCCAGCGGCCCAAGGAAGCCCTGGCAGGCTCTGCGCTCGCCGGCCCGCAGCACGGGGAGGTCTGGCCTCACCTCCGAAGGCAGCAGCTTGCTCTTCCCCTTCCCCAGAGGCATTAGATCCAAGCAGAATCACAGCAGTGTTGATGCTGAACCACAGAGAATACTTGTTAACGTGAAGCAAATGCTTTAAGCCTAACCCCCTTCAAAATCTTCCCCAGTATCAAAGCCCTTTTAAAGTAAAGGTTTTCTTTTCTTTCCCTTTTTTCCCCACCTTTCTCTCTTTTTAAGTGATTCAAAGAGAATATGCTGTGTTACATAACTCCTGCTATTTTTTTCAAATATTAAAAGCCACCAGGCAAAGCTATGCTGGTGAGTCAGGGCTGGATAGACGTGGCTCCAAATTAGGTGATCGCTGGACTGGGAGGCAGATGTGGCATCCAAACCTAGGCTACGATGGTGACAGATGCTCACACTAGGGTTCTGCCCTCAACCCCTGGTGCTGTAGCAGTTGAGACATTTCCTGCTCCTTCCACATCTGCTCCTTCCTTCTGCCAAGGTCATCTCTAATAAGGATGTATTAAGCATAGTGGAGTGGGCTAAGGGTGGTCTCAGCAACCAGTATTTTTCCTCTTATACATGCAAAATGACCATAAAAAGCATTATTTCCTATGCGTGCAGCCCCTACCTCTTTGGAAATTTTTATGAGATTCCACGCTCTGAGTCTGGATGAAGAAGTTCTCCTCCCACAGAAAATGTAAAGATAAACGATTTGGCTATAAGAGTACGAATTCTTATTTAGTGTGAATATTCTCCTGAAATAGAAGAGAGAATTATAAAACCTTTTGTCTTATAAAATGAAGCTCTTTCTTTCACAAAAAGAAGAAAGAACATTAATTCATTCCGAAGGCCTAGGATTGTTTTTTAAGTACGTAATGGAATGCATTAGGCAAAATGCGAAATATCTGAAATTTGAAAATTTTTCAATGTCCCTGAAAATTCAGAGTGAGGCTGGATTTGTAAGATTTTCAGTTGGAAGGTGATATTTTCCAAACGATGTTTTCACAGGACATTTTCTAAACTGTGGATGTGTTAGAGTGGCTATTTGCCCAGAGTGCAGATTCAAAGCTGTATCAAACAAAAGTAAAACCTCTATAAGTTTAATATATATTTAAAAGTAAAGGGAAAAAGCCAAAACTGAGAAGTGAAAAAAAGAGAAAATTTTGCAGCTTCAGAGTAGCACAGGATTAAAGTGGGTTTTATCACTTTAGATAATATCTAGATTATTAATACATCACACATAAAAAGTGGGCTATTTTAGAAAGAACCTGAAGGCTTGTTATTGAAGTCTTTTTTCAGTCCCTTCCTGAATAACAGCATTTCCCAAGTTCAGCTCCTTTGCTTTTGTTGCCCAAATGAATTAACTCTTACCAGTTAGAACTTGCAAAGATCATCTTTGCTTTTCAGTCGCTGAAGCTCTGTTCTTCATCAGCTGCACTTCCTCCGCTGTGCACGCACGCAGCTTCCCTCCCCACTCCCTTCCCCGTAACGGAGACTTAAAAAGTTCCTATTTTCCTTTACCACAAGGGAGCTCGACTGTTGTGCTCAGTGTGCGAACGGGGGCAGTTTGTCATGACGTTTTCCCTGGAAATTCCCATTGTCAGATGTAGCTATTGCAGAGGATCACTCCCTCTCCCGGGCTTGAATAGCTGCTGATGAACTCTGGGACCTCTGTGGCAGCTCGGCTCAGCGTGCACGCATCTCTGACCTCTTCCACGCACAGGGATCTTCCATGAAATTAATGCCCAGGCTTTGCTTTAATCACGTTAGCAAACCCACAGTGACTGGCATGGTGTGTTTGACTGCTCGGTTCAGTGAGGACACAGAACAGCATCCAGCCACGTCCCCATCACTTCTTGGGTTGTACTCCAAGGTTGGTTAAAATATTTGTTAAAGAGGACTCAGCTCAAAGAACAGGGCTCTTAGCACCGTAGACAAGGTATAGGCCTGCCAGGGCTAATTAATTTAAAAAAAAAATCAGTTGCAGTGATTCCTGAATGTATCGAGTGTGATTTTGTTAATTTTAACTGAACAACCACGTAGGCAAAACACGTTTTTTCTCAGTACATCTTGAGGACAAATTTCATTGTAACATACCTTTTTATCGTTGTTTTCAGCACAGTTTTCTAAGGAACTCTCTAAAAATTTATCCTTTTATCCACCAGCTCCCTGCAGCCCCTTCTGGGCTGAAATAGCAGTCTTTTTACAACGTACATCACTCAGTGCAAACCAGCTTGGGGCAAGAAGGAAGAAAATACTACATCTGAGAGAGAATTTGAGGTAGAAGGCAGTTAACTGCTCATACAAAAATTCAGCAGAACAGGAGAAATCCTCCATACTGATTGTTGGATCTTTACTAAGCAATGAGACCCAGATTTTTGCTTTTCTGTTTTATAAAGAAACCTAACACAGCCTGCCACTAAGATGAAGTACACGGTGGCCATGGATTTAAGTGGTGAGCTAACAGTAGACACTTCACCCTTCCTAAACTGCAGGTACATGAATTTTCGTTAGAGGTCTAGGATCCGTGACAGATCCAGCAGGATCTTGCTTAAGCTCTGATGCTACTAAGAAATCAGAATCTGTTGGTAGGCATGCATGTATATATGAGGTTGTAACCAAAAATTCAAAGCTGCCAGTAATGAGTGATGCCAATGATGGCAATGATATAACTGAAATGACAGTGTAGAAATGAGTCCTGCAATCTTACACACAAATTAAAGCCAAGCTGCATCCTAACATCTTTCGTGAAGTTGCTTTAATGCATATTTTATTTTTTCCACTAAAGAAAATGACACATACTCTTTTGCCTGCAGTTCTCTAGTTCTTCCTGTGAAGTCTTTCAAGATGTCATTTCTCAGAAAGTTCTCCTGAGTAAGTCAATGCACATATGAAAGCACGAATTAATATGTCAAGAGACTCGTTGGGATGGGTGGTTTGCAGGGAAATAACAGTTCGGTAACAGAGGAGTCATCATGCAGAAAGATGCCATCCCATGAGCATTTGGTGTCTCATGAGTGTTTGGATGTGTTCCCCAACAGCAGACTCGTGACAGAGCCATGAGATTGCCGTTACTGTCGATGACTCTGGCGTGCCTAATCGCCAGGCACTGGCTTACATGCTCAAGGCATCTTGGCTTCACAGAACTGCCCAGATATTTGTGGATTGCCACTTTCCTGTTATTAGCCTGCCATGCCTGGTCATTCTCTGAATTTATCTTTCAAGGTTGATTCACCTCTGCTTTACACCACTGTGTCACTGAAGTTCTGCTAATGATTTATCTGCCCAGAAACTGTACTCCCTTGTGCTACGCTCCCTGCCAGACATTAGCTGACAGAGGAGATCTCATACTTCCTACCTGCAGCTCCCCAGAAGATGTATTGCAAATACATTGAGTGTACCCATTTCTTTGCAGAAACTTGCTTACTGTGTGACCCACATGAATTAAGGAGCAAACTTGCTCATGTTCCTTTGTCTCACCTTGTATCGATGGCTATGGCACTGCTTCTAGAGAAAGGTGCTATAATTGCTGTAAGTGGATGTGTTAATAACCAAGCTGCCCTGTGTGGAGTGATGCTGTCAGATTTCAATATTGCAACACAGATTGATTTTGTACATTTTATATTTAAGGCAAAGTGCAGCCAAAAATGTTTCAAGAATGAAATGTTGCTGCTGAAAAAGAACCAGCTGGCTGGGGCAAGGCAGCTCCTGGGAGCCACCCTGGTGTAAGTGCTCGTGGTCAGGCTTGACAGCACAGTCAGGGTGCTGTGAGTCGTGGACAGGGGACTCACCATGCTGCTCTGCAGCCCCTTCCAGCCAGGGCCATGAGGATACCAATAGGCTCTGACACCCTGGGCAGCCCCATCCATGCACCCTGTGCCCGCTGCACACGCAAACCCTGTGCCTTGACCTTATGGCTTGATTTGCAGTTGCCCCATCTCTATGCACTTGCCTGGGAATCTGATTGTGACTGGCCCTGGCTGTGGCCACTGGACCTGCCTAGCTCTTGCCCAGGTACTGGGGGGCTGCATCCCTAGCTGGGGGTGCTGCCATGCTGTCATCCTCGGTCCTGCTTGCCTGCCCCTTGCAGAGCACCTTCCTGCTTCTCCTCTCCAACTCTGTCATCCACACTCTGGCTGCAGCCAGCGCAGTGATGAACCCCCCTCAAATCCGGCAGCAAGAAGGGGGGAATAATAATAATTGTTTTCCAATTGCATAGTTCCTCTGAAGTGCAACTTTCTCCTCTGCACATATGGCTGAAAGAGTTGACTGCAGAAATCTATGAGAAGCACAGGTTAGAAATGTGTTGGTCCTGAAACATGTTAGTCAGTTTATAGCCGGGAAGAAGGAAATCTCCAGCCCTTGTCTTTGTGACAATGTTCTTGGCAAGAAAGAAATGCAAATCAAAATCGCTGTTTCTAAAATCTGGCCCTGTGAAGGAGAAAGGATAGAGAGATGCAGAGAAAGCACACAGCTACAAAACTGGGAAAATGTGATTTTCTGGGCTTTGGGAAACTTAACACCTTGTCCAAAGTATTCGGATGTCCCTATCTCATCCAAAGCATGTTCTATGGCTGGATGATCCAGCAGCACAGAAATGTGCTGTCAGTGATACTGAAGTGTTGCCTGAGCTAGCAGAAGGTGCTTACAGTGCATCCATGAGCAATAAATCAGGAGGATACACTCAGGTAACAGTGCTGGCCAGACTGCAGGGTATGGAGGCTGTTCCCCTAGAGCTGCTTGAACTATGGTTAGAGGAGCTAACAGGGCAGGAGAAATGATGCATTGGACTGTGATTTTTCTACGCTTTGCACCTTTGGAAGAAATAAAAATAACCTGTGCTTTTCCAGAGAAGAAAGTTACTTTAATATGAAATTAGAATATAAAGGGCAAATGAGGAAATTGAGAGCTGTGAAAAGTGAGGGGAGCCAAGAGGGCATTGGTACAATGAGTTTTGGTTGGAGAAGGGGAAAAAAAGTTTTGTGGAAAATTGCTCCAGGTAAAGATGCTATCTTCTTCTGCATGAGCAGCACCGAGCGAGTCTCTGTTTTGAAGGAACCAAAATAGGTTTCTTCTTCTGTTTCTTTTCCTTTGACGTGCCAGCTGAGGGCTTAGAAGATTTTCATGACGGCCTTCGGTCCTGGTGAGGCTGCCAGGCATCTGCCAGGCTGGCTGCTGGGGGCTGACGGCAGACCCTCCTCCTCCTCCCTTGTACCCCACTGCAGCCTTCCTCCACCTGCCCCACTCCTGCTGCCAGCTCCTCTCCCTCCCTGGGGCTTGTCAGCTCCCTTCCTTCCCTGCAGGCAGAGCGTGAGATTGAGAAGAGCCTTCCAGGCAAGCAGCCCAGGAAACGTCGCAGAAGAACACCAACATTTTTCCCAGCTGAATTGAACATTTCAGGCAACGTTGCCAAAAACACCCCCAAACCCAACAAATCAGGGAGCTTTGCTCAAAAGAGATTATTCTTGACCCAGTGAAGACTCCCAGGTGAAATGATGTGAGGGGCTGGGAGGCCAACTGGGAGAGGTGCAGAGAAGGTCCAACAGGATGGTCAGGAGAGCAGAGAAAGCCTGCTGAAAGCCAGGTGTGCTTCCATGACTGACATGAGTGTTGAGGTGAGGTGGGATAGATGTCTACGAATACATTAGGGAGTAAATAGTCTAGAAAGGGAGGGTGAAAGCAGTTCACTTCAAAAGAGCGGCTTGCAAAGAAGCTGGTACACAGAGGTCATAGATGAACTGGTACACAGAAGTCATGGATGAACTTCAGCAGGAAATTACAAGGTCTCACCCTCGTGATGCTGTGGTTCTGGGCAGCTCGTCACTTCCCAAGATGTAGTGTGGGTGGGAGAGTCGCACGAGAGGGCTCCAAGCGCATCTCAGCAAATCCAATGGGTCATGGAAGTGGCTGCACAATGCTTGTGCCTGGAGCAGCAGCTGGGCTCAACAACTCGGCAGGTCCCTTTTAATGGCACGTGTCTGTATCTGCTCATCTTTCATGTTTTTTCACTAGTGCTTATGTGTCTGTTTCCTCAAGCAGTGGAAATCATTTTTACCTTGGGTGAAATTTGCTAATGGCAAGAAAAGAAAAAGAGAAAACAATGTAAGAAAAATACTGACACCATCACTGTCAGAAATGTTTCACTTTTTTCCCCAAAGCCACCACAAATCCACTCTGAGTCTGTTTTACATTCACTTTTGAAACATCTGCACTCAGAAACTGTGCTTCAGCTCAGCTCTGTCATCTCACCTGTTATGTGCAAATCATTTACTTGCTTAAAATGCTAACACAAAATAATTTTGTTTCACTATAGTTAGAACTCTTTTCCTGGAATTTATATATGGATTCTTTATTTTGGGAAGAAGTGAACATGATGGAAAGGCACAAAGTGATGTCTGATCAGTGAGCAGTGGATTAGAAACTTCTCTGTGTGTCGTGCCACAGGAACAAAGGGATGCTGGAAGGTGGGAAGCTGCTGGGAGTGGGGAATAATTTCACGAAGCATTCACATAAGTGACAGTCATTCAGAGCAAGAATTCTGACAAGAATTCCAAAGGAATTTGGGACTCACAGGAATATCAAGAATATTCAGATTTCATTATTGATTATAATTGGAAATTTGAAAATCTGATCAACTTTTTGCATTTCATTTCTTATGACCTAGCTAGGGGTTTTCAAATACTAAGCTACTTCCTTAGACATAAACTGACATTAAACCCAGGTAGATGCTGTCTGAAAGCCCTTTCTGTTTAAATCACCGATTAATCGCCATTTCAGTCAATCAGTGCTTTAATTTCTGTCCTTAGTGGCCACATTTGCAGGTGGAAGGAAACCCAGGCCACAGCTGCCCACCTGGCTGGTAGCCTGGGTGAGAAGGGGATATGCTGGGCAGGTCATGGAGGCTGAGCTATTTTATTACCTAAATAGAAAGGCGGAGGTGGAGTTGCTGGGGAGGTGTGTGAGAAGTTGCCCTGCTGCTTCTGTGGTATTGCCATCTTAGCGAACAAGGACCTTCTGTCTCATTACGGAAGAGGAAAAATACATTAGCATTATCCCCAAAGCTCATTCATCTGTTTAAATTCTCACACTCCATTCTTTTCTGCTGTCAATCTGCATATATCTCTCCCCGAGGAAGAATTAAGGACTGAAATACTCCTCAAATAACACTGGAATACGGCTCAAATAATAAAAGGACAGAGAAAGAGGAATGGTAAACTGTACCGTGGGGACGGGTTTGGTTAAAACTCGAAATGTCTTGAAAACAAGAAGTGTTGAAATTTTGTGACATGTTTTTGTTCTGATTCAGAATAAAACCAATTTTTTTAAAATAATAATAAAATATTAAAAGTGTGTTTTGTAAACATTTTTTGTTCAAGAATTTAGTTTCAGGTCTGATTAGATTTGTTTGCAGTTCTCTGTTTTTATATTGGTCTCATTATATTTTTTCCATTGTTTCATTGACCAAGTATGACGTGAAAAGGTGTTAGTGACCTTATGAATCCAGCATGAAATACAGTACTAATCCAAGCTGCCCGTAATGATAATATTTTGGTGTTTATATGACCTCCTTCTTGAATACCTAGTGGATACACTTTTTATTTTTTAAATTTTCAAAATAATTTGAAAATAATTTGTGAAACAATAAACAAACAAAATATGCCGAGCACTTTGTCCACTTACACTCAGTGGTAATGGTCTTCACCTCCACCCACTACACCTCATAAATCTCTTAACTGACCCTGTGAATAACCACTCTGAAAATTGTAACCTTCTTGAAAATCTTGAAATTTTGGACCAGGAAAAACTCTGAGCATCTCAGCCTGCTTTCACTGTCATCAGAGCTAAAGGAGAATCAGCAGTGCCCTGACCTTGGCTCAAAGGGTGGATCCTTCTGAGCCCCTTCCAGCATGGGTCCTTGCGTATTTGAAACCTTACATCGCATTAAAGTAGTAGCAAACTCATAATGAAAAATTGTGTGGCATAAATACACTTTGTTTTTAATAGCTCAAACCTGATTATCACTTGTTACAAACAAGCTCACTTTATATACCTAACGCAAGTGCAAATGAAACCATCTGTTGAATGGCTTCCCACCATGGAGTAACAGATGCATAAAACATGTGCCGTAAACGGTGCTGGTGGCTTTGAACCTACTGTGGGAGGCCAGATTGTTTTCAGTCTTCTCCCACAGTGATTGATTACCCTGTGGGTATTGTTCAAGTGGCATGTCCACTTTTTGTCTAGCATGAAGAAAAGTTGAGTAAACTGATAGCTATTACACAGACCTAAGACGCAGAGTTCAACATTTACTGGACTTCCTCTCTAATGCAGCCCATCGAGCTTCACACGGTGATTTCTGAATCTAGCTCAGCTCTAGCTGAGCTAAATAAGTGATTTTTCATCCCAAAGGTGAAAGGAAGATGAGGATTCCTGACAGCTTTGCAGCAGAGCTATTAACTCCTTTGATTCAAATTTGAAATGTACACACCATATACTCTTGAAGTTACTTCTTGCATGTATTTCACAACAGTTGTGAAGATGATAGGTTGAAAACCCAAAGTGAAATTATACCTTTTAGCCTGAAATACTTGCTAGGATTTCTGTGCTTCAGGAGACAAATGTTTGTCTTTGCACAAACCAGCCTGCAAGCTAAAGGAGGATATTGAAAAGATACCAGAATGTATTGAAGCTGTTGCTCCAGGGGTCACTAAAGGCTGCTGCTGCTGGTAACCCTGCAATGGGGAGTGTCTTTGTGTTTGGCCCTTCGTGTCAGCCTCTGCTGGGGATGGGCAGAGTGTGCATCAGGCTGACCCAGGTTTTGTTTAGTGACAGTTCTGATAAGCACGCACAAAGATACAGAGAGAGAATAATCTTACGATTTTTTTTTTTCATTATAGCTAGACTCATACTTTGATGTCATCCCCTACTCTTCTGACTTTGTCCTGGAATTGTTCCATTTGACACCTGCCATTTTTTGAGAAGCTTTTGTTTCTACTGCCTCCAGCAGGCTGGAAACACATTGACTGAAATGCCCATCAGATAATTCACCTTTGGAGGTGTGAGTACAAACCTCAACATTTCAGGGTTATTTTAACAGTTCTGCTTGCCCTTTCCCTTCATTGCCAACATATAATAGACAGGATTGAGAACAACCAGCCTCTGGTTTGTCTCAGTGGAGTCTTAGTTCTCTCATTATCTTGCACAATCAACCCTTGAACAAATTTAGTTTAACGACATTTTGTGTTGGAATAGACAAGTATTTCTCAAGAGCTCCATAATGGGATTTCTTTGAACATATATCACTTCTCCAGTCTCCTCATCCTTTCTTTTGCTTCTTTGTTCCTCAGTGAAAGTACTATTTGCTGTAAAACATTTCTTTTCACTAGCTACAGACATGCAGAAATTCAGATAATATTTCATTTAAAGAAATTCTTAGGGTTTTTAAAATACGTGAATACATACAAGCAAGTTCTTTGAGGATCATTTTTGGTCTGCTGAGGCTCATAAAAATCACTGAATATTTATAACAAGCACCACAACAAAAGGAAAGAAGAAAGATATCAAGTATAGACTAGAGAAACTGCTTCAAAAAGATCTTCATCTCTTTGGGAAGTGACTTTGAATGCAGTTGTCAAAGAAGCCTCCAGCAATTAGGTGCTCAAATTCCTTAAACTTCATAAGAACGCAATCATCTCATCACCTTGGTCTCATAAGTAGATCCAAGCTATGTTTTGAATGTTACAGAAAGAAGTGTTTAGCAATGAATGATTTTCATTTTAAAAATACAAGAATTTGATTTCTCCTCATTGGGAAGCTAAATTGTAGTGTTGATTTGCAATGAAGATCTTCATGAAAAACAGCAGGGCAACACTACCACCATTCTGGCCTGCAAATTCTGTTTGAGAAGAATTTAAGGATTTTTACATTTGTCCAGGATTTCCCAACGGACCTGAAGTGCAGCTGAAATGCTGAGAAGGGGTGCAGAGGGGCTGCAATGTGTGCAGGGTCCAGCATAGATCTAAGCTTCTTGGCTTGTGAAATACTTGAGGGAACGACCATGTGGGCGACCAGCTGGCAAAAAAGCAGTTTCTGCAAGGAGGGTGATAACAAGCAATGTAGCTGGTGAAAGCCAACCATGGGTCTCACTGCTATAATAATTTTGGGATAAACTACGGCCTAAAAAGATGGCCATCACATCAATACAAAAATCTGTTCTTGTACAGGCCTAAAATTGGCTGAATCAGGTTTGCTCTTCATCCTGAACTCGCCAAAAGAAATGAACTGGCTTTCTGAATGGAGCTTGTCACTGTGCCAGCTCATCAATGTGGCTAAATTTATTCATGAATTACATTACAGATATGATTTGGGTGGAATAAGAACCACAGAAAAATTAGCTTTGGATTGAAAAATTGCATCCTGTTTGACCATTTAGCAATGCATTAAAGAATTTGTTTAATTTAGGGATACTTCCTTCCTTTAAAAATGTATTTAAAGTTAATATACATATGCAATGTTTTTCACTTTTTTTCAGTTTTGAAATTTCTGTCTCTGGCTTTCTTAGCTAAACCAAGTCAATTCATTTTACTCACATACTTGTGAATGGTTTCGGTTGATGTAAATTGAGTTGTTTTTTTTTAATTTGAGTGGCAAAACTTGCACGATATGGTCTTCATCTGATGGGTTAGGCAATTAATCATTAGTTCATTAGTTTCACCTTCCAAGCTCCCTTCCTCCGAAGAACATCAGTAAGTTTTGAGGTAATTTGAAAAGTTTTTGCAAGTCAGGTTCAGTTGTAACCCCACTGAAGAAGCACAAAGAGCTTTGGACCTGCACTAGAAGAATTTCAAACTTCCTGCTTCTAGAGAAAATAAACAAAGAAAAAAGTGAAGGGAAAATGAGAGGAAAACAGAAAAACTACTACAATATTTTTAAAGAAAAAGATACTTCACTAAGAAACCAAACTCTAAAGTTTTATTTGATGTGCCAGAATTACTTGGCAGAAGCCACGTACTAAATGTTGCCAAAGTGGAAAGCCAAGGATCTTATACAGCAGTGAAACATTTACAGTGTCCCAGAGCTTGACCATTTCCTATTTACTGTGTAAACTACATTCCTCACAGCCTTGGCTTTTTTTGGTACCTGCAATGGTCTTAAGTCTAAGCAGACTGTTGTGAATGCCAGCCGTGCCATAGGATGTGCGAGAAACTCATTACTCTGTGCTCAACGTCCAACATCATCACACCAGCTCCAGAATGAAACTGAGGTCCACAACACCTACAGCACTTCCCTAAATATTATTGTCTTTTTCTAAAAGCTCTGCATGATTTTAGATTTTGGTTTTCAATATTTTTCCAAGACACACATTTACATTTTTTGCTTTGAAGAATATCCAAATTAAGACATTCTTATGAATCTGTGGCTCTTCTGGGGTTATGGTGGAGGCAATGCTTCTTGCAGTGGTTTATAGCGCTGAGAGGTGCAACACCCAGACCCCTGTGCTCTGAAAGGACAGTCTCCTCTGAGGACAGGCATGCTCCAGACTTCTTCTGGCACACAACAGTGTGGTAGAGGAGGACCAGAAGTGATTCATCATCATAGAGTCCTAGGTCACAGCTCCTGTGTAACACAGTTCTATAAACATTCGAACTGTCTCTGGGTGGCAGGGCTAGGAAAAAAAACAAACCAAGGAAATGTTTGATGGCAAACGAGAGGCAACACCAAGCACCAGTTCCCTCATCGAAAGTCAGCCTCTCCAAGAGACTGGGTGGACAGTGCTCTAGAGATCCTCCTTGTCTGGGCTGACCAGCTGAGACAAAGTGGTGGATGTCATAGCTGTCTAAGATGAGCCAAAATAAATTCCGCTCTGCTGTTTAGTTGACTTCTGTTTTGCTTGTTCTTATCATTTTGTGACAAATTACACGATGTCAGGCATTTCTCTCAAAGCTCAGTACTTTCAGTCATGTGAATATATCAGTTTTGGCTTCCTAATAATCCTCTGACCTTTGTGTCTGCAGAGATTAAATAAACAAGATCTCCAAAAGACCAGGATCACATATATATATAAAAAATATAAATGTATAGATGATAATAGAACAATTCTACTGATCTTCTGTTTTGGACTTGCAGAAGGCTGGTGCTGAAATCCTGACAATTGAGTCTATTTGGAAACTTTCAAACCAGGATTTAAATGCTTTTGATGATCAGCTTTGTTACCATATATTCAAAGGGTCTGAATTCTTTTCCAATTGAAGTTAAGGCAAGATTTGAAAATTAATTCCGTGGAAGTTTTTAACTTTAGCTTAAGATACTTAATATTAAAAAAATGCTTTCTCTAAAAAAATATTCCTTGAACTAGAGAGGGAGCAGGAGCAGCCTCCTATTTACCCTCCTGTAGGTCTGTCCCCATGTAAAATGGAATTATCCTCTTCACAATTTCAGATTATTTCTTTTTCAGCCTTTGCTCTTCATCCCTGTCACAGAATTCATTATTCATTTTACTGACATATCTACGAAGTGAGCTAAGCCCTATTATGATTAGCTTCAAAATATGCTAATCAAAAAGCATACAGTATAAATATTTTAATTTCAGGTTTTAGCAAATCTACCTTATCAAAAGTAAAAGGAAAGAAAATGAAGCAACAGAACACATGTATTATGTATACTATTATTATAGGAATGTATAAGAAAGCCTCCACAGAGAAGCCGCACTTTTTTTCTCTTTCAAGTAAGGGTCCTGTGGCGAAACGTTATTGCAGCGAGTAGGTAGGCAGCCTATACCTACGCAGTGACGGCAATTAGAGTGGAGCCTCATTGTTCTGACAGGCAATATTGTTGTGATCAATCGATCTGATCCGCTGGATTCAGCCCAGCAACACTTTCACACTGAACAGTCTATTTTTCTAAAAATGCATATCTGCATTCGGGTGACTCTCACCATATTTTTGGCCAATTCAACAAGGCCCAGAGCCAGTTCTAATACCCGCAGGCCACGTCCCAGCATGGTTTCCCCTTCTGGTGGGTGGTTGTGAACAGGAGGGACTGCCAGCAGCACGTGTGGTCCCACACAGGTACGGCTCTGCGGGATGTGGGTCAGGAGGTGGAAGGGGAGGGCTGAGACCTGGCAGGGAGCCGAAGACAGCCTTGTCAGGTGGGGAAGAGAAACAGCAGCTTCCTGAAACGTCCTCCTGAACAGGCTTATCTTGGCCTTCATACGTTGATGCGCTCCGCATTGTGCTGGAAGAAAACAATGCTCTCCCAGCCATGTGCGCATACTTTAAGAAGTGCTGGATAGGGGAGAAAAATCTCTGTTGAAAAGATGCAGCATTTGGTGCATTTTTTGTTTGTTAGTTTGTTTTTGTTTTTGCCTCCAGAGCTTCCTATAGTTCAATATTCAAGTGTCAATTGATTTAACAGTCCATGACCTACAGCTTTTATTTATAGAGTATTTTAGGAGTTGCTCAGTTCCTCATGTTTTGCACATCAGCAATAAACATAAATTCCCTTGATCTATGGATGAGAAGAGACTAACTTCTGCACCTGTGTTTAATCTCATCTTTTGCTGTTCCAAAGGGTTTGGGGCCCTCGTGAGTTGCTAATGAATGGATAGAAAGGAGGAAGAAGAGGCTGTCACATTGCTTAAGTATTTGTCCTGACTCTAAAAGAGAAGATTTTGGTAGGAAAAGGAGTTCTGGGTCCCTTGCTGTTGACAAACAGACGAAATGTAGCCAGTGGAGAAGTTTCATTTGTATCAGATTACTTCCTTGAAAGCCCTTAGTAACTACCGTTACCATGAACACATTTGTAATTGATTAAAGGGATAGTTTTTAATGTTCTTTTGGTGTGATGTATCTACAAAAGCCTGAGATACGTGAATTCATGCAAGAACAAATTCTCAGCCTTTTCTAGGATGGTTTCACTCGAAAAGCAGGAACATCAGCTTCCTGCAGCTGACCCAGGGTTTCTGCACAGATAGGCTTATCCCACTTTAAAAGCCCAAAGGCTGCCATGAATCTTTTCCAGGACATATTCTATACCTTATACTATACCTGTGTCTTCCACTGAACAATTGTTCTACAACATTACAAGACTGTGCAAGAATAAAGAACTGTGTATCTCATGCTATGTATTTTCTATATGTGACATTATTCTTACATATCATCTGAAATCATAGAAACATTAAAAGAAAACCAAAATCCACTCTGATTTTATTTTCCAGAAGTATTTCTACAGTCAAGAACTACGTTTTAAAAGCCACTAAGTAGCTAGATCAGTGCAGAAACACAACACAGAATGCTGTTAATGTTACTTTTTTTTTTTCCAATCGTATTCATTCTTACTGGTATAAATCTTTTCAGACCATGTGAGAGAGCACAGAATCCCACATCCCTACCAACCTGAAATAAAGATATACACAGTATAAAAATATCAGCAATCAATAATTCCCAAACTGGCTTCCATCAGTGGCTATCCAAACTTATTATACTGCCTGAGGACAATTTCCTGCTGAAAATCCAGTCTGAAACAAGCGATTAAGTGAACGAGTGATGATCATGTACTTTGAAAGTTAAACCAGCGGTGATTAAATGTCTGTGGGTAATAAACAGAATTATAAGTATTTAGGAAACAAAGCAGAACTCTGAACACAACCAGAGCATAGTATATCATTAGCTGTTGTAAGCAAAACACATTCATTTGTGGGACAAGATAATGGCTGGACGTGAGAAACTGTCTGTTCCATTAAGTGCTCTTTTCTCCACTCTTTAAAATGCCTCCCTGTAAGCTAAGTCCTGTGTTATAAGCATTTAACATGCTTGATGATACATTTATACATTTCATAATTCAAAGCTGCTTCCACGCCTTCAGAAGTCTTCTTGGCAAATGCTATTTTGAAAGGGATAGCTTAACAAGAAGAGAATTTGTCTCTTTTAAAAATGAGCTTTCTCCTATGTCACATGGATCATGGTGAAATTTTGTCTTGGAGAGGCCCTTGGGAGTTGAACTCGAACGTATCAGCTCACATTTTGAGCCATTCACATGCATCATATTTTCGGTCAATAAAAGATAAAAATTAAAGATTGGAACTTTGATGCCTTCAATTGCTTAGCAACAGATTCAGCAAACTCAGATTGTTTCAACTACGAAATTGAAAGAACTGCTGGGATCTGGAAAATAAATGATAGATTAATCTAGCTAATTGTAGTCTTAATTTCTTTTGCCTTAATTGCAGGATAACAGATTAGGTAAAATCCAGGACAAGAAGTCATTGTAGTCTGAAAAAGCAAAGTGTTTTGTCCTCTAACGAAGCTGTTAGCAAACATTTCTGTTTTGGAATGTACAGGCAATAGCACAGAGTTATCAAGAAATAATCTTCAGAGCTTGGTGTAGCTCTGTCGAGCACAAGGTTTGAATCAACAGGTCCTCATTGTTGTCAAACAGATTTCCTGGTTAGTGTTAAAAAAAACAAAAAGAAAAAATCTACTTCGTGCCACTAGATAGAGTCAGTTGAAGCCTGGGGATTTTTGCTATAAATATTGATACACCCCCACAATCGCTATTCTGACTCATTCGCTTTCTCTTTCCTGTTCCCCTCTTTGGCTTCAGTTTCACGCTAACTTTACACTTCTTACTCACCAAGTGATGCAGTCACTGCTGCACAACTCTAAAAGCCTTCCTTTCACATCTTTGGAGAGAAAGCACAGTCTGACAGATCACCTTTTATTTATCCTGTCTGCTTAGGAAGCCATCTGCCTAGGCAGCAAGGCTGGCAGCGAGGCAGCACCCGTGCCGCTGGCCTGGGAAGGAGCTCACCATGTCCTAATGCGGGGTCTGTTTACCACCAGGCTTCTTGAAAGCATGCCCCTTCCCTCTGCTCCTCCTGTCCCTTTGCTGCCCTGTGCAAGTGCTACTGGAACAGCCAAATGGAAAGGTTTCCACGTTACAGTTTGCCTTTTTTTTTGTCTCTTAAACAGGTTGCTCTAAAACCAGCCAAAAGCAAGTCCCAAAGAAGCCATGAGAGCTTTCCCACGGGTGTTGGATCAGCATAAAGCACTGTGAAAGACCCATTTTTAAAGGAGGGAACAGTGACCCTCCTTGTGACTAGGGGATGGGCCAGCTGAAGCATGAAAAGCATGGAAGACTATGACCAGCTCTTTGGATAAAGGGATGCGTGGATTTCACAGATTTTCATGGCTGGTCTCTAGCTGCTTGTGGAGGTTTGCAAAATCAATGTCCATTTACTTTCTTTTTCCAACTTCAAATTTAAACCTGCAGGTTTTCAAGGTACTTCAGCTAAAATCACAGTTACGCAGGAGATATGAATTACTGAACTTGTTTTTCCACCTTCCTTCAAGCCTGAATCCAGGTCTTATAAGGTAATTGCTTTTCACATCAGTGGTTTTTGAACTGGAGTCTTCAACAGTTTTCAACCATGACAATACTATCACATTGCATCCATAAATACTTCTTTTTATTAATAGCATTTTTTGATGAACCTTCTTGAGGGAAATGCCAGATGGTCTGTATTGCGAGTTTTTTTCCTTTTATGCATTAACCAGGTAATATTACTGGATTGGACAAGCAGTGTTCTCCTGTAAATAGCTATTCTGTTTGTGACTCATTGTGCTCTTCCAGTAGTTTTATTATTTTATCTCTTTCAATATTTTGAATCAATTTCCTTGTAAACTAAGTAAAACTCACTATTTAAAAATAGCTATAATCAATGTCCTGGCCTTCAAAAGAAGGCTCCAGATCTTGGATACAACTTCCAGTTTCAGCATTTTTATTGACATTGTCATTAAGTCCTTTTCAAGTTCCTTCAGATCTCTTGCATAAATAATCTCTGATCTGATGACCACTGTCTGGTCTTTAACGAATTTATGCTAGTCACTGCCCCAGGACTTTTTAGTTTATGACCTTGCTTCAATTTGTAAATAAAATGAAAAGACACCCTTGTCTTAATTTGAGATGTCATTGTCTGCTCTTGAAATGTAAAAAATAATTGAAAACAAAGCAGGAGCCACTCCAAAATGAGATGTTAAGATATTCAAACATAGCTGACAATTGAATCAACTGTTCACAGTCCTGCAAGCATGCAAGTTCTTCCTTCCAGAAATGTGCTGTAGAAATGAAATCACTGGTCTGTGTAGGCTGTGTTGGTTCAGGCTTGAGAAATTATTTTTTAGTCTTACCTGGACACTTCCCCTTGAGCCTTGGCTTCAGATGGGTTTGTGATAAACTTGTTGCTCTGTGCTAAATACCACTCCTGCTCCACGCTAATTGCTTTCTCATTAACTGTCCTGCTGTTGCATCCTCACTCTCCAGTCCTGTGCATTAAATTTCAGTAACTTAATTTCCACATCTTTCTGCCTCTAGCCTGGAAACAGCCCACCCCAGACTCTTGTGTTGTGCATTACCCTGCAAAAATAATGCTGAGCTTCTCTCTTACATTTCTCAGTCTCTTCATATTGTTGACTGCGTGTTGGTTGATCATCTTTGGACTGTGAGCACCCAAACATGCAGGGTGACAGCACCTGCCCCAGCTTGGCTGGTGGCTGGCAGCGGTTGTCACCTCTTCCATGAGCATCTCTGCAGGGAGAGCAGGAGAGCCAATGTCTGCTGCTCCCTGAGGGACTCCGGGCAAGACAGGGAGGAGGTAGCAAAGGGAGGAAACAAGAGAGCATCTGGGCAAGTGCCTGCCCGGCTAATGTCCTTGTTTTCCCTGCTCCTTGGCTATAGATAGAGATGCCAGTCTCCAGTGCTGTCAGTCTAAGATCTTCCACCCTTGTGAAAGTAACTTTTAAAAAGTGACACCGATTGAACACATAAAATGCTTTTTAATTTTCATGTAAATTCCTTCCTTGCTCTCCTGAGTCTGGAGGTGTCCAAAATCTGAGAAGCAGAAAATAGGAGATTTTAAAAGAAACATTAAGATATTTGCTAGCTTCTCTGTATAAAAAGCATTTAAATGTGCCATGTTCTGAGTCTTTAAATACCATGAAATGGGTTTTATATTCTTATTTTTTAAGCTTTGCCCATGATTTCTACGTCAATAAGTTGAGATGTATTTGGTGTCTGAGCACTTTTACCTTCTGTTCCCCAGCGTGAGTGTCATTGTTGTAACAGGCAGCTCTATCATTTCCCTGTGTTGGTCAACTGCTCAGTTAATTGGTCCTGGCCCTCAGCACACTGGGTTATGCCACCCAGCTGAGGTTTGAGCTGGAAGATCTGCTGAAATATTGTTTTGAAGTGTTTATTTCACTGTGCTTTAAGACAACAGGAACTGGGCACTGTAGGACATGAAGAAGAACAGTAATCAATGTCCCTTTTTCATCCGTCCACACAGCAGTTCAGATCCAGTAAATTCCTCTCCCTGTCTGCCCCCTGCGGCTGCCAGCCATGGCATTGCGGCAGCAAAGCAGTGCTGTTCCCTCAGGGATGCACTAGACGAGATGCAAGAGACCTCAGGAATGCTTAGCACTAGATTCACTTCTTTCTGGTTAAAAATAACTAATTGCATTAGAGAGCTAAAAGCTTCTGTGTAGCAAGACAGAGCCAGGCAATAGTGCTGTGCATGCCTGCAGGCAGAGCAGCAAAGACATTCCAGACTTGTTAGAGGTCCCTCTCAGAAGCCTATTTTCCAGGTTTCAAAAAATGGAGATGAAAATTCATCCTTCTATCATCTCTGAAAGATTTTGTTAAGGATGCCCTGCTGTGCACACACACACTTTGCCTAGGTCTACTGGGAAACGGAGTTACAAATACAGTGCCCCTAACCATACTTTGTTTCTGATCCTGGCTTAGAGAAATATTGAAACAGGATTAGTGTTGCTTCCAGTCAGCTAAGGATCTGGTTCACACAATGCAATTGTTGAATAACGCTGAGGAGATGAAACTATTTACATGTGTTCAGATGACTGAAACATAGAGGTGGAGTAGACTGGCCCTTGTGTTTCATTATGGAATAAATGAGGGAACGGAGCTAAGCAAGAAGAGCGTGCAGGCTGACATGTGAATTGCTTTGTCACGGGGAAAATCCCACGGATGTTTCAGCTGACAGGTGTCAACCGATATGTCGTGTTCTTTTGGAATGATTCCTTCTGTTCTTCAACCGTTGAACATAGGGGTGTCTTTTATACTGGGGTTTTGAAGTTATCTAAGGAGGCTTTGAAATGAAAATGTGATTTAGTGAATTATGTCTTCTTGTGGCTGCAGTTAGCCGGACAGATCACCTCAGATCGGGGGGTTTTGCTCTTTGTCAACACTAATCAAATGATTTCTGTGAATAGTGCCTGGTATGTGACACACTACAAGTAGTTCATAATCCTTTACTAATGTATGATATCAGGTGGCAAAACAGTACTCCTTTTATTGCACATTATAGTCCTATAGTATATTTTTCTAATTTGAATGGATTTACAAATATGCAGAAAAGATTTCCTGGGGAATATCATACCGTCCTAATCTTACTTTTGTTGAATGATGTCCAATGTCTGCTTAAAATTCCCTGTTCTGATGGGTATTCCAGCTGGCAAACTAGAACAGTCACAGTAAATTCATTTCAAAGTGCAAATTAATATTTGCCAAGATGCGCTCACTCTCTTTGCAGCATTCAATCAGCTCTCCCTAAAGCATAGTGGGTGGAGAGACTGAAATACATGAGATACCTATTGCAATTCACATTAATGTTACTAATGGGAGTTTTAAATGAGAATTGGATCAAGCACTACATGAGTTAATATGTCTCTCTAGTACTCTAACTAATCAGTCAGTTTATCAGTAATTACGAATACAGCATTTCTGATCTTCAGAAAAAGCGCATCGCCATCCTAGAAACCATGAACAAGTCTGATTTTCATGATTGAGAAGTGTACCTTTAGGAGTTGCTCACGACATTTCTGGTTTGGGTTTTTTTTCAATTGAAAGTTTCTTGTTTTTTCCTGTTTTTATTAAATGGACATTTTCATGGAAAGTGCATGTTCCCAGTGGAGAATGTATGCGAAAAAAGCCTTTTAATCACCTTTTGTCAGAACTGTTTTAAACATTCTCCAACCAGTTGCAATTTGCACATGCTGAGTGTCCCCAGAAACCTGGGTTGTTTTAATAGAGTAGGTAGAACCGTTTTTATGTAGTATAGATGTTTCTCTTGTTTCTTAGAGAAGCACTAGAAGAAGTGTTTGTTACCAGATGTTTTGTGATTGTATTAATTTATGTTATTTATACTGGTATTTTATCAGACAGATATAGCTTTAGTAGGAGATTTCAAAATTAGTGATAGATTCACTACAAAGAATAGAAATTATTTGTTTTGTGATTTGAAGGTAGCAACCATAAGGGCTGAACAAACTTCATCTGGTTTTCTGGATGAAGAAGAGAAAGAGTTTCACAGTACAATGTGTTCAGATCCTGACACCTCTTCCATTTTAGATGCTTAGCTGAGCTGGGGCTCATCCAGAAAAAGAATGGTCCAAAACTGTGATATTCTGAATTAGCCTTGAAGTTAAGAGGCAAAGACACTGCAGGAGGTCATTAAATGTCAGTAACTGTGGGAGTGGGACCTGCGAAAAAGCAATACAGGTAAGAAGGACGCTAAACATATATTTGGGTTTAAGCCTAACGGTAGTTGCTGGCATACTTCAGTCCCACTGATGGCTGTTCTAGGTGACTGGGCAAACTTCAGGTTTGGAGGACTTGTAATGAGATTAGCGTTGGAGGGATCTTGGACTTGGAGCACTGGCAGCAAATTTTGTAAGCCCAGTGCTCTGGCTGTCTAGACTGTGATAACTGTATTGAGATTCCTGAAGGAAGTGGGAAGGAGCAAGATGGGCAGCTCGGAATGACTTCTTTTTCTTGGACAGAGTTTGGGAATGGAGCAAATGAGTTTGAACACAAGATTAAAAAAAAAATCTGTGGAACTGTTGGTCTTCTCAGCTAATGGCTTTTCCGGCTGTGTCTTCTCCTGTGTGTCTTCACCAAGACCCTGAATGAAGCATGGCAGTTATGAGGCCAAGAAAATTAATTTTAAGGTTTGTGCTTCTTCTGTGTCTTGAGGTTAGTGGAGTATTTTTTAACAACGGCCTGAGTTTGGTTAATTTATTCTGCAGATCTTCTGTGTTGGTCTTTGTTGTGGTGGGGTATAAATCAGCACAAAGACATACAGAAGTGAGTGGATTACAGGGTACGCGATTAAACTCAGGGGTTGTCATCAGTAAATCTCTCTTTTGCGGATGATTAGTGGGAGAATTAAGTGAGACATTTTAGACTGTCCATGTGGATAATCTGAATAACCATACTAGGAGCTGGCAAACTGACTTTTTTGGTTTGGTATTATTTTTACCTTTCATTTTGTTCTCTCTTTTCCAAGTTTAGTATGTATTTTTCATTTTGGCTGTATTTTCTGTATAAAAGATATATTTTCTAAAAAAGGGAAATTAACTCAAATATTTTTTTCGTTTGAAAAATGGCATATTAGGTGTTTTTTCTAAACTTTCTGTAAATTCAGCTCAGTTTCAAACTTTTCAGTTTGGGTAGTTGTAGGATGCATTAAAAATATTGAATTTAAGGCAGCTAGCAGGATTTTTTTAAGTCAATGCCTCCCTGAATTTCCATCCACATTGAATTTAAAGTAGACTTGCATTAGGTAGCAAATTTTCACACACCAGTAACCTGCCTTACAGGCCATTCTCTTTCTATAAATATTGAAGTTTATATTGAGTTTATACTGGATAGCACAAAGCTTTTCAAAGGTGGTAACACTGTGCCCTGGAATTGCTCTACGCATTGGTTGTGTGGAGATGTGAGGGCACTAAAGAATTCTGCTAAAGCAATCTTATTCAAGATGAAAACACGCGAGTCATAGTTTTCTTTCCTTTTTCTCCTCTTTCTTCACAGCCTTGGTGGCCTTTCAAGGTTGTAGTGGCATGAAGTAAATCAGCCCCCTCAGCCTGATGAGTAGCAGTTAATTCCTGTGATTGATACATCCCTGACCACGGCTGTCACCGAGGCAGAGTGCTGGATTTCAGGATATTAATCATATTCGTATATATTTCTGTTCTTCATGTTGTTGTGAGGGAGACTGTGCATCACTATAAAGTAAGGTCTCAAGCAGCTGAGACTCAGGGCACATCAGAGGTGAAAACGTCGCTGCCTTGCTGACCTTGAACTGGACTGAAGGCTTAACGTGGCGCAGAGGGAACATCCAGTGCCCTGATGGTGGAGGGACTGATTCACCAGGTGGGACCTGGCACGGGAAAGTGGTGCTCGTGTTCATGCAGGTTGGTTCAGGAAGCTTGAGCACTGGCTGGTGCCAAACAGTCCCACACCGGATGTGCGCAAACCCTCTCTGTGCTCAGCTAACACTGGAAGAGTTTAATCAATATTTTTCTAACAACAGTTTAAATTTCAGTGGGTTGGTGAGCCAGATGGTGGGAGATGTAGCACCATTCCTAACCTCAGGGGACCTTTCACTTCTGAGCTGCTAACAGCTATTTAATGACTGAGTAGCTTTGATGTTCTGCTAAGGTGCCTTCCTTTTCTCGCTTGTAGTAGGTTTTTTCCAGTTCCCTTAGCTTGTTCACTGCCTTGTTGAGCCAATAGCTTTGCCTTTTTAATGAGAAAGAAATGGCTTGCTAGACTCAAGCATAAAAATATTTATTTGCATTGTACATGCATGCTGAAAGGAAATCCTTTAATTAAGGACCCGAGAGGTCAGAGAAGATAAATGGGATGAATGAACTCAATTCATTTGTTGGTATATGTATGAATATGCACAGATTCAATGAACTAGTGAAAGCACAGTAAGTTTAATTCATGCAGTGAAAATTTAAAACATGGAAAGGAAAAGCCAGAAAGGCTTCTCTGCCTAAATAATCAAAGTGGGAACAGAGCGGAGATCAATTTAAAAAGCACACATATTGCCAGACTACTATTCGCCTCCAGAATCACTGTCTACTTAGCAAACAGAATTGCACTCTTTGTTTCTCTTTGAATAAGTGTTTAAATAGTTTTTAGAATACTTCTAATGTATATGTCAAATACAATAAATAAAAGGAAGAGGAGCAAGACATAGTTACAGAAATATATGCTAGTTCTGCCCTCTGATAATGCAAGGTCACATTTACAACTAGCTGGTGATTTTGGAACCACCAAATCTGTACAGGATTTCAGTAGTGAAGAATTCAGCATGTCATAAGGTCTGGGGGTCTCTGTGATAGAATGACACTATGAAGTGAACAATTTAGAGTTGAAAAAAGCAATCCAATATAAGAAAGAATAGCAAATTTTAGTAAAGTTAAATAAAAATTTGTCTAATTTATAATTTGATAATTTTTCATGTTTTCAATAAATTTTGCTTCTGTAATGGAAACATAAGGCTCCCCCAGCTCACCAGTTACAGCCATCAGGTGCCATGCAGTGCATCAGGGTAATGTATGTCTGATCTTAATAGAAAAGCTGTAATGTGAATGGAGGAAGTCCTGCCCAGAAGTAGAGGAGCAGAGCTGCCCTGAAGCCTCCCTGCAGTGAGGCTTTGAGCCTAGGGACAACTGAGCGTCTGTTTCCAAACATCCATGTGTTTCACTCGGAGATAAAGCAATGGGAAATTCTGGCTGCAGAGAATCACTGATCTAGAGAATCACTGATCTCCCATTAAGCAAATAACATTATGATGAACAGCGCACAGAGACTAGAAGACTCCTTTATGGATTGTAATCTGGGTATTGCCACCTTTTGAATAGTTTTGCTTTCGGTCATCTCTGCTTAAGGAAGGCTGCTCTTGGCAGTAGTACTTCCAGAATTCCCCTCGTTATTCAGATAAACCATGCTATTCCCTTGGTTCTCTCACTTCTCATTCCCACACATTTATTTCCCTGCCATTTTAGGCCCAGATCTATTCTTGAATTGATTATGTTGTTCGATTTCTGTTCTTCAATTTTTTTCATTGTACTGATTTCTGGATTTACAGAAATTTGACCCACGATTTGTCACTGCCTATAAACTCTTTACCTTCTTTATATCCCTTCCAAAATACTAAGCAGGTTCTGTGTGTCCTGCCCCATTTCTCACCTTTAGTGAATATGCTCCACTGACTCAGCAGCCTTTCTCTGGGGGCTCTGGAAGCACCCTTTTCCATGTGCTTAGAGTATTCCCCACTGCAGAGGCTGAGCCTGTTGGTCTCACGCTCAGCACTGTACTTGGGGACATGCTGTGCATCATGCTTTGTTTTGTTCATTTATTCACATGGAATTAAAAGTGCTTTGCACCAAAAATAATGAATAAGTAGGGCAGGGTAGTGAGTTAAAAATAAGCTGTGACACGCTTCAAGTGTTCCTTCATGTCCAGTTACATCTGATTACTGTACTACTTGCAGTGACCACTGTCACAACCATTTCCCTGGCACGGTTAGAATAGCTAATACAGCAGCTTCCCTACCGCTGGGGTTCAGGACTGGAGCTGCAGAGGAAAATGCAAAGCTGCACTATCCTAACTGGAGCACGTGATGACAAACAATCTCTGTTGGCAAAACCAGCTTTAAAACCCTGTGCTGAAAACATTACTCCATTATTTAGAATGAGTGGGTGGAGCAGGCCTATTACCAGCCACTACTATTGCTCTGTTACTGATGCTCTAAAAGTTTTTGAAGAAGACAAGCTGAAGTTGTTCAGTTATTAATAAAGATGTTATATTTTATTAATTTCAGATGAAAAAAACATAGGATATGATATAAAATTCCCTGAAGCTGAAGTACTGTTTTCAGTACATTGAATCATTGAAAAGAAGTCGTTGACTGAAATGACATTATGAACCTCATCTTATGGATGTTTTTTTCTACACATCTCTCTAAGTGGTCTCCTCACACCATCCAGCCAACCACGTCAGCTACCCTTTAGGTCCTCTCCTCTCCATGGGGGACTCTTGCAAGCAATCCTGTATGCCTGTTCCTCTGGTTTAAGGCAAGGCTCTGAACACCACGTTGGTGTGGGCTGATGGAGGAGGGCGCCTGCACAGAAAGTAGCACAGACATTTCCTTCTTGTATGAGCTGTAGCATAGGCTACCTTGGGTTGTGCTAATGTGGGGACAGCATCCTTTTGGTGTTTTCATAAATTCATCCTTGCCCACAAGTGTGGGTGACTCAGCTGCTGAGTAACAGCATTGGTTTTACTGGGTAAACTTTGCTCACAACTGTCATCTTTGGTGGACCAGATTCTTGCAGCAATGGAACAAATGCTCAGTTCATATTAATGCTCAAAGGCTGTGACAACTGTAGTGCACTTTAAGGTTGACACCTGTTCAATGATGGTTAATCCTGAATTTGTCCCATTAAAATACAATCATGCTGTCATTTCAAATGTGGCTGCTTTCTGTACAGACATGCACAGAACTGAAAAAGGTTTTTTATTCCACTCCAGATGCTTGACGGAGATAAGTCCTATCTATGTCTCAGTTCCATGTTTTATATCTAGCAGAGGAAGGAATCCAATACACAGATATCACCGGGGCATTACTGTGTTAAAGAGTGGATGGATATAAATACGGGACTATGGACAGATGCATATTTTGTAATTCTCCTTTACAAATTTTTTTAAGGTGAGTTTTCAGGATTTCTTCCCTGCTATTTTTTTAACTATCAGTGTTTTCACTGTGCATCTGGCCAGTGGTGGGTCTGTTGTGGAGCTGGCTGGCGCTGGCTCTGTCCGACATTGGGAAAGCTTCCAGCAGCTTCTCACAGCAGCCAGCCTTGTAGACCCACTCCTACCTAACACTTGCCACACAAACCCATACAGAAATAATATCTGTTAATCTGTTGGAAAAGTTCTGCTGGTGACAGCTATCTCCACATGGAAAAAGCCCAGCATAATGTGATTGTCAGAAGTTGTAACTGCATTGAATGCATAAGCAAAAATGCCTCCTATCACATTTAAGTGGAATAAACTTTTGAGGAAAGAAGGACAAAGAACATTCCTTACTTTATCATTCTTTTCCATTTTGCTATTTTGTTTGTCAGTCTTTTGACTGTAAAATTCTTAGTATGTTATCAAATGACATAGATGGTAGGACATTGACAATAGTCCACTGCAGAGAAAAAAACCCAGCTACTCTGACCCAGAAGGTTTGCATTTGCTGAAGTTATTACTTGTGATCTGTTTTTTTTGGTCCCTTTTCATATACTGTGGTTCTCTTCTGCCACAGGCAGGAACAGAAATGCTGAAGTAGGAATACAATGTTGGTGCTAATATGGCTTAGTTCACTTAAAAATCACAGTGCGCTTCAGGGACCGCTTAAACTGAGCCTCTCTGTCCTGCCTGTGGAAGGTATGAGCCTCCCATTTTACTCCTGGGGAAAAGGCTGTGCAGAAAAGAGTAATTGGTTCTGCGGGGTAAGGTGTCCCATTTACTTGTGCCATGGTCACGCTCCAAACCAGACCACCTTCACTTATTAACTTCATGCCTGTATGTCAGCTCAAAAACATACATACTAGGAAGGTGAGATGCTAGGATGGAGGTAAACAGTAGAAACTCCCTCTGAGACAAGCCTTGAGGACTACAGCAAATAATATTTTTTCCATTTGTGACAGCAAAAATAAAGATCACAGAGAGACTTCTCAAAGTATAAGCAGAAGATAAACACCCGCCCACAACTGAACATCAACGGGACTCACCTGCTATCTGTACACACACAACAGGTCAAAATCAAAGTATAACAGTCTGGCTAAATTTAACTTCCAACCTGTGTATTAATATAGAAGTATTGCTATGGGATTATTCAGAAGTGATAAACACATAGGAAAGGAAATGCCAAAACTCAAAAAGTTACAGGAGGTGCATGCTTTTAAATTCCTGGGGATTTCAGAAAATCAGGATAAACCCCAACTTTTTCAAAAGACCTGCTTTAGGTCCTGGAAACTGTTAATGAAAGTTTACCGGTGGTGTTTGGCTCCTGTTCTCCCAGCCATATGCATACTCATGCAAGGAGACATTAAAACTGGTACCATCTGTGGCTGATAGTTTATAAGCCTTAATTAGTCAGAGTTTATCCTTACACTGAACACAACCAGTGTGTTTAGCAGACAGTAGGCCCACACATGTCAGCAAGAAGATTTCCTCTAGATATGCCATCATTCATGCCAGAAGAGTGGGAGGGGAGCTTTAGGGAGATGGCTACAAATGACAGCAAAGAGAGACTTTTGCCTGTGGTATTCCAAAGACAAGGCTAGCACAATCATTTTCACATGTCCCATGGAAGATATCTTCTCTGCAACTTACTAACAGATAGTTGAACACATGCATTTGAAACTGTTGTAATACTTCAACTAAAATGGATTGTTGGTGTGAATAAATCTTGATAACAACTGTCATCTCCAGGACTGTCACAGAAAGACTCAAAGGTCTAGAAAATCAGTTTTTAACTCTGTAAGCCTGCTTCGAATTGCTATCAAGACCTATCTTGGGCTGGCATTCATATAATCTAATTTTAGCTAGGCTTGACAGCTAGTTTAGCATGATTGTCAGTGATTCACCCCATCCTAAGATGAGATGAACCACATGAATTTTCTGTCTCTCTCCTCTGACTAGGTGACCAGTTCTGATTGAACCTTCTCCTTTCAATCTTAGGTAAGAGTAATTCTTTGGTCTAAAGGTACTTTGCATATTCTCTACTGCTTCCACCCTAACTCTATCTTCAGGTGTCTGGAATTAAAAAACAGTAGTCCAATCCTTAGTGTCACAGCTCCAGTTAATACCTTTTTCTTGCATTAGTTCCATCTAGCTCTGGCCCATGAATATCAGCAAAGCTAGGTCCGTGGTTTGCTCTGAGCATCTGTTAAGAAAAAGAGATAGCAGAGCTTATAGCATGAAGGCTAATCCTTTTGAAAGCTGAGGGATCATAGCAATGATCCCCATCTAAAAGAGCATGAACTATCTCCCTGCTTCATGTTACTGACTGATAACTGGAGCAGATCTGGCTGTAGTCTTGGAGGCAGATGCAAAGCAATTCTTCCAGATGGAAGCCAGAGTGAAGCAGGCAAGATGCCATCTGGAAAGAGAGAGGCCTTGCTGTGCAGATGCAAATTACAAAAATGAAAGAAATATAAAATTGGAAACATACATGGTGAATGGGATGGTTCACTGAGTACCTTGCTGCTGACTCCAACCTTTTCAAAGAGTGCATTGTGCATAGCAGCATGTAGCTTGGTAATAAAGCCCAGAGTAAGAATCAATTTCCATCTTTGTGGATTTAGCTGGGTTTTTTTTGAGTCATTGTTTATTTTGCAGCATGGGATTTGGCCAGATTTTTGCACCAAAATGAATGTCATATTTCCAAGAGCTGATGCAAATGGTGAGATGTTTGGGCTCTTGCATTATAGAGCTCCACACACTCCACTGTATTTTGCCCAGGAACTGAAATGACAGGCAGGAGGTTTCACACAGTGGATAGAGGGAATTGCACCATGGAGCTAAGGAATGAGTTTCTTGGAAAGTACTTTTCAGTTTGATATTGGGCATGTTTCTTCACAAGAATCATATGGAGTCAGAAACAAAGAATGGACAAGGAGCACAAAGTGAGAAAGCAAGAACTGGCGAACACGAGGGTCCCAAAAAACAGATTTCTTTTTCCATGTGCCTGAGTAGATATGAAACTACTGAAAAGCATGTGACATTAAAGAACTACCTTTCTTTGTGTGTCAAAGTTATCTTCCAGGCTATTTCTATACCGGTCTTTACAATTGATCTTAGGGTCAGCCCAAAGCTCAAGCCTGTGGCTCTTTATAGTAGACCTGTCAGCTCGTCCTCTGGTGGTAATCTGTCCCAAGCTTGGAGGCTGCTGAATTACCACTGGTTCCCTGACCATTCCTCTCCAGAGCATGAGGGGAACTCATCTGTACATCATAGCCCTCCAGTTTGCCTTGCCACTTGCCTGTGATTTATCTTGAAACTGGATCATTTACAGAGTATTAATTCATAACAATCTGAGGATTACTAGTTGTGAATTCATTGCAGACCAAGAGGGACAGCTTTCTGAGGCTTTCTGAGGCAGCTCTTCAGTGCAATCCTGCATGTAGATTTGTGAATACATTTATGTTCAAGAGTCATCAAATCTCAGACAGGCTATATCTGTCACATCATTCTTTAAAAACTTTTTGTCATGGGAACAAACATGACAGAAGTCTGTGAGAAGCAGAAATAACAATGATCCATTTCAGCTACTCTTAAAATACCCTAATGCATTTGAGAACACACATGGATGGAGTCAGAATTGCTTGGTTGTGTGTCACAGTCCATACTGTCCTCACCTCTAATGGGATTTTACTTTTAGGACCTTTTTCCTTTCAGGTCATAGACCTCTGCTGTCTGGAAGCTGATGAGCATAAAGGAGTTGCTGAACAGTGCCTGTGACTGTACAGAAACAAACACGTGACAAAAGTGTCTTGTAACACAAATTCAGTGACTTACTATCGAACTCCAACAGTCCACAAAGAAAAATCAAAGCTCTTTCATATCATTCTGCTGGCACTAGGACAGCACAAGGTAGGTAAGGCTGGGGTAATGGCTTGAGCAGCTGGTTATGAGAAAGATCTCAAACTGGATTTTGTGTTACAGGAGAACTGGCATTCTGAGTATGTAATGAGAGCATGTATTTCTGATGGGTGTACTGGGGCTTTGGTCTTGCCTTTGCTTTTTGAAGAGAACTGTGACAATGCAGACCTGACAGCATTTCTCATCCACTCTGGGCTCTCATGCATGAAGCCTCAGGGGCTTCAGGCTCTTATCTCCTCTGGGATAGAAAATCCAGTGGTTCGCCCATTCTTATCCCAGAAAGTTATACTGAAAATGCAATTTCAGTTATACTGAAAATGCAATGCTTCAGGACATTTTTCTGAATAAGCTGATCTTACTGGAGTTAAGAGATTTAACTCCATTATAACAGTTCATAACCAGTGGAAAATATCCAGCTGTAGGAATCTCAACAGAAATTACCTGAGATTCACACTCTTGTAGGGACAACTTTTGACTATTTAGAAAATCCATTAAAATCTACACAAATCCCTGGAAAAATACAGAGGTTTTTCTTGCTTACAGGAAACCAGGCTGAAGGGTCAATGGACAGAGAACAGCTCTGAAGAAATTGTGAGAAGAGGGACTGTGATGCATCAAAAATCAGGATAAGAGTGCTGGAGGAAGAGATCTTTGACTGAAGACTTGATGAATCTTAACGAGAAGATATGATCTAAAATGCTGGTTTTATTCATACCAACCAGAATAGCTGTCCACATTTTTCATGTATAGCTCTAGAAACCTGCTGTTGTTTGAGACGGAATGTTTGAGACAATGAAGCATTGCTTCTAGGTAAGTCACTACAGAGAATACATACACTAATAAAAAGAAAATATGAAATGAGAAAACAATACAATCAGATAGCTCTTAAAGCAGGTGGATAACTGGTGGTAGGGCTCCCAACCTAGAGGGAGCGTTAAGAAGGCACTGACCAGCTGCGTCTCTCTGTCTTTCTTCAGGAAAACTGGACTCTCTTCTGGGTGAGATGGTGCTCCTGCCGAGCTCCTGCAAGGACTGCACGGAGGGCTAAAAGCAGCTGGCCACATGGTCAGGCGATCAGCTGGCCGGCCGTATGCATGGGGCTCTGGTTCACCAGCCAGCCGCATCCCCAGTGCCCATGTCAACTCAGAGGCAGTGGGAAGAGTGACTCGGCAGCTGCCCATCAGCAGTGTTTTACCCCACAGAAGGTGCTGTCTCCTGATGTGGTTTTGCAGGTGATGAGAAGGCAGCAGCTTACCTAAAAACTGCTTATAGTGGTAGAATCATAGAATCATAGTCCCTGACTTTGCACTCTGAGCACCGGACATCAGGTACAGTCAGGAGCACCACTTTGCTGATAAGACTGTGAGATTTTGTTCAGATTAACTAACAAAAAATCATATCAGAAAAGACCAGAGCAAGGAGTTTGGAAGCAAAGCCCTTTTTTCAAAGTGTTGCTCTTAATGGTGTTTCTAGGCTGGAACAGAGAAGCTGAGAACAGCAATTCAAATCTTCAGCTTCTCTGCTAAGCAGTACTAATTAGGGTCTAATGTCAATTGACTTCACTATGCTTTGAATCAGACTGCTAGTGCTAGACTGACACCTGACAAATTGGACAAAATGAGCAGCTTTGCAAATCTATTCTTTGTATACTGGCAAAGATGAGTAAATCAATCAGGAATAAGATGGAAACTGCAATATAGAGCTGAAAGCTGTCACAATACTGGCCAGATGTACATGAGTGATCAAAGAATAAACAAATCATTAAGTGGAACAGTTTCTTTCTGGTACCATTACTTATACGAAGAATTGAAAAAGTGCAGCCAGCCATTTAATGGTTTGAAATTTTTGGTGTCTGTATCGTTCTGAATGTCCCATTTCCAAATCTGAGCAATAGTGTAAGAAAGTGTACGAAATGTCCTACTGGATGAGACTAACAGCCCAGTACTCTCTATCCCCCAGAGACAGCAGGAGCTGCTATTTGGGAAGAACACAGAAAAGTGGTCACATCCTCCAGTCCATTCACCCTGAATCCCTGGCACTCCCAGCTGCTGTATTTAGGATGTCAGAGGACATGTGCCTGCCTAGTCCTCCAAGTATCCATTCAGACACCTGCTTTGCAAGAATTTGTCTTATCCCTTTGTCATCCTGCTAACACTATTAGTTTCCACAAGCGCCTGTGGCAGCCAGTTCCAGTTGTTCATTGCTGTGTAATTACTTTGATTTAGTACTGCATCTCTTTATTCACTTTATTCAGCCTCTTCATGTATTTTGTCTGCCCCAGCCATCTTCTCTCCAAACTGAAGATATTTTTTTAGTCTCTTATAAAACAACTTCTTCCCTTTGATCATTTTAGCTGCCCTTTTTCTGTTCTCTGCCTCCACTATATCTTTTTTGAGGTGTGGAGACTGGGATGTCCACATTTACTCTAAGACATGAGCATGATCAACTTTTATATAGCTGCAAAATGATGCTGTCTTGTCTTCTCTGAACTATGTCTTGATGATTTCTGAGAACTGTCACTGCCAACTCCAAGATCTCTTTCCATAGGTGTCAGTGCCTGTTCTAAGTTCAGCCTCATGTAGGCATGGTTTATGTTCTTTTCTCTTAGATGTATCATCTGAAATTTATCTATCTTCAAGTTCATCTGCCAGTTCTGTGCCCACTACTTGGTTTTGTGAGGTACTCTGAATCTACATAATTTTGTTGCATTTGCTAGGTGTCAGAAAGCTTGGCTCAGCTGGAGGGGGCTTCTGATGTGCAGGTTTCCAGGAACTTAGCCATAATATGGCAGGGAACCTGTGGCAAAGTTCTGTACTGTAAGTTCCTAACTCTCTTTGCCTTCTGGAAAAGCGGTCAGACATGTTCTAGCGCCAGTTCCTAAGGGGATGCAGCACGGTGCCAAATTTTACTCATATCAGAAATCCCAAGGAAAGGTTGCACACACCTAAAGTTAATATCTCAACAGCTTTCTAAACCAAAATCACTATCTAACAACCTGCTTAAGTCACTCAAGCCCTTGATTCTCACTCATACACACAGATTTTACTGAGCTGGAAGAATATTTCTCCAAGGGCTGCAAGGGGTCTTCATCTCAGCAACATGCTGTATAAACTGTCATGTTCAAAGATGGTGACAAGCTGACAGCTTCCTAAGAAGAGCTTAACACATTTGCACTGCTGCCCCAAGGCAGGCAGAGGAGCTCTTTTGCAAATGCTGCAAATTAAAACCAGCATGTCTTTGTAATATGAGATAGTGATGTGCCGGGAAGGATGTACCTGGCACTGACAAGAGGGAATGAAGATGTTCAGTTCAGTGGGAAAAGTGAATGCTGATTAGAAACATACAGTGATCTCTCTATGTATGCTATGAAGCATCTGTATCGAATATCCACCTTGCTTTTTTCTGTGACAGAAATGAAATCTTGGCACTGGGAAGCTGATTTTTAGTGATAAAAATAGATCCCTTTATTTAGTTCATAAGGCAGCAGGTGATGTTTAGCCCAGTCTGTGTTTTGAGAGGCATTGGAAATGATCTGACTGGGAGTTTGTACACAGCTTCAGCTTCCATCCTTGTGAATGTCTACTTAAACCAGCATTTTGAGACCCCCCAGGTGTGCCTCCACAGCTCCTTCATAACGCCTTTCTGCAGTACAGAGAGAAGAAGTACCAGAATGTTGATATTCTCTGCTTTCTCAAAACAACATTGAATTAATTACTGTCTGTGGGGATGAGATGTAATGTAAAGCACAAAGATAAAGCTACATGTAAATATGCCTGCTGGCTGCAGAAGAAGTGTAGTCGTTCGCTCCCCTTCCCCACGTTTTTATTTAATTAGGCATTAATAGATAAACGTTATTTTTTCTTGTCTACTGTCCAACCACACACATTAGTTCTGTCACAGCTTGTTTGTTCATAGGAGAACAAGCAGTTCAGAGTAGAAAAATCCATATCCCATCAACAGTTCTTATAATTTTACCAACTCCCCTTCATAAATCCCTCTAGTGACACTGTGAAAACGACTTTCTGAAAGTTGTTTATCAGGCTATTGGGTTTGTATGCTCTTTTTTAGAAAAGAATATGCATAACTTTCTATTGATAGACCTTAAAAATGTTTGTCATATCATGTCACCTGCTTCAAGATGTGAGCTGGTGCAGAGCCTAAAAATAGCTACTTGAAGATGATTGGACTGGCCTAAAGCCAGGCTGGAATCAAGGAGGAATAAATGTGACTTAAATTCACTTTTGCTCACTCGTGCCCAAAACTCTGACTGAAGACCGCATGAAACTAATTCAAATTATATGGCTGTGTACAAAAAAGAATAAGAATGAGAAGAGAGTGAAATTTTTACGCCAGTTCCCCTGCTGTTTTCATCACTGACTACAGTAGCACATTGGCCACGTTTTAAGCACTATAGAGTCTGTAAAACAAAGGAGTTGGCAGTTGTTGAAGAAACCAGTGGAAGATTGTTTCCCCAAGTGGAGAGTAGGGGAAGGAGGTGGAGAGAGAGCTGCCTACCTCCTTCCCAAACTTGCAGTGTTGTACAGTATCTTTTCTGCAGTGGAACCCTTCTTTAAAGATAGCACAGCATGTTCCTGAGCTAATCGGACATCTGAGTCACATGCATCATCAGAATCACCACAGCGATAACAAATACAACATTTGGAAAAAAAGCAGCTGTTTCAGATGGACCACCAGTGCCCCTTCAATAAATGTTTGCTTAACATTTCAGATTTGGAAGTCTCCATGAACAGCAATTCTAATGAGTGAAATGCCAAGTAATACCATCACCGTGTGTGGTTGGCTTCAACATTTCCAAGCATAGCCTCTCTCCTGGGCCATTATTTTACACCCACACTTGTCTGACAACTTGCTGAAAAAATGCATCCAAACAGACAATGAAGTGCCTGGATGATTTATGCAGGAGGAAAGTAAACAAAATATCACTGAGAGTAAAACCGTTTTAAATGCAACTATAAAAAGCAATATCAGACAGTTTCAAGTGCTGGAAAATTGCTTTTCTCACTGTCACTTGGCTCATTTCAAGTCACTCTTTTCGGATAAGATCTTTCTTAATGAAGTTTGACCGGACTTTGATTTAAACATCTGAAGGCTCCAGAACAATTGTTGCTAGGCATTTGGTGCTGTTCATGTGTGGACAGTTAGTTCATAGCCATGACAGAGAGAGAGTGATTTTCTTAGAAATCTGCTGAGAATTAAGACATTTGGTAAATTGGTAGGACAGGGACTGTGAAAGTGTCAAGTTCCTTGTCTTGTTTTATTGCTCAGTTTTCAGAAAGAATGGTTATATTTGCACTAGTACAGCTAGTAATTTTTTTGCCTAGGAAATTCTCCATATTTTAATTTTCACTTGGACTCATAGTCTTCTCTACTTTCAAATAAATCACTGGTTCCCAGTGTTAAACTTTGTATGTTCTCTCCTTTTGCCTTTTCCCTTCATCCCCATGTTACCTCTCTCTTAATAACAAAATGCAAGAATGAAATGCAAATGGTGATTTGCCCCATTTTACCCAGACAGTATGTCAAGAAGCTATGAACAAAATCTGTGCTGTGCTGTTCAAACAAATGACACATTCATTAGATTCAGCTGAGCATGGGAGGAATATTGAAGATGATGTGCAAACTGTAAACAATTCACCTTCTTCGAGATAAAGTGAATTATTTCAATGCAAGACCCAATTAAATGCAATTTCTTTGAACTCTCCCTTTTGTGGTCTAATGCATGCCTATTTGGGAAAACAAGAGTATTTTTTGGCAATTCTGACTTTCCTACTTGTGGATATAGTCATCCTAAATTCCTTTTTGGCTCCCAGGGAGCTTATCATATACAGATAGGGACTTTTCTATGTGACAGAATGACATCCTAGTTTGAATAGATATCCTGTTTCAAATAAAAATATTAAAATATGGAGAGCTATGTCTCCCACTTGTGAAATTCAGTTCCTGATGAATGTACTGATTTCTCTATTGTGTGAGAAACTGGTAATACACTATGTAAAACTGGTAGAAATACTTTTCAAAACTATTTTTTGCAGAAAATTCCACCTCTATAGAATAGTTCCATGCAGCCTAGCATTGTGCCAAGGCAAGTGAAATAATTTAAAATGTGGGCATCTCCAAAACACTTTTCTGGTGAAAATGTAGTTTTTTGTTTTGAAAGTGCCTAATGATCCAAAACCAAGGCTGATAGTTTTCAAAGTTTTCAGATCTGTAGATGCCGATACAGCAAATTTAAGAGCAGAGAGAAACTTTTAGTGTCTCCTTTTTCAGGCTTTCTGAAACAGATCGATGCCTGAAAACCATTAATCATTAGACAAGCACAGGGTTAGGGATAATGCTCCAAAGAGCTTTCCAACTAGATAGGTGAGTCTCACAGCACAGAAAAGCAGAAGACAGAAGGCATTTGAACTAGGAGCATCTTAGGCAAACAAAACCTTCTCAGCTGTTTTTTTACTCTGGGGTGGCAGAATATCACAGGTGTCATACTTCAGTTATTTATTACCGTAAAGTGTCCTAGATGCTTATAACCGTGCCTGTGTACCAGCCTAGAGTGGCCCAGGTTTGACTGAGTAGCTCTTATATGTCTCTGCTCGAGACTGAGCAACAGGGCATTTCACTGTCCCGGGCTCCAAAAGCAGGAGGTCTGGGCTTCCTGGGGATGCTCAATATCTGTCTTGTCAGCTTCTTTTGAAATCTGTTTTTTGGAAAGAGGAGCTGATGGTGACAGCATCCCATCATACTCAGACAAGGGAATAATGCAGGGTCAGCCCCTCCTTTGCCCGAAGGGATTGAATCCAGCCCCTGATTTCCAGGCGCTGGGTTTCTCTGGAGAGGGTGAGTGTGAGAGCAGCAGAGGAGGAGGAAAGTGTGTTTTCCACCTGTGCTGGGAAGACACACTGCATGTGTGAAGAGTTTAAGATTCACAGCAGTGCTCTGCCTGGTGGCCAGTGCACTTTCCTGAGAAAAGCAATCCGAAATTTTGTATTAATCTGCAGGGAGGAGGAATTCCTGCCAGTGGAGGGGGGATTGAGTGTACCACCCCCTCCTTTGGTGATGCTTTTAGCCACTGAGACAGGATTACGGTCACCTTCTCATTCTCCAGTGACTGCATTTCTGTCAGTCACCCCTGCTGGCCCTGTGAAAGGAAGAAAATTATCTTGGATTAATCCTGTTCCCTGAATTTCCCTGTTGACAGCCCCAGGCTGATGCTGACTGCAAGTTTTTGAACCATACATTGCCTATACATCATGTAGGGACCTTATGTGCCTGTTACTCCCAGGGTGCTTAACATTTAACCAGTAAAACACCTACATTTATTTACTGGATCTGGCCTAAAATGGTTTCCAAGATCATATTGCATATCAGCAGAAGAAACAGTACAAAAAATTATTGAATACTGATTGCAATTAATCACCAGATAAAAGTAGGTAAAAGCTTGCAGGAGTGTTGTGAACCTAGGAAAGCACCTGTTTGTCCTTACTCCCCTCCATCCTCTCTCCCTGCAAAAGCCCTGCTTTGTCTGTACGGGTGAGAACAGGCAAGAGCAGTGCAGTGTTGGTCCTCCTAGTCTTTGCCATGGAGAAGTCAGCAGGTTTTCAAACAGGAGAGTAATGCATCCTCATGAAGTCTTCTAACTCCAGGCTGGAAAGGAACCATCTGTTTGTTATACCACATACTGAGCCTGTGCTGTTGGCAATCTTCTGGGCTCTGATGAAGCCAGCTAAGCTTTGCTCTGGGGACTGCATACAGTGGGGCATGAGGCTAATTCTCACATTGGAAGCTGGTGAAAAGAGGTCCAGAGAAGATATGCAAAACGATTATGTGTTAAAAACAGGCCTACTGCTGCATAGAAACTAGGAGAGTAGTCTGAGAAGCGGCACAGAGGGGGGAAATGATATTATGTGATATTCACAGTGCATAGAGGCTCTAGGGAGAGAGCATGTTAAGAGGATGCTAAGTGAGAGCATGTACTGTGCAGAAGAGTTGGGGGGAGGAAGGGAGATGCAGCTCCACAACACAGTGGGTGGGAAAGCTGATTCCAGCAGAGTGAAGACAGTCGAGTTCATCTCAAGAGATGGTCACAGCAGCAGTGACAAACCTTAATTTCACAAGATGTTTCTTATTTCTTTGTGCATGTGCATATGTAATAACTACTTTGCAATTTCAGTCAAGAAAAACACATCCTATCTTCCGATGATAGAAACTGCACATATGGGGGTGGAAGTGTCAGCTGCACTGTGTGTTGAGACTTCAAATTCAGTGACGGGTGATTCCTTGCTCCCTACAAGTAACACAAGCCCTTAGCCTGTTTGCATTGGGCTCTGGGATTTTTTTTTCCCTGTTGGATTACTCCAGCCAATCATGGCATATACTGCGACACTGACAGCTAACCACTGAGGTGCTCTCCAGCAGAGAAACATGGACCTGTGGTATTTCAGTTAAGAAAATTGGCATTACATTAATGCCAAAATGAAAATGCTGAAAATAGACCCCCCTTACTGAAAAATTCTCATTTAACAGAATCGCTCTTCAAAAGGCTGCAAGTGCTAAAAACTTTGAAGGCGCAAAATTATAGGAAGAAGAGATTGTAAAACAAGATGTTGACCTCAACATGAAGCAAGCCTATCAGGTAGGTACAGGGAGACCTGGGGTCTTTCGTTCATGCTCCAAACTCTTAGATGTGAAAGACTTCCAGTTGAGAGGTCGCACACGCTCATTAACCCAGTGCTATGCACAAGCAAATACATTCTGACACAGATAAGCTTAAAAAGCCATCCCAGGAGGGCATATTAGGACACTAGCACTGATTGTGCCTGAGTTAAGTTAGGAAAGTAAGCCTTTATACATGCATACATACACACACATATATATGTATGTAGAAAGCAACTCAAATATGTATACATTATATATACATAAAATGCAGGTTATTGTTTCCAAATGCATTTTAAAAATAGAAAAGTAAATGTTTGAATACGTTTCCTGAAATTTCATTGCCAATAAGTAGTGGCAGTGGATCAAGCTTTTGAAGGCAGTAGGAATCTGGTGATCTGGGAAGCCGAGTTGCCTGCATGTCACCCTCCCTACCAGCTTGTCTGTGGATACAGCTTCACTAGCTGTGGTGTGCAGCTGCAGTGCTGGAGATGATTTGCACCTGGACAAATTCAAGTGATCATGGAGGAGCTGGGTCTGCCTGCATCTGCCCATACAGACATGCCAATAGATGGCAGACACATGCTATTGGCAAGGACCGACGCCAATATTCACATATGGCACTATACAGAAGTGCTCCAAAACAGGCACTGAAGGGAGGACCAGTGTAAATCTTTATGATAGGAATGCTTTGGTTTGTGCTTCTCTGCAAAGCAAAGTGCGCAGAGTGAAGTTTGGAGGTGGCAGAACCCTGGAGAGCCCCAGACTTAGGAATGAGAGAATGAGAGGCAGAGCATCAGATGCATGAGTGCAGAGGGGTGAGATGGGCTCTCACGACAGTGGTAGAGGGGAAATAGCAAGTGGCACGATCATGTCTTATATAAAGGCTGACAGAGAAGTCCAGACTGCAAAGGGACTTCAAACAGATGAGGGATGAGTGTTTGTAAATCTTGTTAAGCAAGAGTTGAACTAAGATGGCAAAGAGATGTACCAGCTGCAGTGTGTTTAGGGAAGCTGATCTAAAAATTGTCTTCCAAGAAACCTTCAGGTGTTGGTGTATGCAATGTATGTAGGTATGTGTATTTCTCAGTTCCATGAAGAACTTCATACCTTGAAATTCTTATGGTCCACTTTAGTTAAAAAAAGTTTCTTTTGGAATACTGGTAGCCTTCAAGTAACAGGACTGAAGATGGTGTTCCCAATTCAGGTGATCACACAGTTGCAATGATTTAATGTCAAATTTTGAACGATCTTATAACTGAGCCAACATTTTAATAAATAGCAAGACAGGTTTATCTGCAGTCTGCTATTAAATACCTGCATGTGTGCCGTATTCAAGGAACTTCATGTCTGACTTCAATACAGACATACAGAAAGAAGGCTGTGTTTCTAAAGACCTTAAGAAACATTGCAGGTCAGACAAAAAGCTGAGTAAGCAGATGGTCATTAAAAATTATCTTCTAATCTTGTTCAAATATTGTGCTTTTTTCTTCAGATTTTTTACTTGATTTTTTAAATTAACCTCACAATAATAAAGATGATAGAGTATGGAAATGCTAAAATGTAAGGTGAAAGGCATCAGATTTTTAATTAAGCACCTGTATGCTTATTTTGCTAAAGATTATAGTCTGTCTCGTGAACACAGGTACATGAGGAAATCAAGACATTGAGTACTTGTGCTGTAAGTTAATAGAAAATGTGAGCTCCATTTCGAGCTCTGCTATTGATCTGCTGCTTGATCTTAGGCAAGTCATTTCACCTTTCTCTGCCATTTTTCAGTGTTTTTTTTTTCTTATTCTTCTGCCTCATCTTGGCTATGCTGAGTATTCCTCTGAACAGTTTTTCCTGGTGTGAGTGACTGAGCAGTGTGAAGCCCTGGTCATGGCTACTGTGCTAAAAATGGTGCCTGACTCTTTAAAGTCTGAGTTACTCTGAGGGTGGTTTCAGGCCAGTATCAGACTTGGCACAGAGGGATGCTCACTTGGAAAGGCGCTGCCCAGGGGTTTCAGTATTCCTAACTGAAGTCTCCATCACAAAGACAGGGGAGATGCATGTGAGTGGATGATTGTCACACAGGGAATTTCATCCTTGCCAGTGGCAAGGGAACACAAGGCAACATGAAGGGCTCAGACAATTGATATCAGCACAAACATCTTGATTAAAATGCTTCTGCAAAATAAAAGTCTTGTGGTCTCTAACGATTACAGATTTCATCACACAAATGCACCTCAACCTGAGAGCAATTGCCTGCACTGCCCAAAGGGGTCCATGTACGAAGATCAGCCTGCGCTTAGAAACTATCACAGGATACCTGGATGAGAGCTGTGTTCCTCACCTCAGCTGCAGTGGAGACACAGAAAGTGATCCACTGGCTTGCACACCCGGTCAGTGTAGAGCTGCCTGGTGAATTATCACCCGCTGCCTGACCCCAGAGTTATCTGCATGCTCAAAGCCCGTGGTGAAGGGGAGGCAGTTTGACTGAGTTCAGCTATAAAAGATGGATAAACTTAGCTCAGATTGCTGTAGCTGTGGGTCAATAACATGCACATAAATGACTCCTGTGACTGAGCCCACATTCAGTGATTCGCTAAGCCACTGAAACTCGAGTGTGCCTGTATGCCAAATACTGCTTGTATCTGCAAATTTGGGTCAAAATTTACGAAACCAGGTGCCACAACTTTATATTTGCAGCAGTTAAACAATCTACTGATTTTCTAAGGAATGCTAAGGCTCTAGCAGTGACCTACAGTTTTTCCTTCACAAACAAACAACCAGGTGAAGCTGCAGTGGGAGCAGTTCAGTATCCAGTGTTTTTCAAATCAGGCCAATATTCTTTACAAATCCACTGGATTGAACTGTATCGCTATATTCTCACCTCCTAAAATTGCAGCGCACAGAGACAGCACTAGTTTTAACGCAGCCTTTCTTTTCAAATCTATCACTCTAACACAAATACATGCTGAAGGAAATTGAATCTTCAAAGTCATGAGGTTGTGGGTCTTAAAAATCAATAAAGTGCATTGAAGATCCTGCTTAAAAGAACAATTGTTTTTCAGTCTGGATTCCTGTCTTCTGAACACTGCACTCCACTTCAGAAATTCTTAACATGTTCACACAGGTCAATCTCTATTGAACAGCAAAGTTATTTTATAAGTGAAAAAACCCCAGTGTGAATGGATCACCAGGACTGTGGTCTCTGCACTTTTATTAACAGGGAATTTTATTTTTGGGAGTGCTTGAAATCTCCTAGTTTGGTAGCCCAAACTTGCAGAGCTGAGCCATTCTTTTACTTGTTGCCATTGATAACAAATGTTGGAGTATTTTCCTGGCTTCTGAGGGAAACCTTATTACTGGGCAGCTGTCACTGAGACACAGTTTGCATTTAATTTGATAGATTATGTAATTGTCCTGGTTCTGACATAACTGCAGCATCACCTCAGCAACTGTAAACACACAGCTGGCGGAAGCATGCGCTGGTGAGGCAAAGGAAGGGAAGTCACTTCTTCAAGGGGAAAAATGCAATCTGGTTCAAACCTCGTGGAGTCAGACTGTGTTTGGTTTTAAGGCATTGTTAGCTTGGTCTTACAGCTTCTCTTCCTGTTTCTTAATTTCTAGCATTTACTGATGATCAGCAAAGCTACAATCTCTCACCGAGATACTGAACAGTAGAGGGAAACAGATAAGCTAAACACAGAGGGAAAGCCTTGCAGGTCAAATGGAGCTGCATGTGCGTTAGTAACCCTGCAACAAAGCCTAGGATTCTCTGTTGTAAATGGACGCACTAATTAACTACAAGGGTTCACCCCCTATTAATTTGCTTCCTTCATTTAGACCCTTAAAATTAATACCATATAAAAGGCTGATCAGGTATGGGCAAAGGGCAGGTGGCTGGGAGGTGAGTTCTGCTTTGCCAACATCTCTCAGGCGTTCCTCCCTGCTGCGTGAGCAAGCTACGGGCTCCTGTGCAGCTAGACTAGCTGCTGAGGAGCCTAGGAAGCCTGGACATCATCCCGAAAGGTATCACAGCTGGTATCCGCAACCGGGCATATCCTCCCTAGACCAGCAAGAACACAGAGCAGAGGCAGAGCTGCTTGGCCCAAGGAATGGCAGTGAAGGCAGCAAGTGATGTACAGTGGGAAGGAGCAAGATGAAAAACCACTTCAAATGTTCATCTATCTAAACAGCGGATACAAGAGTGTGGTCTCTGTCTGTCGTCACTTTGAGCGAGAAGAGGCAGGACGGTCATGCACAGGTATTATCCCAGCAACAGTTTATTTTGCAGGAGGGTGGTGTGGCTGAAGACAGTCAGCGATGCACTCCGCAGGGCCCAGTAGGACCGAACAGCAGAAATCCAGAGGGTGTCCTACTCCAGGCACAGGAAGGAGTCCGGGTCGTCTAGCGGCACCCCAAAAATCATCTCGATGGGCAGGGTTTCCTTCCCGTGTATCAGCCTGAGTTGCAGGAGTGTGTCGTAGGCAGCAGTGTCAGCTGGCAGCTGTGTGACAGAGGCATCAGCTTCCAGGTGTCTTTCACCAACATCTGGAACCAGGAGGCGGTTTTCTCGATATCCAAGTACGAGCTGGTGCAGAGGGTGTTGAGGAGGCTGAGGCCTTGGCTTTTCAGCTCATCCTTGCTGTGGTGGACGAAGGAAAGCATGTCGCCCAGCAGCTGCTCCCTCAAGCACATGCACTGCAGCTGCACCCGGAGGCAGGAAACGGTGTTCAGCACGTCCTTCGTGGTGCCCGTCTCCAAGCAGAAGACGTGGCCAGGGGGAGACGGCAGGGGCACGAGCAAGCGGTAGAGAACATTGTCCTGGCGGGCACTCCACCCTTCATAGACACAGCCCACCCTGACGGCTGGCTGCAGCCGTGGCTTGAAGTTCCTCCTGGAAAGTCTTTGGCAGGCGGTAAGAAGCTCGTCTACCAGCTCCTCCACCAGCTTGCACGCGTCAGCCCTGTACGACACTGGCGACTGGATGCGATCAGCAACACATCTGCCCAGATCCCACACGTCACCGCAGTCATCATCATCGTCGTCATCTTCTTCTACCCCTTCTTTGTCATCTTCGTTGTCGATGTCGTCTTGCCTTCCAGGGCTGCCGTGCTTGCAGCCGCTTCGTGGCTTATGGCTCTGTGTTCTGGTCCTCCAGCAGAGCCACAGGAGCAGGAGCAGGCCTCCTGCCCCAAGAGCAGAGGCCCCGCAACACCATTGCTGGAAGTGAGCGAGGAGCAGGACTTTCCCGGCCACCCTGTTCTGCTGCTGTTTCTGCTCTAGATGCTGCAGCAGCCGAGCCATGTTCCAGCTCAGCTGCTGTGCGAGGTGCTGCACGAGCCTGTGCGTGGCCGCATGCAGATCTTTACCCAGCCGCAGTGCGTTCAGGAGAATGCCCAGTGCAGCAGGGGTGAGGGAGGAAAAGACAGCCATGGCCTGCGGGAGAGGGAAGAGAAGGGTTCTGAGTGGGGCTGGGCAGGAGGGAGCTGTTGGTGGGGGAAGTGGGCTCTGGAGCCCGCAGGGAGCTGGAGGCAGGTAGTTGAGGGGGCGAGGGAGCTGGGAGGCACCCGTCTGCAGCGGTGTCAGTGTGCTCTGCTGAAGGTGCTCTACTGAGTGGAAGGACCCTCAGTGCAGGGTGAGACCCCTGACCCCAGGGGCCAGCGCTTCTGCCCCGGCTCTCGTCCAGCCCTGCGTTGCCGCCGTGTGCACACTCACCGCTGGCCCAGATCGCATTGCAGCAGCCCTGCCCACTGGTGGCCCAGGTGATAGCCCCAGCCATGGTGACGCATCCTTGGTGCTCTCTCAGGCACCAGAGCCGCATTACAACTGGGGAGTGAGCCTGCGATGGAAGGCATCCCACTGAACCTGTTCTTTGCAAACGGAGGAGGACTGATGGTTGATGGGACGGTTGACCGGAGGCTTTTTTGGTCATGGCAATCTTGAAGTGAGAGAGTTTTTGATTCTTGGAGAATTAGGGCATTTGGTTGCTAGCGCTGCTGCCTTGGCCAGTACCGCAGGGTAGACCTCAGCCTGTTTAGGGGCCTGGTGGACAGAGTCCCTTGGCAGGCACTCCTGAAGGGCACCAGAGCCCAGGAAGGCTGAACGTTCTTCGAGAAGGAAATCTTCAACGTGCAGGAGCAGGCCATGCCATGTGCTGAAAGACGAGCCATTGGGGAAGACGACTGGCCTGTCTGAGCAGAGAGCTTTGGCTGGCCCTCAAGGCAAAACCAGAATGTTTATGACCTTTGGAAGAAGGGTCAGGCAACTCAGGAGGACTACAAAGATGCTGTGAGGTCATGGAGGGAGAATACTGGAAGGGGCAAAGGCCAGCTAGAACTTAATTTGGCTGCTGCAGTAAATGGCCATAGAAAAAGTTTCTATAAAGACATTAACAACAAAAGGAGGGTGAAGGAGAATCTCCACCCTTCATTGGATTTGAGGGTAAACATGGTGACAACAAGGTTGAGGAAAAGGCTGAGGTACTTCATGCCGTCCTTGTCTCAGTCTTTAAGAGTGCGACCAGTTGTTCTCGTGGTACCCAGCCCCCTGAGCTACAAGACAGGGGCGGGGAGCAGAGTGAAGCCCCCATAACCCAAGGGGAAGCTGTTAGTGACCTGCTACAGCACTTGGACTGACACAAGTAGTGAGGGAGCTGGCGGAAGCGCTCACCAAGCCACTTTCAATCAGTCAGCAGCAGTGCCGGCTACACCCAGGGAGGTCCAGGAAGACTACCTCATCCCAAAGAGGTAGAGTTCCTTGACCCAACGAATGGCAGTGAAGGCAGCAAGTGATCTACAGTGGGAAGGAGCAAGAGGAAATACTACTGAAAATGTTAATCTGTCTAAGCAGTGAATGTAAGAGCGTGGTCTTTGTCTGTCTTCACTTTGAGCTAGAAGAGGCAGGACGGTCATGCACAGGTATTATCCCAGCAACAGTTTATTTTGCAGGAGGGTGGTGTGGCTGAAGACAGTCAGCGATGCACTCCGCAGGGCCCAGTAGGACCGAACAGCAGAAATCCAGAGGGTGTCCTACTCCAGGCACAGGAAGGAGTCCGGGTCGTCTAGCGGCACCCCAAAAATCATCTCGATGGGCAGGGTTTCCTTCCCGTGTATCAGCCTGAGTTGCAGGAGTGTGTCGTAGGCAGCAGTGTCAGCTGGCAGCTGTGTGACAGAGGCATCAGCTTCCAGGTGTCTTTCACCAACATCTGGAACCAGGAGGCGGTTTTCTCGATATCCAAGTACGAGCTGGTGCAGAGGGTGTTGAGGAGGCTGAGGCCTTGGCTTTTCAGCTCATCCTTGCTGTGGTGGACGAAGGAAAGCATGTCGCCCAGCAGCTGCTCCCTCAAGCACATGCACTGCAGCTGCACCCGGAGGCAGGAGACGGTGTTCAGCACGTCCTTCGTGGTGCCCATCTCCAAGCAGAAGACGTGGCCAGGGGGAGACGGCAGGGGCACGAGCAAGCGGTAGAGAACATTGTCCTGGTGGGCACTCCACCCTTCATAGACACAGCCCACCCTGACGGCTGGCTGCAGCCGTGGCTTGAAGTTCCTCCTGGAAAGTCTTTGGCAGGCATTAAGAAGCTCGTCTACCAGCTCCTCCACCAGCTTGCACGCGTCAACCCTGCATGACACTGGCGACTGGATGCGATCAGCAACACATCTGCCCAGATCCCACACGTCACCGCAGTCATCATCGTCATTGTCATCTTCTTCTTCTACCCCTTCCTCCTCGACATCGTGATCAATGTCATCTTGCCTTCCAGGGCTGCCGTGCTTGCAGCCACTTCGTGGCTTGCAGCCCCAAGAGCAGAGGCCCAGCAACACCATTGCTGGAAGTGAGCGAGGAGCAGGACTTTCCCGGCCACCCTGTTCTGCTGCTGTTTCTGCTCTAGATGCTGCAGCAGCCGAGCCATGTTCCAGCTCAGCTGCTGTGCGAGGTGCTGCACGAGCCTGTGCGTGGCCGCATGCAGCTCTTTACCCAGCTGCAGTGCGTTCAGGAGAATGCCCAGTGCAGCAGGGGTGAGGGAGGCAAAGACAGCCATGGCCTGCGGGAGAGGGAAGAGAAGGGTTCTGAGTGGGGCTGGGCAGGAGGGAGCTGTTGGTGGGGGGAGCGAGCTCTGGAGCCCGCAGGGAGCTGGAGGCAGGTAGTTGAGGGGGCGAGGGAGCTGGGAGGCACCCATCTGCAGCGGTGTCAGTATGCCCTGCCCAAGGTGTTCTACAGAGTGGACGGACCCTGAAGAACAGTTAGTGACCTGCTAGAGCACTTGGACTGACACAAGTAGTGGAGGTGAGGCTGACGGACCTGTAATTTGCTGAGTCCTCCGTCTTGCACTTTTTGATGAATGGATTGATGTTGGCTTCCCCCAGTGCTTGGGCACCTCTCCTGTCCTCCAGGCCCTTACAAAGATGATGGAGAGAGGCTCAACAATGAGATCAGCTAGCTTCCTCAGCACTTATGGGTGCATTCCTTCGGGACCCATGGATTTGTGAGTGTCAAGATTGCTTAAATGATCTCTTAAAGCGACTCGAGTATGCTGGTTTTCCTTTAGGGGTGCAAGAGGATCTGCTATGTACATACACACCTTAAGGTTGTTGGATTTCTGCTTCTCAGCTTGGGACGCAGCTAAGAAACTGCTGTCACTGCTCTGACTAGCCACACCTATTCCCCAGCCAGATGTGATGGCTTAAGTGTTGTGACTTTGCCCCCCACCCCCTGAGTCCTTCAGTTTAAAGCTCTCTACACCAGGTTGAACAGCCTGTTGCCAAAGATCCGCTTTCTTCTTCTAGACAGGTGGAACCCATTTTTCCCTAAAACGTTATAATCACTGAAGGATGTCCCATTGTCATAAAAGCCATAACCCTCACGATGGCACCAGCTGCGAAGCCAGGAGTTCATATTCATAATGTGGCTGTTTCTGGCTGATCCCCTTCCTCCAACTGGAAAAATGGAGGAAGAGATAAGTTGGGCACCGATGCTTTTTGCTTGCACCCCAAGGGCTTTGAAGTCTTCTAGTTCTGCCAAGGTTCCAACTTGCAGTGTCGTTTGTGCCTACATGAAAGAGTAACAGCAGATAGTAGTCTGTGCTCTTTACAAGTTGTGGCACCCTCTCGGACACATCTCGGACCTTAGCTCCTGAAAGGCAGCATACCTCATGTGCCTCCCGGTCAGGTCAGCAGATGGGAGCCTCAGTGTCCCTTAACAGGGAGTCATCCACCACGAGTACCCCTCGTTACTTTTTATGATACCAGTTGTGTGGTGCTGGCATAGACTCTCTTGCAGATTTTGCTCCTGGGTGTCTGTAGTTGTTAAAGCTTAATATTTGTTTTTGATTGTGATCCTGCAGGGTGGAGGCTGGAGCGGAGTCCTGCTTTTGCGGGTCACCGGGGTAGAAGATGCCTCATTCTCAGTGGTGGCCACCACAATAGCATGGTTCTGCAACCACTTACCTATCTCCAACTCAGCTCCTCTAATACTGCATAGCCTTTTAACTGTTTCCTGCAGCTCAGCCACCTGACATATCACATCTCCAACCTGCCCACATCTTGGGCAGGCATTTACTAGTGCTCCAGAAGAAGGATCTGGGCACTTACTGCAACCTTCTGACTGTACTGAAGTCTCCTTTGTTACCAGTTCCATCTGGGTGGAAGCATCAGACATCACAGGGGCGCCTACTGTGGGAGCTCTGGTTTTAGCTCTGAGGCGAGTGCCCACCATTCTGACAGGGATATAGAGCTGTCCCCTTGGCTGTGGTCTACAGGCGTGTTGCAGGACCCCCCCGTGCCCCCTCCTATACAAACTGCTGTGCAAACTGACGCCCCAAACCCTGACTGATGTGCCATGCCCTGTTTGCCCACCCTGTTTGCCATGCTCCAGGTTGCTCACACTCCTTAAGGGCTGTTTAAATCTCCCACGGTTACTCCCGGCAATGCCCATGCCACATCAGCCTTGCTCACTTGCAAGAGCTGCCGGCTCCTGGCGGGTCTTGCTGCTCTTCTCTTGGGTTTCCCCGGCTCCATGAACCCCTTTGTCCACCTCGGTTGAGTGGCCAGCTGTGGATATTACCATTGCTGCCGCTGCCTTCCTTACCAACTGAGTGCTGCTATCTTGGACATACCTTTGAGAAACCAGGCCTGTTGACAGCTGACAGGGCTTAACAGACCAAGTGGGGCTAGAACATCCTGGGCAACAAGCTGGCTGGACTTAGAGCTTTATGCTAGATTTATCAGGGGAAGGGGAAGAAGAGCCAGAGGCTGCTGAGGCATTAGGAAGCAACAGGGAAATGCATGTGAATAGTTTCAAGAGAATTAGGGTGAACTCCTCTGAAAAGGTGATGTGTCCGACAGGCCAGCTGAAGTGCCTCTATACCAATGCATGCAGCATGGGAAACAAAGAGGAGGAGCTGGTAGCCACTGCCCAGATGGAAAGCTATGACCTGATTACTATCATAGAAACTTGGTGACATGAATCGCTTGATTAGAGTGCTGTGATTGATGGTTATAAACTGTTCAGAAGGGACAGGCAAGAAGAAGAGGTGAGAGAGTTGCCCTCTATGCCAAAAATGGAATTGATTGCACAGAGCTATCTTTGAAGAATAGCAATGTGCAGGTCGAGAGCTTATGGGTGAAAATTAGAGAGCAAGCCAACAAAGGAATCTTTGTGGTTGGTGTGTACTACAGGCCACCCAATCAAGGGGAGGAGGTTGATGCAGAGTTCTTTCTTCAACGGCAAGAAGCATCATGCTCACAAGCCCTGATCCTGTTAAGGGACTTCAACCACCTAGACATCTGCTGGAAAAGTAGCACACTGAACTGCAAGCAGTCCAGAAAACTACTGGAGTGCATTGAGGACAACTTCCTAGTACAGGTGATAGAGAGTCTGACCAGAGGAGAAGCACTGCTGGACCTGTTGCTCACTAATGCAGAAGAAATATCAGAGGGGTCAGGACTGGAGGTAGCTGGGCTGCAGCGATCATGCCCTGATAGAATTCTCAATCTTGAGGGGTGCAGGGTGGGCAAAAAGTAGAGACAGGACCCTAAAACACTATATTGGGTGTCTGTGACAAGGTGTGGGCAGTGGGGGGCTGCAGAGGGTCCTCTGTGAGAAGAGACCAAGGGCAGCTCTGTGATGGACACAGCTGGTCCTGGATGTCCCTGCAACAGTCCCACTGCAGGACACAGCTGAGCCCATCAGCCAAGCTAGTGACACCTCTGTGCAGATGCATTCAAGAAAGGGAAAAAGCTGCACAGCAGTGAGAAGTGATGAAAAAGCTGTGAGAAACAGCCCTGCAGACACCAAGGCCAGACAAGGAGGAGGGCAAGGTGCTCCAGGTGCTGGAGTAGATATTCCCCATGGAGAGGACCATGGTGGAGCAGCTATTTCCCTGCAGCCCATGAAGAAGATCAGAGTGAAGCTAATTTTCTAAATGAAAAAAATGCCACTTTGAAACAATATTTAAAATTTTTCTTAGAGAAACCTCCCGGGGAATGTTTTATTTTATATAAAATGAATTGCTTAGCTTGACTTCTATTCATGAAAAAATTTCTTGCCCAGAACCTAATTATCTGTCTTGTCGACCATTCTTCATAAAAATTGCCAAATTCTTGTACCAATATTTCAAAAACTATAGAGATTTGACAGTTTAAACTCTGAACTGGAATGGAAAGTTTATGGAGAACGTGAACCAAGCCATTGGGACATAAGGGCAATTTTGTTGTTTCTGTCTAGCATCTCTCTCTAGGCAATGATGAATCATTAAGTCATCTCTTGAAACATACCAGAGAGACTGTGAGAAATAGTGAATATAAAAGAAATCACAGATCAGTAAACAGCAAAAGAATAAGACGCTGTCAAATCCAAGTCTGTGACCCCTGATGCTAGCAAAGGAAACCAGGACTCAAACTGAACTTACAGCAGTGTAAGGCAATGTAACTTATGAAAACTTCAACAGCTGAATTCCTGCGGTATTGATGTTCTCAGTAATTTTGGGGGTAATTGCCTTGGACTGGATTTGGATATGAAGATTGATTAACTTTCTTCCAATGTTCATCTTCTCAGGAAGCCATTTTGGGCCCAGATTTTCCTCCAGAAGACAACTGAGTTCAATCTTTTACTCAGCAGACAAGGCCACATTTCAAGAAAAGCTTCACTCCTTGGATTTATAATCCAGGTTTTCATATATAGGATTTGAGTCTCACTGATCAGGTCAGAGGCTTAAAAAATCCCCTGCCAGGATCACTTCCTACTGAGCTGACTACGTTGATTCCGTTTTGGTCTAGCATGAGTGAGTTCCCCTCCATATGTTTCATCGTGAGGGGAGATAACTCATTTATTCACTTGGAGTCCCTGCCTCCTTCATATGTGGATGCAATACTCATCATGCAGATCCACTGAAAAACTAGGTCCTCCATGTGGGAAAACCATATTTTGGGAGAAGAACAACCAGTTAAGCAGTTTCTGGATTGATTTTAAGTGTTTTCAAAAAAAGAAGAACAATGAGCACAAAGAAACAAAATACATTTTTCTTCTTGAAAAAGCTGACTGCACAAGATAAATTTGTTGCAAATACCAAAACCAGGTTTGTTTATGCACACAATTTTTGGTGCAATACATTTCAACCTTCATACACAGTCGTGTGATAGCAGAGCAGCTCTGTTCTTATTTTTTGCACTCTATATAACATCTTGTCCCACAGAGCTATGCCCATGAACCTTTTATCTGATTTATAGCAACTCCACATTGCTCCATTTCCTGAACTGAAGCACTTATATGTATACCATAAAGCTATAATGCTACTGAGATATACTCACAACAAAGTTGAAGACCCAGATGAAAACTAAAGAGGAATATGAGAAAGACTCCATGAGCAAATTTTAAATAAATAGCCTTTTTATGTACACACTGGGTCTCCTTGCTGCTCCTTGCTGTACGTCAAGAGCAGCTCCACTGACAACAGTGCAACAACTACTGCAAGAAGAGCTTAACTGGGAGAAAAATAAGGTGTTTATGAATTTCTATTCCTGGTAGTTTTCACTGTGAAATGAGATTGAAACAAGGAAGAATAACTGCTTTCTACCTTCTGTTCTTCCTGAAAACAGTGTAGCACAACGAAGATGTGTAGCATCCCAGCTAAGACGAAGAAAAAGACAGCAGACTACAGAAATATACCCTGTATTCTATGAAAGAACCAAGAGATTAAAGGCTGATTGTGATCTCATTTGCCCAAGATTTAAATTGATGACTCTTATAGATATTCATACCTCTAAATGTAAAATTTCCACTTGCCAGAGTGATTGTAATTAAACTAAACTAGATCCTTGCTGTTTTGAGAAGACAGGAAAGCTTTAAGATAGAGAGGCTCCTAAATAATTCTACCCCAGACAGCTCAGCCTTGGGAGGGCAGATGCACCAAGCTACAGAGATAAAGAGGCACCAAGAGGACAACAAGACCGGAGCAAAACAACCTAGAAGGACATGGTATATGTAATCTTAGAACTGAGTCTGTGCAGAAACAAAGGTCAACCAGTGGACACTGTGATAAGAAGTATAAGCCTTCATCTTGAGACCCCCAAAGACCACCCAAGGACGCTAACAGACATGCGTGAAAGACATTAACATATGCTAATTCGTTCTTGGAAAAGTCATGAATATGCTAAGCATTTCTCAGAAATATAATGAATATGCATATTGTGATTGTATTTAACCTGAAATGACAGGGTATTTGGTGCGCATGTTTGGAGGAGAGATCCCCCGTGTGCCTGGCACTGCAATAAAGAACAGCTGCTTAATCGCCCTCTGACTATTGAGTCTTCAACTCCAGCTTTTCATGGCATCAGTATCAGTGGCCTTAACCTGCATTTACAATGGCAGAGAAGAATATTCACCCATAAAATCTGATGTCTGACATCGTGTTAAAGAGAAAAACTAAAAGCCCTTCAATATTCTGCAACATTATAGTCCTTCAATGTGGTCTTGACAAGTTACTCAATTACTTGGTGCCTCAATTTTTCCCAGTAGTAGACTGGAGATAAGACTTCTGTGAGTGTCACAGTGCCATCAAGAAACTCAATACTAGTGAAATTATTTGAGTATCCAAATGATAGGCACTAGAAATAGATTTTTTTACTCACATTCTCCATATGCAAGATACCAAAGTTCTCCCCAGCACCTGACCTGCTGTGCCCTCCAACGCATTGCCTCCTGCAAGTGTGACTGTGTGTTGAACCTTACGGGGAACCTGGCCTAAGCTAAAACAGAATGAGAAACAACATAATTCCTACACTTTGACTTCGTGTTGAGTGTATAATTGCTTGAATTTTCTTCAAAAAGTTGACATTAATTTTCATCTCTTGCACATTTTTAAGCCACGCAAAATCATTAAATTTTGTAAAACCAAATTATTCTTGTTGGTGGAAGAGAGACCAGCATCTGCAGCCAGTGTGTAATTTAATTACAGGAGAACGAAGAACTTTTTTTAAGATATTCTGTAAAATGACCTCCTGAAGCACACAAAAAAGAAAATACCAGGAAGGTATAAATTAAGGTGAAAGACACAGTGGGAGTCAATTTTCTTCTGCTGCCTCCTTGGTTACACCCACTGAATGCAATACTGATATGAGTCTCACTACTTTTCCCTTGCTCCTACTGCCTTCAGTAAGAGCTGAGCTTGGCCTGTTATCTGACTCACTTGTATTGGATGTGACATCACATCATTTAAGTAATTGTTTGGCCCAATGGGACTCACACTCACTGGCTTTGTACGCAAGGTCAGAATTAAACCCACTGCATTGACTTTCCCCTGTATCCACATGTCAAGAAACATTCAGAGGGCAACATTATTCCTTTTCTTAATTAATAAGAATATAAGCAACCTTTCCTTTGTGAAATATTAATAGAAAATTTGCTTATAAATATTAATAACTATTAACAAATAATTTTTTTCCTTACATACAATAGTGACACCTCAGGAAATGATAATACAGACACATGCACACACAGAGAGCTACGTTGTATTACAAACCACTGCTATTATGACATTCTCCAAATAAGATTTATTTCAAAAGTCTTGAATGCAAATCATGCCAGTATGATGTCTCCTTTAGACACATCAATAGTTGTTTGTGGCATAACAGCACTACCATATTTTAATAATTGAACTACTCCCAGTGTAAGCCCTTGAACTATGTTTATTTCCTCCGTGTTTATGCAGTGATGTGTCACACATTCTTAACAGCAGATGAAATGCTTGCAATGACATTCCTAATGCTGGAAATCAGAGCATTTATGCTTGTAGATTCAGAATTGTCTCAATTTTCCACAGCATCTTAGTACTGTAACAGACTCACTGGGGAAAAAAAAAGTTTTTCTTTTAAATGAGATGCTAGCTGAAACTATGAATAGTTCGTATTATTTTTCGTGCTCTCTTACCTAAAATAGAGCTAAGTAGACAATTACAGTTCACTCCGAGACTCTCACACAGCTGATTTCTGGGCTGGCTCTTCACCAAGCCCAGCCCCAATTTGCTGCCCTGCATTCAGGGGATTCACTCAGGTCCTCAGTTTGGCCAGTGGCTCCCCTGCCTCTCCTGGGTCACACTTGGGCCTTCTCTTCTTTCTACCTTTGTAACTCTTCAAACAGTTCCTAACATGACCCTGGGGTAGGTTATTCCTTTGACAACATAAATGTATGTTTCACAAAGCTTCATCAGCCCCAAATTGTGGGTGGGCAGCACAGGAGATGGGGAGTCCTCCTCTCCCAGTGTGCAGCTTGTGCTTCTCAATCAGGAAATTAAAGCAAGGACAAGCTCCTTGCACCCTGGCCTCTCTATCTTGAAAATGGGCATATAACCTTTTGTATCAGATGAGTCAGCTGAGATTTCAAAGGATACACAAAGTTGTCACATACCCACGTGCTGCTGATGCTTACAGGATGGTGGGTGCCATGAATCAGTCCTGGTCCTTACAAACATCCTTCAGATGAAGGCTGTTACAGATGCCCTTGCTTTTTCTCCTTTCCATTGCTAGCACTTTCCCCAAAGTGATTTTGAGCTGCAGAAGCTGGAGAAATTGAGGGATTAAAATGACTGCATTTGAAAAAGAGCAGAAAAGTGTGGTCCCAGGTCTGCCCTAAGTGAGAGATTGGTTGTCCTACTCTGCATTGCATGAGGCCAAGTCTTGGATTCTGTGTGCCCCTTCCATTGCCATGATATGACACCACACACTGCTGTGGAGAAGGTACAGGACAAAGAACCTGCACCCTCCTATTAATGAGAGTTTTTTACACTTGTTCGTAGACACTCAGGAGGCTTGGTGGGAATGCAAGGGCTGACTTCTGAGGGGAAGTGGGCCTATAGTTGTGCAGTGAAGCATTAACTCAGTGTAACGAACAAGGCAGAGAGAGGAAGGCACGCTGAAGTTAAGCGAGGATCACTCGCTAGAGGTTTTGAAAGGGAATGTCTTTACAGGAGAGTAATTAGTCTTATTTAGTTAGGATTTTCACAGAAAGCTTGTAGGAGGGCTGTGAGCAGAGGGAAAGGGAAGGAGCAGCTCAGAGAGACTTTGTGCTTTGGCTGGTTTTATAGTCACCATCCAGCTTTACCAGGGAGCAAGAAAAAATATCTGGATTTTAACCTGATATTCTATGAGCTACTGTTAAGAGGCACGCCGGAGGCTGTCAGGCATCTACATGAGTGGTCCTGGTGGCATCCATGTGTAAGTAAGCAATCACAATATAAAAACTTTGCAGTGGGGTTTTATTATCTCAGCAGATTAATTTTTAGTGTCTGACAAATGAATCACCAGATAAAGCTGTGGTAGTTGCCTACCTTAGTAGGAAGTTATTTCCCACACTTTTGGCTTGCTGGCATCCACTGTAGAGTACTTTGTGAGCTAAATAGGTGTGCCATCTTCACTGCCACCATCACTGCAGGCTGCCCACCAGATCCACAGCTGAAAATCAGCATGGCAAAAGATTTGACACTACAGAAAGTCTGAAATTACCACCTGCAGTCTTTCTCAGAAGATTAGCCACAAAAGGCGAGGAATCACCGTCAAGTGAATTGCCGCAGAGCAGAGCCAAACACGCAGCTATAACCGAGATCTTCACTGTCGTCTGTAAGTCCTAATCTAGGCTCAGTGTGCAACAGAGTGATGAAGATGCTCAGACTGATTGAGCTGCAGGTTAAACACGGCCAAAATATATCATAGGTATGAAATGACACCAAATTCACAGAGTGGTATCATGAAGACTGGAATTCATCATAGTGTATTGTGGAATGGGGCCATGCTCTATGCTGGTTTTTCTTTCTGCTTACTTAGCGTTTCTCCCCGCTCCCTGTGTCCTCATGAACACTGTGTGAGACAGCAGACATTAAGCAGCTTGTTTGCTGCAGTACTGCATCTTTTCTTTGAGTTCAACTGAGAATTTCCTTGCCAAAGGAGATGCATGGAGGGCTGGGAACATGTCCTTGTAGATCTTTGTGCAATCATGTGCATGCCCCAACTCCTCTTGGGCAGTTGCAAACAGCTGAAAGCAACAGGTGTATGAGTGATAGGGAAGGAAAGACCCAAGGATAAAGATTAACTTCTGTTGATAAGAGGAAATAATCACATTACAAGGGGAAGAAGAAAAGAAGAGAAGAAGAGGCAGTTAAAAATTGCATCCTGACTGCTCTTGTGTTCAGTGTCCTTACGTTTGCTGGGGCCCTGGCTTTGAGTTCTTGGATGGGATAGTATTTCTCCCAGTCAGCCTCCCACATTGCACCAGGCACAGAGCATAAAATAAAAAAAAAAAAAAGGAAAGATCTTTGAAGTCATCAGCAGTTTACTACAGTCCTTGAATAAACTGCTCTGAAAACTTCAGGTTCTGCCCCTCTGTGTTTTCTTTCCTCTAGTTCATGGGTGGAGGTTGCAGAGGACATTATGTGTCTGTGTGGAGTCTTTCCTGTCCAGGTCTGAAGGTGGAAGCACTGAAGACGGGAGGATGCTTCTGGTGCTAATCGCAAAATCTAGACATGCCATTCTTTCTTCAGCCACCACCAAAAATGCAGGTGGTCTGTTTTTTAACCAGCTGCCCAGGCACAGCCTGGAAGAGGGTTAGTTGCTAGGGAATGACTAGTAGGCAGCTATAGACCTGTGGTTCAAAGCTGGGGAGGGCTCTGCACAAGGATTTGTGCCAAAGTGCCACATAGTTGACCTGGAAGCACCAATCCATGTGGTGGGAAGAGGTGAGTTTTCCCAGACTATCACGGAGACATATGTAATGAGTCCCACACTGTAATTCCTGCTCTGAAGGCCAGCAGCCCTGTGTAAATGTTCACGAGCTAAAAGAAGTAAGGCAGCTACCATCAAATGGTGAAACCTCACTTTGAAGAGAGCTGTTGAGTCAATAAACCCATTCCCCTCACCCCCCTGCTTTCCCTGTACTTAGCCAACACCAGCTGTGGCCCAATTAAATTCAACTGCTTATAGAAATGGATCTGTTACAAACAAGTACACAATGGATTATGATTGTAATCACTTAAGAGGTCACAGCAGCTCAGTGACTGTTTCCTGATTTCTGTGTGAGATGTAGGACCGAAGTCCTGACCCACTTTGAGTAGCTACAGACCCTCCAGCCCCTTGTTTTTTGTTAGGATGGTGAAATACAACTTGCTTGTGGTGTCAGCGAGCAAGCTGACACTCTTCCTCCATGTATTGACTCTCTTAAATTAGTGCAAAAGGAAGATACTGCCATGAGATTAAGAAGGAATGCATGAGAGCAGCAGACAACGAGATTCCTACTTGCAATACCAATAAGGTCATAACTCTAGGCTACTAAGGCAAGTGAACTACACCGTGAAATGGTAGAAACACCTCAGTCTTGGTGCAGATAGGAAAAGAATCTGCAAACCCAAAGATCTTAGAAGGTCGAACGCTTGTGACAGTTTTCCTTGTGCAGCTTAACTCCGCGCCTTCCATGGCGAGGAAAGAAGTGTGCCTCTGCTGTCCTGCTGTGACCAGCACCTCAAGGTGAGCACAACGTCTCCTCCCCTGAGACACTGCTCGCTCTCCAGAATGGCTCAGGGACTTCAAGTTTTACACCTGGGGGAACGAATTCTCCTGATGTGAAAGGCATTTTACAATGGCATTTAATATTTTGCTGTTTGAGACCTGTAAACATTTTCTGTCATAACTCTACCAATCCTGCCTGCTAAGAAAGATGATTACAGACACTGGATGCAGCCCTTTCTCTTCTTTGCAGTACTTTTCTGAAGATCTTTCTTTATTGGACCTCCCTCAAGGCATTAGCCTATAATCTATAACGCCATCTGCTTTGTTGGGCTATAAGCCAGGTCACTTTATTAAATCACCATGGAGTAATTTACGGCATTGTTTTTGCCAAGTGACTGGACTGTATCAGGGAAGCAGAGACAAAGATGCTTTTGTGGTACAGCAGAATAGCACAGGCATTTCAGTTCTCATGTATTTCAGGCATAAAGGGGGGAAAAAGTGGGGTTCCCCTTGTCTTGGAGTGTTTTTCCTTATCTTCGCTTTCCGTTTGGTTTCTGAACGATATTGTGCTCTTCATAATTACTGCTAAATGAGAAAAGCTGTGGCAGGGATAGATTCTGGAAGTGAAAAGACCACTGGCCTTTTTAGGATGTAGGGCTGAGGTGAGGATGAGGATGTGAGAAGCTACAGCACAAAAAAGCAAGAGACATTGATTGAATGCAAGAACCAGAAAAAATCTCTCTTTTGTTAGAAACTCATTCCAAGCAGAAATTTTCCTCTCCTCTGTGCCTGGTCCTTTTAGCTAAACTTGTGTCTGCTGCTGTTTTGTCTGGATAAGAAAATCTGAAGTGACTGCTAGAATGCTATAGCTTTTATTAGACAGATATACTTGAAGCTGTCTTGCTCAGCTGTCTCAAAGGCTGTAAGAAAATAGCTACATGATGCAGCAATCCCAGTTCTTTCTTTACGCACATATAAAAGAAAAAAACAAATATTATCTTCTAGTTGGAACAACAGCTGACACCTTTGCTACAAAAAAAACCCCACTTGAAAGGATTGAAAATTGCTTCCAGACTCTTGCAAAGGTTTAATTAAATCTTTTGTTGTTTTCCACCCTCTGGTCTATATTTTGCTCATTTTCACACTGGACCAGAGGATATATTTTTATTCTTTTTATGAAATTAATCTGAATCAGTATTTACTAGGGCTCTGGGCATAGAAAGGCTGGAATATATAATTGTAGTTGTTAGCAGTGTGAATATTGAACATTATACAGACAGTGAGTGATGTTAAAAGAAGCAATACGTGAGAAAAGATAATCCATCAAATGAAAACAGCAATAATAATAATAATAATAATAATAATAATAAAAATGATAATAGCAAATAGGGTGCCTGCAGGCTGTCACAGTTATTGCATCTCAGAACAGGGTTGGAAAAGTACATAAGTTAGTTTTGCCAAATATTATTTAATATTAATCTATATAACTGAGTATAATATACACTAAACTACCTGGAATCCATTTAAGGAAGGTCCAGGTAACACCTCTCTGAACCTCTAGGACTTACAATGAGCAATCGGATAGAAAAATCCAACCAATAACAACCAGGTCGATGTTTAAAACCAGTGAACCTATTGTAAGCAGTCTAGTGATCGCAAAGTATCTTTAACAGCACATTGTAAGAAGTCTCAGAGTTACAGACAGCTTTACAACATAAAGATAGTAATAAAACACCTTTCAAGCTTTTATGAGCGACATAGGTCATGAATACACGTTACCCAGGTCATGAATGCACTAAGAGTAGTCAGACACTCACCAAAATATTCAGATTATTCCAGGGAATTTTAATACTGTAAGAGCAGGCTTCATCCTCTGATGAGATTAAAAAATGAAAAACACTACTAACAAAAAAAAAAAGGAAGCATTGGAGAACATCCCTTACTGATGTGATTCTACTGGAATTATGGTCTAATTGAGCCTGGTTTTGCAATTTTTCTTGATTTAGCTTGGAATATTTGTGTTCATTGACTTGGGAAACTCAAAAACACTGTCATCTTTTGGAAAACTCCAGGCTTGCCTCTTCAAATGGACCAGAAATTTTCTGACAGGATCATTTGCCGTTGCTTTTGTGTGTAGCTGCTTCAGAATAGGAAGTTTCAAGGGTTCTGAGTCATAGCAATTTTCTACTTCTTTCTTTCTTTTAATTTTCAACAGAGCTTACTGGAACTTTTTCAGTTTATGATGATGTAGGCTAGTGTTGTAACACGTTCAGAGCCTCAGGGCATCAGGACCTTGAGAATTAAGAGTGAAGAGAGGCATATCCTGAAGCTGCTTTTGTTTTAAATGCATCTGAGACCTTGTGAAAACAACACTTCTTAATATAACTTTGCCCAAAATAAAGTTAGTATTGTTACATTAATTATTGTGTTCAAATATCCACCATAACTTTGTAACTAACAAAACCAGCTTGGATAAATGTGTCGACAGCATTATACTGCAATCTGATTACCTACTGTCATGAAGTATGAAAGCCATTCTTCAGCTTCAACTGAACCTACAGCCAGTCTGAAAACTCTCTTACTGTGTTTTTTAATGTTCCTGTCTTCTATCACTCTGGCTGGGCAACTTAAAGGCAAATTGCTGTGTTAAGAGCAACAATGAAAATTGAAAATGTCTTTGTTAACTTAAACACTGTTAAGTAAAATTAAAGTAAATATTTTAAATTTTCAGATCTGTGGGCCTTTGGTTTTTTCAGTGACTTCCAAGTAAGTGATATCCAAAGACTTTAATCTCTAAAGATTAATTGAACAGAAGAGAGCAGGTGAGATCACCCTGAGAATTTTGGATGCATAATCTAAGAGATTTCATTAAAGAGAGTGGGAAAGGAGAAAGTATGGAAAGAACTCTTCTTCTAGTATAATGGAATACAATATAATAAGAATATATTCTTTATATATATAATAGATATTATATATATTTATATATATATATATAAAATATATATCAAAGTTGAAAAAGTTGAAAAGTGTTATCAGTGGCCAAAAGGCTGATGAAAAATAGTCTGAGGGTGGAGTAATTGTCTGGTTAAAATAGAGTAAAATCATTATCCTCAAAAGGAATGCTTGCTGTGGATTAAGGCCACGGACTCGCATTGAGAGGCTTCTTGTAGCCTTCTAAAGAAAGGCTGCAGGCTTGCAAAAGGGTAGCAGTGTTTAATGGAAATGTGTGAAGAAAGAAAAAGGGCAAGTCCTACCAAGAACAATGATAGGTAAGGTGTTTAGCCAAGCATGGTCAGGGATACTTTTAACTGTTGGTTGGACAGAAGAGTACAACTGGTAAAAGACATTTTCTTATATGTTTTACTAACAACATTTTAAACAAAACAAACAGAAAATTGTACTTCTCATGATTTTACTGTAAACTTGCATTTCGGTAAGAATATCTTTTTTTTCCAGAAGCTGTTTTTTGATTTGCATAGCACTAAGAACACTGGCAAAATGCTCTGTAGAAATCAGCACCTTGAAAGTAGATTTGCAGAAATCATATTTAAAAGGAGGGAAGATAAAACCCACATTATTTGTCCATGAAAAAAATGTTGCATCTTTAATAACAGAAAATCTCATTTGATTCCAAGAAAAATACTCATCTATGAAATAAATCTGTTCTGACTGGAGGAGAGATGCCCTTGAGAGAACAAATAGCCTCTTAGACTTGTATAGCTCAAAGAGTTCTCCTCTTTCCAATGGAAATGAACCCCAGGAAGATTGCAGCTGCAATGGTTATTTCACATTGTGCCTAAAACACTGGAATATTCTCCTGAATAGATTCCCTGCAAGGGTGAGAGCTCGGTGTCTGCTGCTCATAATACCCTTAACCTCTCTACCAAGACCATGTCAGAAGGCCTCTTGCACTGGTTCCTCTCTGCAGTGCTGAGGAGTGCTGATTGCAAGGAAGACCTCATTACACCCCCCTTTGCCTGTGTACCTATGAATTTGTGACACCTTCACATCTAGGCAGATGTAACTGTCCCCTCTTTGCTTCTGGCTAGTGGGAAAACAATACAAGTAAGAGCTGTCCTCAAATGTAACAGGGTGGACGTAATACTAGCTCATGATGCAGGCAGAATGGAAAGAACCAACCTCCTTTTGTATTGTGGGAAAGGAGAAGAGATGTCTTCCTTAGAAGCTATTCAAACACACTGACAAAATTTAACAGTATATAGCCCCTTCTGGGGAGACAATGTTGAACCACAGGATGTTTGACATGAACAAGCCTCTGAACAAGCTGTGCTGTTTTATCTGGGCAAAGCCTTATAGAAATGTTCTTCTGCATTCCTGGCCTTCAGCTCTTGAAACCTGTTGAGTTTCTCTAATGCTTTTTTGCCTGCATGGGAGTGAGCGTAGTAGTGCAGGGGATGAGAATGTACAGGTTTATAGAGCTGTCTGGAGTGCTTTGTGGTCTGGATTTGTGGTTGAAAACATGAAAAAGTACAGAAGAGGACTTAGAGGGAAAGGCACCATGTGGTAAGAGACTAAGGGCATGATCTACTCAGTTACCCAGATAGAGACAAATAGTAGGGGAGTAGATGAGTGTACAACCTATTTGGAAAAGATATTTCTCACAGTAAATAACGCTTTCATCTAGCAGGAGAATAACCAGTAGTTGGGTGTTTTAAATAATGTTTTAAAGTAATAAAGCATTGGAATAATGTAGCCAGGGCTACAGAGAGCTGCTCTTCATGTGAAACTCTTCTCCTAAAACTGTGCCTTAGATGAATCAGAAATCATTGTGCAAAGCCGAAATTACCGGGAAAGATATTTTACCTGTGCTATGCAAAAACTCAGAATAGATGGTCGTAATAGTCACTTCTAGTCTTAAACCCCATATTCCTTTTTTTTTATGTTTTAAGTGGAAAATAGTACATGACAAGGAGGACCTGGGACTTATACAAGTGCATTTGGTCATCTAAAAATGATTGCAAGATCTGGAGCTACAAAGACATGGCCAAATGCCTACATGGCCAAATGTTGAATTCTACATTAGCAAAGGAAAGCGTAACTTTTTTAAAATTTCTATACAGAGTAGTCACAGCTAATTGTTAATACAGTCATTCTCTTTCTCATTCTTCTTTATGACTGCTGGGGAGAGTGCCTGAAAATAAAAGCACATTTGAACTGGCTTGTCTAAGCACAGAAGGATCTTGTGACTTGTGTCAGATCACACAGGAATTTGTTCTGGCTTCTCCCAGTCTGGGTTTAGTGCCTGAACCAGAAATGCAAACTTGCTTTCTGCATAGTGGCACCATGCAATCCTTTCTCTTTGCTGTTAAAACAAATAGGGAGATGAACAATTTATTTACTCAGTTTGAGCCCATCTGATGTTTAAATATCAAAAACTGATGGCCTGGATGGATACTTGGAACCAAAGGGGAAGGAAATCCACCTTGTGCAAAACACACAAGAGAAAAAAAGAGCATTTACCTTGCAGTGGGTTCAACAAATGACTAACAGTGGTGCTGTGATTTCACACAGTTTTGTGGTGAAATGTGCATTAACAGTGACATTTTAAGGAGTGGAAAACAAAATGCATATTTGCAACCTGGGGTTTACCTGAAGTATTAGCCCTAACGCGATGATTCCCTGCATCCAAGAGAGAGAATTCAGTAGTGGCAGGAGAATGCGTTCCTGTTGCAAACGAGGTAGTTAATAGATACCCAGCCATTTGTTGGTAGCGTACTGAAGGATTTCTATGAAAGCTATGAAGCTGGATGGCTTTACATTGCCTGGGCTGTATTAATGCAAGCAGTACCTTGCCGCCATCCTGAACAGCTCCTGGGTCTGAGTTTTTAAATTTTTGTAATCTGTGAAACGTCTTGTTACCTTTCGTGTGGAAAGGCTATGTCATACTGAGCAGTCTGGAGTGGTAAACATGCCCAATGCCCTCTTCATTCTGCAGACACAGACAAAAACAGAGGGGAAGGGAAGAGGCAGATGCTTGCAGCTCTTTGACAGCCAGTCCCTTGGAAGATGCCTTGTTCTATATATAGTACCTGCATACAGTTTTCAGCTGCTCACACCTTGCAGCAGCAAAGAGAAGGATAAGCTTTGGATTCAGTTCAGCTGCAGCTCTCTGAGAAGAAAAAAGGGGAGAGAGCTTTGTTTCTTTCACTGAGTGGGAAGCATCATCTGGAGCAGGGACACTTGCAAGGCACCACGAGACACAGGTGATTGCTTTACACAGTAGTGCCCTCTGTGGGACTCGACCAAATGACACCAGCTCATTCAAGTAATTATTATATTTAGAAGAACACTGAAAAGATGCCAAAACATCACTGCTTTGGCTCAGGGGCTGTGCAAATCACAATGGACATAGCCCATCTGAAGCTTTCCCATAACATATAAAACGTGCTGTGATGGATTCTCTTTCTGGAGAGCTGTATGCTAATCTGCTTTCTTCCCCATCTGTGGACATGTCTGTGCAGCCCCAGCCTTGCGCAGTTCAGAAAACTCATCCAGACATTTGTTCGTCAGGCCTCAGCACAAAGCAAGCTTCATTTACCTCCCTAGCTCTTCCTTTAGCAAGGCTTTTGTACGAATGGGAAAACAAAAAACATTGTGCAGAAGTAGGATCCACTTCTGTGTTAGAGACCCCCAAAGACAGAGACATACAAAGAACTTTGGAACTTTTACCTTCTGAACTTATAAAATACGAAAACCTTCAGAGGTTGATCCGTAAATAGCCCCTTGTCAGTTAGTCAGCTGTGAATATTTCTGCTGTTATTATACAGATCTTGCAAGCTTAAGTCAGTGGCTAAAAAAATACTAAGCACAATGACTTTTCTTCCATTGTTATTCAACACACATCTCAGGAGAGGTGACTAAGAGGTGAACGAGAGATTTCAAAGTGTCTTAACTCTAGTTTTGCACACAAAAGAACAACTTTGGTGCAGAACACCATTTAAGATCTAGCTTAAACTTTTATAGGGAACAATTCTCTAATAAATTTGGTCTTTTTTCCTCCTACGGTGAATTTACTAAAAATAACAACAAACCAATAAATACATACAATAAACACATTTGTTAACTGCAACTCGTGCAAACACATTTCAGTTTACGGTGCATTCTTGAGATATTATGAAGTATAACACTGCTCATTCAACATACAAGCTGTAGAGCTGGAGGAAGTGATGAATTTTTTGTTGCCACTCACCGAGTGACTAGTTCTGATTGTTAACACAGATTTAAAAATTCATATACAATCAAACACATCAGTACAGGTGTTTCTTCAAGCATTTATGAATTCAGTTTAATTAGTACCATCTGTAGGACATACTGACACAGTATATTTCTGTTCTAGGTAAAGATTCATAAAGTACTTTGGGATCTAAACGATATAAAAGGTTATTTTGCGAAGCTGATTTTCATAGTAGTCTATCTATCTCAAAACCAGTGCCCATAGCTCAGAAAATGCAGTCATCCAAGCCTTTTTTCCATGTATATGTCAATGTTTAAGTAATTTTGACTAGGATATGTACTACAGTAAGTGTTGTTACCATGAGTAGTCAGTGATTTAATTCAGGCTACAGTGCTGTCAGAGATTTTGTCCCTCTGTGACAAAAGAAGGGCATAAATCTCTGTACCAGTCTCCACAGAAGAATAATACCCCACCATGTGAACAAATATTAATTCCTTTAACACCTCCTGTAGGCTACCTTCTTCTTCCAGATTATTTTCTGCATGTAAAAGCATACTGCATTTTGCAAGCTTTCAGGTGAAATCAACACAGCATTTTCTTTTGCATATTTACTCTTGGATATCTTATTGAATAGCCACCTGTGATGGATGGACTCAATTTTGATAATTAGGTATAAAGAACACAAAAATACTGTACTTACTGCACAAATAAAACCCTTTTCATTTTCTCAGATTTCTGTTTTGAAGCCATCAACACCAACATTTTGTACTCATAGTGGAACTCACAAGTGCCCACTCTCCTCTCCTCTCCTCTCCTCTCCTCTCCTCTCCTCTCCTCTCCTCTCCTCTCCTCTCCTCTCCTCTCCTCTCCTCTCCTCTCCTCTCCTCTCCTCTCCTCTCCTCTCCTCTCCTCTCCTCTCCTCTCCTCTCCTCTCCTCTCCTCTCCTCTCCTCTCCTCTCCTCTCCTCTCCTCTCCTCTCCTCTCCTCTCCTCTCTTCAGTAACATTGGGATGTATATGTCCTGTCATTAATATCTTTAGTAATACCCAAGTTTAATTCTCAAAGAGCCAAAGACAGATTTAGCTGGCAGCTTTTGGTGGTGTTCGGGCTGTGAGAATCATGTGTGACCAGAGTGAATGTGTTTCTGGGTCAGTGACACTTTAGCACTCCAACAGTGCAAAATTAGGAGCTTAACCTGAGAAGCAGCTTCACGGTCTCCACAAGCACTCCCATACGTCAATGTGAGCTGAAAAATGTTTATTTTGTAGTGGAAGGCATGGAAGAAGCTCAAATATTTCAGCAAGGGTGCTGAAGACCATGACTCCATGGGAGGTAGCTCACTGCCTTGCACTCACACTGCTCACCCTCAGGCTCTCTGCATGTGATATTTCGGACCTACTGGTATTCAGCCCAGTTACTCACATTGCAGGATCCCACCAGGATCCTAGCCTCAAAGTCTTCTCTCATTTTTGGGAGCATAACAGTGGAATAGCCCTTGCCATGGACATTCCAGGTCCTGCACTGTTCACCTAAGTCAAAGGCAATGTTTCACCCAAAACCCTCCCTGGGAGCATGCAACCCAGCAGTTTGGTGGGTCTGAACATGTGAGGGGAAGCTGGGATGACTAATGGGTCTCCAACAAGTGCAAGGAAAAGTCTATCAATCAGATGCAATCAGTCAAAGCATTGGAAGCAGCAGGATCTTAGAATTTTAACAGGTACTAAACCTAAGTTGCCGATGTGAACTGTTGGCAGCTCCTCTTATGGTGCCTACTGGCCTGTCCACATGCCTTGCACAGAGCAGGTGCTTCAGACCAGGTCATGGTACTGGTCATGGACAGACACAAAGGTCCTGTGAGCACTGACCCAGAATATGCTCCCAGTGATGTGCACTGTGGATACTACAGACACTTTACTCCAGGGGTGCCAAGTCTAAGCAGCATTGAGGAGGCCCCCTGGTACACACTAGCTGACCCAGGAGCCAAGAATCACTCCCCATAGTGCTGTGCAGGCTGTGACCAGGGAAAATCTGTCTCTCACTAATTTTAGTGCAAGTCCAGCATCACTGATATCTTTTATGACTCCTGGTTAGGTGCCAAAAGATGAATTGTCGGTAATCTCACTCCAGAATATTGTATAGCTGCGGCATTTTATTTCCCAGCAATACGTATGGACACATAGTTTATTGCTCCTTTCCTTTTCTATTTCCCCTTATTTTCTAATCCCTGAAGTTTTTAATGAATAGTTTCTCTTTCAGGATTCATTTTCCCTGAAGGCTTAATATTGTGCTGTTCTCAGGATGAGGAAGAAGGTGATCTTAATTTGGGACTCCCATTTCATTACTACAAAGCTACTGTATTTATTAATGGTGGGGAATAGCGTGAAGCAGGTTGAACATTATAAATAGCATCTCAAAGGATGATTTTGTTCACCTTGGTGTATGATAAAACTTTAATGGCAGTGAATTTTTTTGCTCCCTGGCTTCTAGCATTTCACATAATTTAGGGAATTAGTCATTCTTGTGGACCTTATTTTTCTCCTGACACATGCTGTATTTCTCAGAAAGCTATAAGAAAGAGTATTATGGATAATAGGTGTCCTCAGGGGCCCATCACAGGAAAATGTGTCAGGAACTGAAAAGCCAACTATGATGATGACCTCCATTGCAATAGTCTCTGGTGGTGACACTTGGGCTTTTGTTACAGTTCTGATATATTTTTTCATTTCAATACAGATATCACTTTGCTTGCACTGGTGTTAATTTAAGTCTTTTACTTTGGTCAAGGGAGCTCATCCTTTCAACTCGATGTTTATTTCCACTCAAGCTGAGCTCCTGAGGTTTCATTCTTTTCAGGACTGCAGAAAGTAGCCAGGCTGGGAGAAGTGGCTTCCCAGATATGTAGTTACACGAGAGAAAATGAAGCTTCCTCTAACAAGAAACAAATTACTTCCTTTTCAAAATCTCCCACAAAAAAAAAAAAAGGCTTTGTATTGCTTAATATGTATTTTTATTTTCCATTGATTTAATTGCGTTTGGAAAGTAAACCTAACAAACAGAGGCACTGTTGGAAACAAAAGACAGTGATTCATCACTGACAGTTCATTGTTAATTAGCATCTTATTTGGTCTGAAAGGCTGAAAGGAGAGTAATCAAAGAAGACCAAAGTGAAAAACCCCAAATGAATGTAGAAAAATATATCACAACACCCACACACAGCCAAGATAGCAGTAGGCAAGAAGCATCCTCTGACTGCGCAGGAGAGGAGCATGTAGCCAGTGACTGCACAGACAGATGCAGACAGACAAGTCTATTTTAGGCCTGAGTTTTGGAAGTTCAGGGTAGCAGGTCTGGCTTTGCATGCAGCCTCGTGAACTGCATCGCTGTTGTGAACTGGACAGCCCCAGGGAATGCAGCCCTATGGAGGTTTATGAGCCAGTATAAAGCCATGCTTCGTCAACCACTTGTTACTCATTTCCATGAGGAGAAGGGGAAAAGAATAGCAAAGGCCACCTCCACAACTAAACCCGAGTGTTTGATTTGTCAGCTGAAAGTGGTTTGTTTTGTAAGAAGGGTTTGGCCAAGGTGATTAGAGTTATCAGTCTATGGTGATTTGACAATGAGAATAATATTGTTATACATAGTGCTTGCAACTGAGGATGCACGTGTAAACAGAGACAAGGAACGGGATTTGCAACACTGCATGGCTGCAAGTCCCTGAAATAAGGGGTGTGTTGTACCAGCTGCTGCTCCTTGGAGGGGGGCAGCGAGGTAACATCCTCAGCACATCTCAACATGCTCAGGAGACCGGTGAGCAAAGTATTATCTACATTAGTGGTAAGACAGCTCCACTCAACAATTTACAGCAACAGGCAGTTCAGGAAAAAGGCAAGAGAATTGGCCCTATCTCAGAAATGGATAACTGGGAACCAAATTAAGCACCTTGCCCAGATTCAACACTTGAGCAGGGCCCATACCTTCACCAAGAATCAGACTTGCCTTTACCTTCGTGTATCTACAGTCCTGGAAAGCTGTTTTTAGGCTCTGTCTTATTAGCTGGAGCTGATGCAGCGTTAAGGAGCAGACATATTGTTCCATCTACCAGGGAGAATTGTTTTTCTTATGCTAGTTTTTCAGTTAAGATGAAAGAAAAATCACTTGTTAATGAAATCATATTGTTCTTGTCTGGATGCAGAGAAATATAATAAAAGAGTCCAAAGTAAATGCTATGAACCAAAGTTGAAGCCTACAGGTAATTCAATTATCCGAGGTTTGGCAAAACATTAAATCAGTGAAAACGGAATTTAGCAGGTTCTGAACTATCGTTTGAGCAGCAGCTAGAAAAATAGTATGACACCATCTCTTGCTGTCGTTGATTAGCTATCACATTGACGTATCAGAAATAAGGTCATAATGGAAAGCTAAGCTTAGAGCCTCTCAAAACTAAACATGTTTTATCAAAATACGTGTCTAAGAGTAATAAAACGCAAGGTGTGTGAAGTCACTTGTTGCCCAGTTTTTGACCTACAGGTGAATTTTGAGCTAAATGTGTGTACTTCCCCTTGTGCATGTCTCTAGAATTGAATAGTAAAAATTTAGCCCTTACTAAAGGGGTCTGAGATGATGAAGCTGGACAAAGTGGGGACTCCCAGTCTAATGCAAAGACCACATCTCATACACTCTAACAGGCTCATGCTCTTCACAAAAGTAATCAAAGAGTGGAAAAAAAGGCTAAAAGGGATCTAATAACAGATCCTCCTGGTCATCTCTTTGGAAAATAGAGATTATGAGAGGACCAAGCCTATATACACCATCTCAAAAAGACAACAGTGTATTCAGTCCTTAAAAGTCTCATAATCTCTCAAAAAAACTACGTCAGTGTTTTATGACCCTGCTTTCTTTTAAGAATATGTGCACTCCAGAGCCATTGCTTTAAGTCCTACAGTGGAGTACTTACATCAGAGATGGAGCTCCGCAGAAGGTTGATGCGTTCCTCAGCTTGAGGAAATTCAAGTGTTAGCCACGTATCATGGCAGGAGTGAGCATCCTGCTAGGGTGGAAAAAGATAGGCAGAGAGAGAAGGGGAGGGTCATGGGAAAGGGTGAAAGGGTCGTGGGGTAGAGAATTACCCCACGTTACTTCACGTAACCCTCCTTCCAGAATTACTTTGCTTCTTTTTTTCTTTTCATTGTTTTTTTGGTCTCAAGCATTAAAAATGCATAAACAGTCCCAGAATAGGGCAATTTCTGGGTAGGGGCACCTCAACCAACAATCCATTCAACCCAAAGGTTGTTACACCAGAGTCTGTTACAGGAGCTACATAACCAGACAGTATCTAGCTATCTACCTTCTTCCCGACCACAGCCAGCTACAAGTTCATTAGATTTACACTCAAATACTCAAATCTGTCTCTAACCCAAAGCCCCACACAGTGACTGCATCGAAGCTGGGAGCCGGGTCTCCAAAGCACTAACCAAGCATCTTAACCACAAAAACATTCTTCGTTCTAGTGTAAGAATAAGCATTTCCCCATATTCAGAGGTATAGTTAAGAATCACCAGGGTGACTCTATAGTATTTACGAAGTTGCTATGGTAATTTCCTAATTAAACATCACTGTAAATTGCCAGCCATGATCCTCACACAAATGAATATTTTTTGGAAGTGTGTTTTCATTTTGGCAGGCTTTAATTTGTGCTTTAGCCTTATCACTCCTGCTGTAACAAGGATTTATATGCCACACAGAGTGAGAACTATTGCTGCAGGTACCTGCCTCATTTGTGATGTATGAACGACACCAGGGTCCCTGGATCCTTCACAGCGGGAAAGTGCGTGGTACAGTGCTCTGGGGGTGCGGATCGTGGTGTGACTGGGGAAAGGAAGTCTCCATTTTTATTCAAATGCAGGGTTAACCATCTACCTCCCTTTCTGTGCTGCTGCTGAGCACCTGACTACGTAACTAGAGAATCATGTGTGTCCACCGCCTGGGAAGTTCAAGCGTGTTGCAGCTGCACACCATGGACCTGGATGACGCAGCTTCAAAATTCAGCATTTTCCAAATGCGACTACTTAATCAGGGACCTCAGTTCTGACAGGCTGGGCTCTGACTAGCTGCACGAAACAGACAAAATGATGAAACTGCCTTGAACTCCTCTCAATGGTTTTGATGATTGCTGCTTGTTTTCTCTTACATCCCATCACCCTTAAATGGTATCAGTCATGAGCAAGTTGCCTTCATTTTCACTTCTCTTATCCCCTCTTTGTCTTTCATTTGTCATTTCAACCAGAAGTCAGGTCCTGCTGCCCCTCTGGCTGCAGAGTCTGTCTCTCTAGATCACATCAGATTTTCAGTCAAGTACTTCCTTGCTCCCTCCCATGCGGCCCTTTGTGCTTCAGAAGAATTCACCAACTTGCATGCAACTACATCACCATTTTAAAGTCCTCCAGTTGCTCAGATGTTCTAAGAAAACTTGCTAAATTAGGTACCAAGACTACTACATATCCCTCAGATGAATATTGGCTTCACCATCTCCTTGCACAAGCTTAACTGTGCCTGTTGTCTTAAGAGAAGGGGCCACAATTTTGTCCCGTTTGCACAACGACCAGAATAAAGGGTCTGACCCTTGCTGCGGTAGCGCACCTCTTGCTCGCAGTTCAGATACTGTACAGATCCGCATGCAGTGGATCCCTTATACCCAGCCTAACTTTGGTTTCTGGTGCATGGTGATGCTGTTCACTGTAATCACTTCCAGCTCTCATGACACTTGTCGTATCACTTCTCTGAAAACTTCAGATATAAAGTTAAAGCCTGCTGTTTGCGGTGCTTTGTTGTTGCAGCTGCAACTGCTTTCATAACTAAGAGCAGTCTTTCTGAGCAAGAAACTCAAGAATGTGCACAAATGAAAGAAAGAGATTTTTCCCACAGAGAAGTTACAAAAGGTATGAGAAGAAAGCAATTTTGCATGAACTGACTTCTACACAAACGTCTCACTTAAATTATAAATAAAGGAGTTTCTGAATGGATGAGCTTGTGGAAAACCTAAACCCACCATCCTTCTGCCTTTACAACATTGGCAAGATGAAACTACTTAAAATGAAAACTATTTCTAAAGGGCCAAAAAGAAAAGAATATTTTCTTCTGTTGTAATAAACTATTTTATATTACAGCTGTTCATTGCCACTATTGTTTACTCTCCTATATGTGTCACAGCACTGAAAAGCTCATGCACTTTTTATAAGAGATTAGCTGGAGCCATGAGACCTTCAAAAACCTCCCTGTTTGGTGGTAGGGTTTCAGCATAGGCTTTTTGTTCATTCCACAAGGGAAATGCAGTCAGAAACGCTGATCATGAGTCAAGTTTCAAACTGAAGTTTGCCTTTCTTCTTCCATCAGACTCATAGTCAGGAGTTTTTAAACTAGCATGGGAATTAGCAGAAGTGTCTCTAAATACAATCAGGCTGAGTAGGGCGCTGGTTTGAGCAGATGCCAATATTCAGTGTTGTCCAATGCAACCTATTACATACAATTCTGCTTGCAAAGAGAATGTTGAAGAGTGAAATCAGCGCAGATGAAACTGTGTGTTGATCATTTGTGAGATCCCAAGTCATCCAGGAACTGTGAGATTCAGCTGCTTTACTTTTGAATCCCTAAAACCAAATCAAGAAAACTTTGTCATTATAAGAGGAAAACATCATCAGAGTTTCAAAACTGACAAACATAGCTTTTTCAATATACTGTATAGCTACACAATGTAAACATGAACTACATAAAAAGACTTTGCAGTATTTGAAGGTTCCAGTCCCACATCCTATCCTCTTTATTAGTGATAATAGATAAGCAAATGAGAACTACATGTGGGAGACTTTGGAGGACTGTAGAAATCAACTAACCTTTCCTCGAGAAAAATGGATGAAATAGCTCTGTCTCATTTCTGTATGTGTAATATTACATATGAAACATTGCATGTCTAGAAGGACACTCTCTTAATACTTTTAGCATAATATACACGTGTATGGTACTTCTATCATGGCCTATACCTGCTAGCTCCAGGGTACCCACTGAGAAGGCACTTGCAGGATCATGCTTTCGTTGAATTAAATATGATATGATTGTAAAAACATGATCACAAAACCCTGCTCTGTGGCAGGTCAGCCTTCTTCCCTTCAGGAGTATCAAATCTACTTCTGAGGAAAGTCACTGAGGGTAAGGAAAGGAGGAAAAAGATACTGTTTCTCTCTTTAGCTATATGACATAATTGTGCAGGTAGTAGCTGACATAATGCAAAAGTCCTTGAGTTTATCTCCCAAAGTACCACTTAGTAACCTAGGATTAGTCCACTTCTGTAAAAGGCTGGGAGAGAAGGATGAAGTTGAATAGGCTCTTCAGGTGGAAGAGCCTCAATATCCCTAAACAGGGTTATTCGGCACTGGACCTGCTGACTGCACACAATTCAACTCATAGAACTGTGATGGGGCTCCGCTTTCCCATCACCTGGGTTTCTCTCTTGCAGGCACCCTGGGGAACCTGCAGTTAACTTGAGGAATACACTTTGCATCCAGCTCTGGGCTGACTGCACATCATCAGGCAGGACAGGACTTCAGACACCGTGAATAAAAGGCTGAGAACACCTTGGGTGGTTGCTCTAGAGCAGCAGTCTGCACTGCTGTTGACAGCTGCAGGCAGTTTAAAATTGACGACTCCCAAACAGACACATATATAACATTTACAGCATTTCTAATGAAGTCAGTGATGGAATTACATTTTTCCTCAAAGCTTGTCTCATAATAACTCTCCAACTGGCAGCACTGCACGTTCCTAAATTGTCTACCGTCTGAAAAAAAGAAATAGTTCATAGAGGAATAGCATGACCTTCAAATATTTTCATAGATTGGCTTGAAGTCACATAATAGAAGTATGCAAGGGTTAAACAAATTTGATCCTGCCTGTCTCCTGCTGTGATGCAGTTTCTCTAATCAAGTATAATTAAAAAAGAAAAAAAGAAACAGCAATACAATACCGTACACATAGAAGTAGTAATCACAGTAGCAGCAATGTCACTTTTATGCAATGGTGGATATCAGTGCAGGACTAAATACTCACAAGCTGTTGCTCACATGAGTAATACTGTTCATGGAAACAATCCACTGTTTTTTCTGGGACTACCTGCCTGAGAAAGGATTTGCAGAATGAAGTCTGTGAACACTGACAGACATCGGCTTCTGTCACAAATGTAATTTTCACACCGTGATTATTATGTTAGAGCAAGTGACATTAAGATTTTAATGTATTTGCTGCTTTTTATTTAGGTGGCATTTGCCAGGAGTTGCAGAAAAACCTGTGATTGTTGGTAATAGTTGGTTCTGGTTCCAGATGAATTCTCGTACAGGCAAATAAAAAGAAGAGCTCCAATGAACAGAAATGCGACTGAGTATTTTTGGTATAATTTATTTTTCTTCAGATTTGTTAATAATACCTAATTATAATAATAAATATTTTAATTTAGTCGTGGCATTAATCATCACCTTCATTCTCATCTCACGTCAGCTGTGACATTCAAATAATGCTCATGACTTCAGTGGAATAATTCCAGATCTACACTGACACTCCCGAGTAAATCAACTCTGCCATAGCATGACTGTAAAATACAATTCTCTTTCCCAGTTAAGCCCCACTGGATGGGGTCCTTAAGAAGGGAAAATTAAACTGGCTTTAAAACATGTCATTTCTGAAACTTTCATTTCCCAGCTCTGTGTGCTACACAGAAATCTCAGTGCTCAGCAAAGTAGATTTACTAATAGTGATTTCTTTCTTTCATGGGTTGGATTGTAAGGCTGCTTTTACTTTTTGTTATGCCTGACCAGTGAAATTGTTACAAAGAAAGTGAAAGGTTAAAAATAAAGGATAAGTAAAAAATGAAGATTTTGAGAACTATATTTAAAATAAGATTTTTAGAACTATATTTCTGTTTAATAGAATAGGAAATCTGCCTGCTATATATTGAAGTTTGTCAATCAGGGTAGCTGTTTTGCCCTTTAAAAGAAATGAGATAAATTAAGCAGTTTTAATTAAGCTCATCTCATTTTCATATTCCTGCTTCTCACCCACACTATGATGGAAGGTCTGAAAAGTAATTGCAGGGGAACACCTCACTGCAAGAACAAGTTCTAATTATTGCAAAGGAAAGTTAAAATATTTTAGTTTTAAATATGCTTTTTTTTTTTCCTTTCTGTCTGATTTAGAGAGTAATTTCTTGCTGCTGTTCATCTGTTTTTCCCCTGAGGCAGCTTATGTTAGAGAAATGTTGATAGATGGCATATAGTTAGGGGATGATAACAGCAAAATGAAAACAAATGTCGTAGCGCTGACAAACACAGCATTATCAATATTGATAGAGAGTTTGCTCCTGGTACTCACAGTCCTGTTCTTTGCAGGCTGGAGGACACGAGCAGCAGTTGTCCCAGCGATGCCCTGGGGCTGAACAGGGCTGTTTCTGTGAGCAGGGGCCTGCCTTGCTTGCCTGCTGCGCAGGGATGTGCAGCCTTGAAATCACACTATTTACACCAATTCCACTCCCCTACAGATTGATGTCTGGACATGGCTTTCTGCAGGGTCCCGTTCCTGTTGAAGGGGATTGAGTTGGGATGGGGGTTGTGTTGAAGCGGGAGGAGAGAAGCGGCAAGGCAGGTCATGATGCTTCTATCTCAGTGCTCCTCACACTTCCAGCCTTTGCCCATGGTTTTGAAGTGTACGCTGCTTCGTGCCCTTGCTCAGTCTCCCTCGCCCTGGCATGCCTGGCAGTGAAGGACAGCGGCTGGTACCCATGAGACCGTGGTGGTTTGGCTGCCAGCACTGTTCACCCCATCCCAGCCTCTGGCGGACCGAGCCCAGTGCATTCCTGGTCCCTGGCTCCCATTCTCCTTCTGCTGTTCTTCCCAAAGCAAAGCTCCCCAGGGTGTCACCTGTCCCAGGCCCTGTGCCGGGTCACCATGCACACTGCTAATGGCAGATCTTCATCAAAAGTCTCTCCTCTGGAATGCCATTAGCACTGCAGAAATTAAAGCCCCTCAGACGTGTCGTTTGCTACTGGCATTTCACAGGCATTTAGCTCCAGGGAAAAATGCATATAAATTAATTTGACTTTCATTTAATTTTTGCTGTATTTATGAGGCACTTTAAAATAAGGTTGTATAGTCACAAAATATTATTACAGATAATCTTTGTTATTACTACAGCCTGTAAATAAGGCTGCCTGTACTAATATTTCATTTCATAGCTCCCGTAACAGTGTGAAATAGTAACTGAAGTCATGATATGTGATCGCCAGTGACTGACAGCTTTGGTTTTTAACGGCGCTATCAAAGGAGAAGGGCGCTATCTATTAGTCTGCCTATAAAGTAAAGGAAACTAATAGAGGAACTCAAATCCCTTCTCTTCTCTGTGGGTTCAACATACTGGGAAAGCTGACAGAATCCAAACACGGGCTCTTGTAAGTCATGGTGCTGAAGAAATCATTCTTTTGTTTTACTTCTTGTACCTCTTGGCTAATCTTTTGGGTTTGGGTTTGGGTTTTTTTTCCATGTAAAACTGGGCTTTTATGGCGAACTCCTCCCAGATAAATATTCAGATGTTTAATTGAGTAGGTTTTTGCAGGAGGGTCAGAAAAAAACTGCCAATGAATAACGGCAAAGAACTTGAGGTGATGCACCTTTCTGCAATCATGAATGAACCTTGCTTAGAAACGTCAGTGATTCTACGCAGACAACAGCATAGCAGTTGCCAAGAGTTCAGTGGGAGCAGCTTAAAGAGCAAGTGAGACCAGTCATCAGCTCTGCAAAAGCATTCAGCACCGTAAGAAGTCTGCAGATCTCTACCTTCGAGATTTGTGTTGTTCCCTATTGCACTCACTTTTACTCAGCTTTTCCTCCTTCGTTAGCATTATTCCCTGCTCAGATATGTCAGATAACGTCATTTCCATGTCCACTTGACAATGCATTGAAAAAGGATGGCTTCTCACATCACTAAAATAAACAGCCCCATGAGCATGCTGGAGAGGTTTTATCTTCTCTGTGAGAAGAAACTCCAAAGCTTGCAAAGGTAACTGCACTTATCTGCCTTTCTTCCTTTTTATCAAAAAGTGAGGAATATTTATTTTTCATGTCTCTACATGTAGAACACTTTTAAAAGTCTAGTACACAAAACCCCGCACAAAATAGGAAAAAGCCCTCTGCTTTGGTGACATTTACTCTCTGAGGCAGAGCACTTGAGGTAAAATCATTGTTCTGCACGCTAGGAGTGTCTGCATTTGCACCTACAGCAGATTGCATGCCACGAGCCCTTGGCATGTCTTAAGGTTAGATTGTCCATTGGACTTGGTCCTTGCTTGGTAGCTCAATAGTTCAAGAAAAATCTGAAACCAGAAAGAGCAGCAGTCCTGTGCAGCCCTGCACAGAGCTGAACTTTCTGTAACGTAAAAAGCATAACTGCATACTTCAACACCACTGAGAGGTTTGCAAAATTAAGACAGGCATTCCAGCCATTCCTCACACAGTCAGATCTTTTCAAATCCTTTTTTCCTGAGCTCAGGAAAGAGCAGAAGCCTTCACCCGTTTGTCAGTTTGTGTCACTACAATGCCATTTACTTGATGAGGCGGTAGGGGCTTTAACACTTACTTGACTGGCAGTTTCAATCACCAGCTTTCTGCAATGGCCAGCAAGCAGAAATCGGATGTGTAAGCCCAGAGTGCTGGCAAGTTTTGCAGCAAGCTGTGTTTGCATTAATGAGTGTAAACAGGTCTCTGGAAGGAGGCATCAAACATCAGGCTTGTGGATTTTTTCCTCTGTGCTTGCAGTTAGCTGGGAGGGGAGCACAGATGTTTTGCAAAGAACTCCTATCAAATTTAAAGATGCAAAATTGTTAGGGGGGCTCTAATTAATTTTCTGTATCAGTTTAAATGACATCTTTATACTGTAGCACTGTGCAGGATGTTTTGAAGTGACTGGACCAAAACTGCCCACTGAATTGTCCTGCACGAAATGAATTTGGCCTGTTCTGATGAGCATGTGTACTGAGCATATAATTTTATTGAGTCCCCAGATAAAAAAATATTTTCCAGAAGATATTACTGGGATTTCTGGTGTGTTTCTGTTGTTCATTGCTGTTGTAATTTGTCCTAATTTATTCTCATTGTGCTAGTGGGAGACAGAGTATTTTCACAGGCCCCAATGCATCTGTAGTGTTTACAGAAATGTATTAGCTGAATCTAATCGGCTCAGCCAGAACAAACAAGAAAAGAAGTGTTTTAATCTCGCTTTAGCCTAGTGCTTGATTTTGACTGGCGAGTAACTCTCGAGGCAGAATGCCTCAGAGTGCACGGTTTGCATGAACTCAGCTCAGAGAGCTCGGGAGTAAGACCTGCCTGAGAAACTCCAAATCAAAAGGGGAATCGCCGTTTCAGGCAGCCCAGTTGTGGGCAGCTGTAGGTTCACACAGCCTGACCTACAGCAGCATTAAAAATGTCGCCGTTCAGTCTACACATGGGAAGTGCACTGACAGGCAGCAACAGTGCCTTATATTTACAGCGTGTAGGAAGCCATAAACTGAGAAGCAGTCACCGGTGACAAGCTTCTGTGACACTCTCCTCCTGGCAATATCGTAAGTGTGGACAGGCAGACATGCAACCAAGGAAGTTTTAAGCCTGTGTTCCTAGCGAAGGCTGGCTAGAGGAAAAAATTATTTTGCTGGAGTAACAAAAAATGATTGTGTTGATCCACAAGTGTTTTTTTTCCCCGTAGCAAGCTGGCTGGTTATAGAAGAAGAGGCGATCCTTTGTAAGTTGGAGAATCTGGGTTGTACTGAAACAGCATTTTGACAGGCAAGTCTGATACTGAGATTGTAATAATTTATATTGGCCTGGGAATCGTACAGTAATTGTTGCGAGAATATTTAAATGTGAAATGTGGTTAGCTTATTACACGGTTTTTAACTGGCAGCTTGCAGTCCCATGGGAATCCATGGACTACTTTTAGAACATCAGCAAAGATTAAGTAAGGACACTTACGCATTACACTAAAGTTTGCTGGGCCAGATGCCACACCTTTAGGGGTCCAGGATACTGTGGCCTACAAGAATAAGATTCCACGCTATAATAAGGGACTCACATTCTTCACAAGTGTTTAGGAAAACATATTCTTTAAGTTGGTAAAGTAATTACAGACTGTTTAGATATGTTTAGTTGCTTCTAGGGATTTATAAATTGGAATTTGTAGTTATTCTAACTCAATACTCAATATTCAAAGGGTGCTGTATCCACCCTGAAAGACAGTGTGATAACCCTTTCTGTAGTAAGCTCCCATGCTGTAATTCAAAGATGACTAAGAAACATCTTTTTGCTACAAAGCAGGGGGCGGAGGTGGGAGCAAGAGTTGGGTACCATCACAGTCTCAGCAATCTGGTTTTTAGTCCAAACAGAAATCCAGGGGTTAACAGTGGAGGTTTATATAAATAGCACAGATAAATGCTCTTGTTCTTAAAATGCCACAAAGTTTCACTTGAGGTGATCCTTGAAAATCAAGAGGAAAACAGCAGCGGCTGTTTTGCCTGGAGCTGGAAAGTCAGTGTTCCGAAAAAAAGTGTCAGGGAAAACAAGGGGGGAAAAAAGAGGGAGGTGGAGAGGGAAAACTGCAGCCCGACTGCTTTGGAGCCTGCAGTGCAAATTCTCCCAAAGCCAGCACTGTGCAAGGCTACCGAAAAAAGTTTTGCAGTGTCTTGTTAGCAGAATATTTTTCGTGTGTGTAGATGCAAGTAGGAAGTCATTTGCTGGCACTGTGAAGGCAGCCCTGCCGAGCAAAGCTGGGGGAGCCGCCAGAGCAGCTAGAAGCAGCCATGCTTCACCGCTTTGCAAGTTCATTAGGTAAAGGATGCTGCAAGAATAGCCAATGCAAAGACCCTTGCAGCTGAGGTCTGCTGTGAGCCAAATGCATTGCTAAGAATGCTAAATTTAGGTTCTCGAATGCAGGGGAAAACCAGGCATGAGAATTGCTGTGTATGGGTCACTGCTCTGCGGATGCCGTGTGGTCCGAGCCGCAAATGGCAGAACAACCTGCTGTACTTGCTTTTTGAACCGCTGGGTCGAAGCAGAAGAGTTAGCAGGGACTGACAGCGCTGGGGTTAAACCGTGCTGCAGTCATGCAGTAGCTTGTGCCACTTGTCATGGGGAGAGAGACAGCACAGACACTAAGCTAAACGCTGCAACAAAAGGTCTTAGACATTCCTCTGCATAAAGGGTTTGATGAAGAGGGTACGGAGTTTCCTTTCGAGGCAAGAGGAAGCCATTAAGCCTTGATTATTACGAGGGAAAGAAAATATTTATCACCATCTTTATTTCTCTTCATTTCATCAAAATAAAGCGAAATTTCTGTTTTTGCCAAAGATTAGGATGACCACACTCGTTCTGAGGATGAAGAATCTTCTGCTCAGCAGTTACCAGTATATCAACAAAAACAGTGCAAGGCTGAAAGCTTTTGCAGCAGAAATCTTTGCAGCAGCTTTTTGTTTCCAAGTTAATTTATGCTAAAGACCTCGAATAAAAGAAGAAGCCTTCTCCGCAGTGCTCACTTTCCTGTGCACCAGAGTTAAATCAGCAAATTGATTTTTCAGCTGGTCCTTGCTTTACCTTTCAGCATGGAACCAGCACTCTCTAAGCCCTGGGATCTGCTGAGCAGCACTGTCAGGTTTACATTTATACAGCAACCTATGTGATCAGTTTTTTTAAAAGAAGAAATGACAGTATAGCAGCTTAGGAATGCTTGTGCAGGAATACAGGAATATGGAGCATCACAGCCTGTAAATTAGGTGCCATGAAAACACAGCAATGCTTTTGTCCTCAGCCTCAGTACACACCGAAATGCCAACAGATGGGCTTTCGGTCAACACTTTCCTAGCAACTTCTAGGAATTACTGATGGACCTGAACATTTTGGAGTCAAGGGAACAATAGTTAGCGTCTCTGAGAAAAGAACAGACACAAAGCACCAGGAAGAGAAGACTGCACAATTTTAACCTTTTGCCCTGTGGTTGGTCAAGTGGGATGGATACCGAGAAATGGGGAGAAAGTGTCTATACCACTGCGACAATAAATCTGTGCTCAGAGACTTCCTGGAAGGTCCCAGAAAAATCCTAACATCACCATGATTTTGAGAAGCCTTCCCTGGCAGAGTGTGAGGTCCTAACCGAAACCCTGGCTCGAAACTGCAGGCAACATTTCAGGCGATCACAGCTATTTGCACAGGTGTAGCTATGCATTCCAGCAGTCACCACAGCTGGATTGTCTCCTAACCCCAAAGCTGCTTCTTCAATCTTATGCTATTCCACACGTGCACTAGTATTCCTTGCAACAGTGGAAGTCTGCAATGACAGGCATACATAGTCTGTGTTGTGGGTAACACACTTTTCATGACAGTGCGTACAGGCCTCTGGACAAACTCTTGGAGCTCTTGGACTCAACCTGAAACCAGATTTGTGTTTTGCATCAGATTTGGAGTTGTAAATATTTTTTTTTTGCCATCCAGACCCTGCTAAGGCTATGTTTCTGAGATTTGGCTTTATACTCTCCGTAGCACGAACAACTGTACAAACCAGCCTGGGACAAAGGTTCAAGAGAAATATCGTAGCTGACAAGCACAATGTGGGAAGAGTCCAGAATGACTAAAGAGCAATGTGCCAATGAATCGCTGGTTTTTATGAATGCCCCAAACCAGAAGAATCCCTAATGATGTCTGTGAGTACAATCATTTGACCCAGCCCACAGACACAGATGGGTATTCAGAAACACATGCCAAACTGTTCAGAAGGCAGATGGAGATGAAATTAAATGATATCAGCTAACTCACTCCGAACACAGTTGCTGAAAGTTAGCTTTGCATATCCCCAAATTCAAACCAATGTACTCTCCGTCTTTGTAGACATTTGTAAAACAAAATGCTGAGAAATTAAGACAATCCTTCATTTTTATAGGTAACTGTAGCAATGTTACTTGTACACTAGTGGCTTTGGGTGCTTTTCCAGAGTTTCTAGCCTTAGCTAGGAGCTGCTCAGTGAAATATCATCCAGAAGTGGCTATTCTATTGCTTAGTGCCATAGTGGCAACAATAAATATCACCACTAAAAGCAAGTGGTTTATTGAAGAAAAAATGGAGGGGTAAAAAACAGTCTAAAACTTAAAGCACATCTCTTCTGTGCATCAGGGACAACTTAGGCCAATTTTAAGTGTGTTACAAGATCATTTGTTGTATCCTCCCCACCAGCCTCTCTCAGATGAAGTCTCATGATAAAAGTCTCAGCCCTTCTTTCGTTTTGTTCAAGACATTCTTAGCGGAAATCAATGTCCCATTTTCCAGACTAAATCAAATTATTTTATTTGAGGACTTTGTACAATATTGCTGGACTGCCTGTAAAGGGAAAGGTAGGAGTTTGTTTTGTCAGCTGCTTAATTGCCCCGATACTCCTGTCATCCCTCTCTCGCGCTGTGGGAGGTGGCAGGTTGTGGAGAAGGCTGTTTTCTCGGACAAGCACCCCCTGCCCTGGCAGCAAAAGGGGTCTGTAACGACTGGCCGGACTCATGTTGTCTCCACAGCACTGTGCAGATGTCCCAGCTGAAAAGGAGTCAAACAGATTCGGAACAGCATTTAAAGAAATATCAGGGAGAAGCTGTTGAGTGAAACAAGCTCCCCCCCCCCGAGATCTACAGAAGAGGACAGAATTTTCTCTAGAATTGCCCCTTTCTGAAGCACAGTCCTCGCTTCCAGAAATTTTAAATTCTGAAACCACCATGATCCCCTACATGATATAGACATCAAACATCAAATGCTCCTCTAGAGTTTCTTGAAAGGGTTGTTTGTGTTTCCACTTACAAAGTTCCTGCTCTTCCCCCTCAACTGCTTCCATACCCCTTTCCTAAAATTGCTTATGACTTAGATGAAAGCTTGCATCCATTTGGAATTACTGGAGCAAACTGGTGGAATTGAGAAGGCGCATTGCACCTTCTATTGAATCCACAATGTGGGAACAACAGGTCATTTTCTTTTAATCTGTGGGTGCAGCTTTACTTGCTTGCACACTCCTGCTCATGAACCCAGATTTTCCCAATACAAACCAATGGGGCTTGGTATCAGGGTGACACTCTTTAATTTGCACAGGTACAAATGCTTCTTTCTGGAACCATTGAGTGTTTATAACAAATAAAATGAGAAAGAAAGGGGAGGAGATTGGAAGAGAATTTGAGGTTTCTTGCTCTGCAGTATTCTAGCAGCAATTTTATTTTATCCATTCCTGAGCCAACAAGACCTCAAAGAGTGTTTCTTTTCCATCCTGTTCTTGTTTTTAAGATGCGATGAGCCAAATGTATCTCTGTCAACTGCTGTGTGTACAGAAAGGATGTGTTTGTCCCATTACATGTACTTACTTACATTGAGAAAAACAGCTTATAAATAATCCTGCAGATTCAGGAAGCATAGACAGAAAGGGGATAAGGGGCTCCTTGTGATTCTGTCCTGTGCCTTTCCATGTTGGGACATGTGAGCCTTCCCCACTCACGATAGATGGGCACATACTTCAATGCAGGGTGGGAAATCCCTCACTGGCGGCTGCTTTTATCTTTTTCCCTCGCCTGTGATTCTCCTCCTCTTCGGGTATTAGGAGCACCGGAGCCATCAGATGCCTTCCGCAGAGCAGGGTTACCTCTTCGCATCCGAGCAGGCTAAGCTGTAAGCACAACGTCTGGTTCAGTGGCTTATCAGTGCCTGCCCTGAATCTGCATCTCTGCCTCCTGGGCAGAGAGCTCCCGCGTGGGCACCGAGCCCAGCACTCCTCAGCTGCAGATTTATTCAGCCAGGGTGAAAACTCAGTCTAGCTATTTTTGTGTGCCAGTTACGTATGAGTTTATTTACTCAGTTTGTTTTATGCATTTTCCATTTCAGCATATCAGCTCTGAAGCGGATTGTACAACTTTCATTAAAAGTATGAAGAAACTCTCGCTCTCAGCAGCACCGTAAATCAGGGATTTAATCTCAAATGATTACAAAACCAAAAAGAGTAAATCAATCATAGTTAGAAGATTTGCCTGGTTTTGTGTAATATTTATCTCAGAATAAATACTTCCACTCTGACATCAGTATATTGCTTTGAATTTATTTTGGTTAAAACACTCTGTAGTAATTAACAGGTCTAATGGGAATTGCACCTTGATTATTTTTTTCCTGGAGATTTATTCATCCCCTTCCTCTATTCACACTCCTCAAGATTTGGAAGAGCTTTTGAATAATTTGTATTCATTATGATGCAATGATATAGGATCAGTAAGGACCATCAGAAAGAATCACTGACATGAATTTTCATCACTTATAATAAATGCTGAATGCATTTTTCTTGTTTGTTTTTTTTTTAATGTAACTGTATGTCAGAACTTGCATGTTTCTGAAGGAATTAGGTGAGTGGAAAAGGAAAAGGAGATTTTCTCCTCTGTGTATTTCTGTCTAACAGCTATTCAAATATCATGGTTTATTTTCCTCATTTCCGCCTAGGACCCAAGGTGTGCACTCGGTACTTTTAAAAGGAACCTTGCTCCTAATCTCTAGACAGAGAGATAGCAGGATTAATTCAAGTAAAGTCCCTGGGAAAGAATTACAGAATGTGAAAACTTTAAAAATCTATGTTCATGGTTTATTTTCCTCATTTCCGCCTAGGACCCAAGGTGTGCACTCGGTACTTTTAAAAGGAACCTTGCTCCTAATCTCTAGACAGAGAGATAGCAGGATTAATTCAAGTAAAGTCCCTGGGAAAGAATTACAGAATGTGAAAACTTTAAAAATCTATGTCTAATTATACACTATCTGTGGTTTTGTTTTTTAAACACACCGAGGGTCAAGAACTATACTGCCATAAATTGTGGAGACATGAGTAATTCTTCTTCTCTTTTCTTTGTAGGGGACTTCCTTATCAGTACAGAATTACCAGTGATAAATTTATTTAATGGAGCAGCACAATAAATTGGCAGGACAGAAGGAAATTACATTCATCACATCATCTCCAGTGTGCACACAGGCAGAGTGCCACATACTTCATGCTTGCTGAAAAATCTTTGTTCAGATGACAATGGATCTAAGTTAAAAGCTGGTGCAGGACTTGAGATCAGATGCAATATTGGAGAAAGACATCGCGCAAGCCTGGCTTCCACTGAGGGCTCTCCGCTGGCTTTCAATCAGCGTGTGCCTGCCCGCAGTGCGAAGTGGCCCAGCAGTCCTGCTCGGAGAGCATCCTCCCAGGGCAAGGTTGGGACTGGAGAAAAAGGAAGGCAGCAAAGTGTTTTAGGCAAAACACCTTGCCTTCTCTGGCTGCCTGCCCCTCGTCCTGGTATGCGCAAAGCAGCTCGCCCTAAAGACCCAGCCAACAGCCTGTTGAAATCTGCTGCAGTGCATATGGAAACCACAAATATTCTGAGCTATGCCCTGGGCTCAGAAAAAATGCGCAGCCCAAATAGGCGATTTTTCTTTAGTTTTATTCTTTTTATACCATTTCAGTGATCGTTATTTCAGAAATACTGTTTTCCTGGTTTCAGAGTGGACATGTGAAAGGCAGTTTCATGCTGGCTAGAGTCTAAAAGGGCCAAAATCAGTGCCATATTGATACCTTTAGAAAAGGAAGCTGTAACTGCAGTTTCTAAGGGATTCAGTTTACTTTATTCCTATGTTTTTTTCTCTGTAGTTTTCACATGAACCCTACAGCTTATGCCATTCTTAAGTGGGACAAATCCATTTCAATTTATAATAATTATTTTAATCTAAGAGAGTATATAAAAATATAAACTGTGACCTGACTACCTTCATAAATTTTCAAATAAATTTGCTTTGAAACAGGCATCTTTGTGAAAGTCAGATATTTCCTGGATCATAATAAACCTCTGAAACAAAATCATAAAAAATTTCAAAAAGATTACCAAGACAATTATCAGTTTTACAGGGTTTTTACCCACTCAGCTGCACAAGTAGTCACATTTACCCTGCAGCACTCTCTGATGCTTTCATCTTGAGCACCAGTGAACAAAGCATTTCAGATTAGACAAAAGTGGGGTTCCTTTTTGTGGTCAGATGCTACTTGTTTAGTGATGCTAACTAATTGACATCTAACAGACACCTAAAACTGTGGCTGGATTTTAATATAACAATCCCATGCAATTTCAATTTTCTCTCTATTATTTTAAATATTTTCCCTCATATTCCTTCCCTTTAAGTAGTCCTAGCAAAACAAATTCATGACAAAGCAAGAGTCTCAGTAATCAGACCATGCAAAAACACTCTAGTGTACTAGCCAAATAGTACTACAGCTGGCCTTAGTCGTTAATGAAGTAGCTGTCTCACTGACTTGCAGTATATTGAAAAATCGTATGTAGCCTGAAACCCACATATTATACATGTTGGAAAGCACATTCCCAAGTTAGTTGGTACGAAAACACAGAAAATTTCATTATCACCACCACTTTTAGTAGCTCATTTTTGTGACATACCTAAGCTCTAGTCTATACAGAAGGTACTATCACAAGCCCTGGGCTACGTCAGTGCACAGCATTTGTGGGAGCCGGGCTAAACGAAACCCGGGACTGTTGGTAGCCTAATAGAAATAAAGAGGATATACTAATCACCTAAATTTCACACCAGTATCACCCTTCTACACATGAAATTCAAAGACTCTGCTGTGACACTCTATGAGCTGTTACAGTAAGAGGAGAAAGATAAGTGCTGGAGAGTATCAGTGCTGCTACTGTAGAGAGAATGGTACCTTTGTGTGGTGTATTTATATGTGTTTTCAATATTTATTTTCACAGAAGTATTTTCATGATCTATGGCAAGGTTAAAGAATTCAAAATGACATCAATAAATGAAATGGCAGAATGGCAGAAACCACCATAGTGTGGTAATGTATGTGCACAGTGTTTTACACAAGACAGCTCTTGTTCTCTCTTGGCCATTATCTAGGGCAATAACTCTAGGGCTGAAAGACCTCACTGATTCATCTAAAAATAGGGTATCCACTATGTCAATGCAATTATCGGTTGTTTCAACATGCAGAACTCTACCCTAACCTTACAGCCAGAGAGCTTTGTTTAAATACGTCGGCCTCTGAGCGCACACAATACCATTATCAGCTTTCATTCAACCAGAGTGGCCATCCATTGACGTGTGGAACTTGCTAATGGGGATTTTACCCGTGGTCCGGCTGTCGATAATTACGCCCTTTTGACCAACACATACTAAGTGGATTATGCTGTTGAATACTTGTTCCCAAGTGTCCTGGATGAAAATTGTATTGCGTTTTGCGGCTGAACAGTACAAAAAACTCTAAAAAAATTGCCACTGTTGAGAGCTATAGCCAAAGAAATGCAAATCATCTGCAAGCTGATCTAACGCAGGTCATGCCACTCCTGATTTGTTCTCTTTGTCCATATATTGCACCTGTCTAGCCACATTTCATTGTCACCACCACTTTCAGTAGACACTAGTAAAACAGTGCTTGCCTCCACTCCCTCCTGCGACTGACAGCACATGAATGACAGTCACGGTGTAACTCTGCTGGGAAGTTACTTTCCAGAAGCACAATGACCAAAGCAGCTCTTACAAAAGTGTGTGAGCCTGGCTTTATCCTGATCAGGATTCAGACTTGAGCAGGAGCTGGGGAGGACAGCAGGTAGGAGAGCAAGGACTGTCCTCACACTGAAACAAGCTGTGTTAAATTGGACATGATCAGGAAAAAGCAGGATGCAACTCGGTAGGGAACAGTGCAAGGCGTGAGTAGCAGTTCTTCAGAAAGGGGTCTCAGATGTTAATCACAACCTGGACTGGAGTGAATAATATTGTTTGGCTGTGGAAAAGGCTCGGCACCACCCTGAGACCTCTGAACTGAAGTGATCTTGCAATGGCAGAGTGCTGCATTCAGATTGGGGTACAATGTTTCACAGAAATACACATCTGCTGGAGAGAGTCCAGGAATGATGAAACAGGTGAATGAAGGACATGACCTAGGAGGAAAGAAAAAACATGTCGTAGTAGATTTGGGGGTCAATCATGTCAGCACAATGAGACCCCAAGACCCCATTTCAGGCTGTCCTGCCCCCAGCCTTTGTCATTCCCGTTGCCTGTTGTAAGAACTTTTATATATGAGACAAGGAGGAGTGGAATAATTCATACTCCATAACTTCTGCAGACAGTATAAGAAGTAATGGGCTTATATTAGAGGAAGGAAGATGAAGGTTAGACATTACGTAAGCTCTTCGAACAGAAGGTTCGTGAAGATTGCCTGGCAGACGGGATTTTAGAAAATACATGGAGATGAATATCTTTCAGCACATAAATATTGTTACTTACTCATATGTTTATATTTTACCTTTAGAAATACATATGTTACATAATTACACAATAAACCAAATCAAGGTTGATATATTTATATGCATATTTATAAAATATGAAGAAGTAATATGTCAACAGTAAACACGGTACTCGGTACTCTGTTACTCTGTTACTCTTGCATCATTTCAGACTATTTTTCTCTGATTTTTCTATGATCTTTATGATGTAGTCTCTCCTGTAGGTATCTTAAGATGATGTGGATGTTATGCCTCAATGATACCTTGCTCAGTTTCTCTGATTTACATCTAACTCACAATTGTTATCATCTGATATTAAACCTTGTTTGCTCAGAGGAACTCAGGCAAGTTGCTAAAAACAAGCATGTTTAAATGGTACCCGAAGGAGTTGGCAGAGTTTATGCAGAGTCTATAAATTCGCCTTATATGAGCCCTCACTGTAGAAATATCCTTACTTTGTCCTTCTGCCTTAGCCCAGCTCTTTCAAAGTGTGTTAAATCCAGCAAGTATCGACATCAGTTACGAATATTTCTGAAACTCATAATGTGAAATTTTGTTAGCATAGAAAATGCAAATCAGTAAAATAATTTTTTTATTAAGGTTATTGTCTGCATCTGAATATTTCGTGCACTTAGATCAACTGAACAATATGAAAATTTTTTCATTTTATTCCAGCAAATACGGGAGAAGTTGAGTTGACTAAATGTAATTTTCTGCTTTGGTTTTGCTTGCCTACGTATTTCAAGACCAACTGGTTCCCAGGTACTCTTATAAATCAAAAGTAGCACTGCTGACTTACATGCAATCCTACCCTTGTAAAAGATTCAAGAACTAGGTCAACAGAATTTAGATATTTGTCACAAGTGCTCTCTTTCAAAACATAGCAGGTGTAAATGGAGTGGGGAGCCTGCCTCAATAGCTGCTGTGCTGTACCCCCTGCCTGACAATATTTATGTATGCTAGCAACATTTTTTTCATGATGCCAATAATAACGGTGAAGCCAAATAGTACTACAGCTGGCTTTAGTCGTTAATGAAGTAGCTGTCTCACTGACTTGCAGTATATTGAAAAATCGTATGTAGCCTGAAACCCATATATTATACATGTTGGAAAGCACATTCCCAATGCAAATACCATGTTACAGCCATTGTAGAATTGACACATGCAGCCTACAGGAAAGGTTTATCGTAAGTAGTGTACCTAAATACAGGTAAGACTCCATGTGTATTTTTTTTTGTATACAGAAAACATAATTTTAATGACTTTGAGGAAATGGGTTACAGGATCTGGCTGAGATATCATTTCTTTGTAATTCAGTAAAGGTGTACATAAATTGGGTGTTATGAATTTGAAGTTTTAAGGTGCTTTGAGATCTCCAGGTAAAGCTGATAGAAAAATGCAACATACTGCTTTTTGCACAACTTCTCACTAGATGCATGTTCTCTCAGTCATCACACTTCAGGCAGCCTTGTAGCTTATTCTAAACACGTAAATCAGGATTCTTGCCAGCCTCACTTCATTTATCAGCTGAGACTAAATGTAAAATAACACCAGTAGATCCAAAACAATTTTTGATGCCAGGGTAAAATAAGTGCATTCATTAGTGGTCCTACAGAGAGCTGTACGAATACAGAACAGGCTCAGATCACACTCATCTTCTGCATCCCAGAGATGATGAAAACAGATGTTTTGTTCTTGAAAGTATATCCTTAGCCCACTTATCTTCATACACTTGCTGTCCTCTTATTGCCATCTAAAATCTTGAACCTCAAGTGTGACTATTTTATCAAAACTCTCTTACGCTGATGCACATTTTTGTCTAGACAGAATCTCAAGCCATTGGGGGTAGACACCAGGCAGGGTCAGGGGAGAGTTTTGAGGGTGGCTGAGGTGTGGGAGGGGAACTGGGAGGGCTGAGGATGTTTGGGATGTCCCTGGGAGGGCACGTGGCACCCAGGATTTCTCTCTTTCCTGCAAATCACCTTTACCTCATTCAGTTTGATCGTGGAGCACTGGTTCCCTCTAATTTCTCTTCAGCCATTAAGATGTGCCCCCCTACCCCATCAGGATGAAGATTTCCCTGACACTTTACACTGGAATGGGACACAGTCACTATGCAACCTTGGAAAGATGAGCGGGTTTCAAACACGTTGCTTTGATCATTGTTTTTTATGAAGTTGGCCCTGTATTTGGACACGATTTAAACACTTTGCTTGAGCTTCATTAGAAGGTGGTTTATAGTAAATTTTGTCTTTAATTTTTATTAGTATTAAAATGCTGTGGAAAATAAGAGTCAGATTATGGCTGCCTTGACCAATGTAAAGGCTGAACCTTTCACAATAATCATGGATGCTTCATTGCAGTGGGAGTGTAAGGGAGAACGTCACTTGAGGAAAGCACATTTGAAAACAGGCTTGCTTTTATGTCCTTATGCTGATTATCTGATACATGAAGTGAAGTATCTGAGAGGTAACAACTGAGAAATAATTTTTTTTGAGAGTCTAATTTAATGTTTTTTCATCTGTGCTACTATCAGCACTGAAAAAACAGCACTGAGATTTCTGGCTCTTTATAAACTACTCAGCGCTTCAGAGCTCAGAAAATGTGTTGTCCTGAAGGAATTTAATTGGGAATTAAACAGCTGGAACACCAAAATAAAAAGCCATTCCTGTAAGAGTATGTCCATTGCAAATCCACATTAAAATATCTGGTTATTAAACTCACTCAAGATTACTCAGAACTATTCCCATATTTGTCGTCTTTGTCAGTTATGTAAAGCTGATCTCGCTGCTTAACAGCGTAAACCTTGGCAAAAATCCTTCCTAATATAACCACATGCAATGGTAAAAATTAGAAAATTGCCTACTTTAGCCACAGGATGATGAGAGACAGGAAGAAAGTGGAGGAAAAAGCAGTTTAGAAGTTGTGCTGGAAAACCCAAGTGTTAATCCTGGCAGTGGTCTCTCAGGGGCTGCGTTGGAGGCAGCCGGCGTGGCGTGCACAGCAGCAGTGTTACGCGCAGTTTATTAACTTGCCTGGAGATGTGAGACCTAAAAACACAGGCTCTCACACCTCCTGCTTTGTTGATCACACATCCCGCAAGCAAGATGAAGTGTATAAAAGGCCTGACTGGTAGCGTGCAGTATTTCTCATGTTCCTTGCACCTGGGTGGAGCTCTGGAAGCTGATGCTGCCCTGACAAGCTGAAAACCCGTCCCTGCAGTAATCCACTCCCAAATCATTACAGTTCCTCTGCCTAAGGGAGGGGGCTGGAGTGGATATTCACTCTGAACATAAAAGAGCATTTAACTTCCAGTTTAAATAGCAAGAAATGGGATTAGTGAGTCACACAAGCAGGATCTTGCTACTGTTAGAGGTAGGTTTGCTGTGTTGCTTGCTCATTAACTTGACCTCTGAAGAGAGATCAAGCCTCCCAGCAGTTTGCTGTTTTAATCCTTGCAATTCTTCTGGTGACTACCTGGTTTAGTCACGGAGTTAGTACAGATGTTAAAAGCTTTCAACATCAAAAATTAAGATCATTAGTGGAACAAATTGTTCAGCCTTTAAAAGAAAGGTCTTGGAGATTTGTGTGCGGAACACACAGAAGTTAAGTTTTTCCCAGTTGATGTTGGCAGGGATAAAATATCTCCAAGCTTTATGGAGGCCAAGGTCTCATTTACTAGTGAATCACTAATCCCTGTCTATAAGGAATATAGCATGTATGCTGGTATGTGTATCTTCTACACACACATTGCTTGAGCTACTTTTGAGCTTGGCAGAGATCCTCCTTCTCAGCGAATGAGTGAAATTTATCTCTGGACAGCTGGTGATTTGGGCTAAAATTATCGTTCTATTGTATCATTTATATTTCTAGCAAAAGATGTCCCATTCTTCAGCCAGTATGCAAGTGCCTTTGCATTTTGTGCTTTACAAACACCCGTTTGGTGGTGCTCCATTCATCAGACAGCTTACAGCCTTCGGCCCTGCTCCCATGAAGCACCCTGCTTTTCTTTACACACTCTGAATAGTCCCATTGAGCCTAGCAAGATAATCTAGATTTTGGAAATAGGAGACAAACAACATATGTGCTCTGTGTATGTGTGCATAAACATCCACACATGTGGACAGCAATTCAGATCAGCAAGTGAGTGCATATGGGGAGTCGTTTTCTGATAACACAGTTGCCAAATTTCTGCAGCTGAGGTTTGCACCCTGCCTCAGCTTTCCTTGCCCCTCAGCAGCACATCTCAGGTCAGCCTGGAGCTGGGTAAGGAAGGAGGGTATTTGGAGACCTTATGGATGAGTTCAACAAGAACAGTTCTTTAAGAAAAGATATGTAAGATATGCTATGTCAATTTTTATGATATGTGCCCAAAGGCAGCCTCTGACTGTAATAGCCCGTGGCTTCAAATGAGCCAATCACAAGTGTATTTTAAAAATGAGTTTGTAATTTTATTTTTATAAAATCCTATCTAGACAATTGTATCTGGACTCTTTCCAGTAGCATGACAACAATTTTCAGTGTTCCTGAAAACATCCCAACAAATGTCTTTTACTAGCCATCCACAGCTCTCTTCAACAATACTGGAAACAAGCAGTTTCAGAGAGCAGTGACACAGACAGGCGTCACTTTGGTTTTCACATCACATTACCCTCACACAGGAGTTTTAAGAGATTTACTTTGTTGAACATTACAGCAAGATTTTCATAATGCCCCAAGTGTGGAGTTTATTTCTGAGCAAGCATAATAATGTCTGTACTTTTAAATCATTTTAGGTTTGCTTAACCTTGGAAGGAATGTGAAAGGGGAAGGCTACACTGACAGTCAGGTAAATAAAATTTATTTGCCTTCTCCCAATTTAAGATTTCCCCAGCTGCCTCCATCAACTCTCCCTCATTCTTTCTTCATATTTTATCATTCATTTTACATCTTACTCTGAATGACAACATTAGCTTTCTAAACTACTCAGCAATATCAGTTTTCCCCCAAAGACTTCCCTGAGGCTGGATTTGTACAGGCTGCAATCGTCTCCTTTCTTTTTTTTATGACTTACATTGAACGATATCCTCACTAATGACATTTCCCCAGCAATGATGCACTAGGGAAAAGCATGGAACGAGAAGCAGGTATGATGAATACAGCCTAAATGGATGGAGAAGGAAGTGCTAGAATTTGCTCCTGTACCACTCCATAAAAGTTACAACTCTTGCCTCTTTCCATCTACCATAAAGATGGAGCACTGTGCTGCGATATTAGACAGATATATCAGGCACACTATGGCATAATACATTTTTGCATCCTTAAAAAGAAGATACATGCCTAAGCTTGAAATATGTGTTCTGTGTCTCTCTAGATATCCTGATAAAAGAGCCTTAGCTAAAAGAAAAGATGGAAATAATCTTGAGATGAAAATGCAATAGATAACTTCCTGCAACGAGAGCAGGATATATGCCGAGGCAGGGTCTTTCCAGTTAGATAAAACTAGTCATTAAAAAACACCTCCAGCAAGCCATAATCCCAACTACTTCTCCTCTCCTCCCAGTGCTGCACCTGGCTGTATCCTCGCCTTGATGGATGATTTCTTTCTTTCCGCTGCCTGTTTGCTCAGGGATAGACCCTAAAGTTCCAGCTCTTTTTAAAGGTGGCAAGAAGGGCACACTTCTCACCGAAGCCTGTTCTCTATATGTATGTGCTCCTTGACTGCTGTTGGTATTTGTTTCATAGCCAGCCTCTGAAAAACAGACTCGCACTCTCCTCTGTCCCCTTGTCCCTTCCCTGCAGACTCCTGGTCTGCAGTCAGGCTGCAGAGCTCCTTGGGGTAGAAGGCACTGCAGATGCTGACAGCCAGGGACTGAGCAAGAAGTGTAAAGAATCTATTTTCTGTTTACTTGTGATACTTGCTTGTTGTAGCTGGAATTTAATGCATTTGAATTCATTGACAGCAGAAAGTATGCTGAACATGCTTGCACTGGAGAATTTCTGGGTTACTTAGCAATGTCATATAAGACAATAAAAATGTCATTTTTACTCAGCCATCACAAGATGCTCTATAGAGTGCGTTATAGAGTACTGTGTTCAGCTCTGGAGCCCTCAGCACAAGAAGGACATGGAACTGTTGGAGTGGGTCCAAAGGAGGGCTACAAAAATCATCCGAGGGCTGGAGCACCTCTCCTATGAGGACAGGCTGAGAGAGTTGGGCTTGTCCAGCCTGGAGAAGAGAAGGCTGCGGGGAGACCTGATTGCAGCCTTTCAGTACTTCAAGGGAGCCTATAGGAAAGATGGGGACAATCTTTTTAGTAGAAACAACAGTGACAGGACGAGGGGTAATGGTTTTAAACTAAAACAGCGTAGGTTTAGGCTAGATGTAAGGAAGAAATTCTTTACAATGAGGGTGATGAAACACTGGCACAGGTTGCCCAGAGAGGTAGTGGAGGCCCCATCCCTGGAAACATTCAAGACCAGGTTGGACGGGGCTCTGAGCAACCTGATCTAGTTAGCGGTTCCCTGCTCGCTGCGGGGGGGTTGGACTAGATGACCTCTAGGGGTCCCTTCTGACCCAAAACTTTCTATGATTCTATGATTCTATGATTCTATTATTGCCTTTTTATCTTCACTTCTCAAATAACATGTATATCTGAAAGCTATGAAATCCTATTTAAGATCCAACCAACCGGGAAAAGGAACAGGGACAAACTGGAGAGGGGACGGAGCAGGACCCTTCAGGTTCCTCTCTGAGAACTGGAGGCTGCCTGAGCTGCTCAGGCATAACTGAATGAATGATTTTCCTGGCATCTGAGTTAGATCTGAGTTCACGAATTCATCTCCCCATCCTCAAAGGTTAGAGTACAGTTCACTTCTAGATTTGCCATCTTTTTTCCTGTGGTCCAGTCCTCCTTTATAGAGGCTAAACAGAGTAGTGTCATGGAGGAAAAGGACAAGGGAGAGGGAAAGTTCAAGGGAATACAGTCAGAAGAATGCCTCTTGTGAGTAGGAAGTTTTCAGACTCATGAGCAAAGATAGAACGGAGGATCAGTCTTTAATGAAAGTTGTAGCTTGAACTTTGAGTATCAGTAACTGAGCCAGATGAAGAAGTGGCTTCGCATTTGCATTTCACAGACTTCCTTCTCTAAATGAGGTGTCAAGACCCATAATTTCACAAGAAATTCAGGTAGTGAAGCATCAACACACTCCAGGGTGACAGTTATTTCCCTGGACGGTTTTAAGATTTTGGAAACAATTCTAAGATTTGTCTGAAATTGGTTATTCTAGGATTTCCCTGGAAAGAAACAATACAGAGGCTTGATTTTCAAATTTACAGCATCTAACCACCTCTGCCCTGTTCCTTTAAGCTGGTTCTGACAGAGTTAAAGAAATTAATTTGCTTTCAATTTGAAAAGGGTGTAAGCATGAGATACTAAGTTTGCAGTCAATGAAACCCTAAACGGAAAACAGAAAAATAAAACTTCTTTTTATGACAGGCTGCACTATAGAGTCATGAACAATAATTAGCTTCTACTTATCACTTCTTATTCACTTAATCTCAAAGTGTGTTATGCAGAGGAATGTGTGACTATCACTCTAAAACAGAGGGTGACTGAGGCACAGGGAGGCAATGTGGCTCCTGGACATTGTGCAAAAATCAGCCCAGGAACAAGACTAAACTGCATCCTTCGTGATGACCAACGTGCAGGCAACAGGTCTACACTCCCTTTAAAGCAGCTCCCCGGGTGAGAAGCTCTCCTCCTTGCTACACGGCAGACTGGGCAAAAAAATAACGCAACAAAGAAAAACCCAATGGAGCTGAACCAATGCAAGCCGAGCCCCACAGCTTTTTGTTGGAATATCTGCAAGGTTAGGTCCCATGCAGTCATGGCCACAGGCTACAATACACCCTTCCTGCCCCTTGAGAGGCTCATTTTTGGGATAGAGTCTTAAAGTGATTCCACATTAGCAGTTCTCTTAAGCCCTAATGATAATCAGGCTCACTTCAGTTTCATTAACTCTAGCCATCTGTTGATATGAAGACCCTCTCTGCCCTCTCCTGCAGTCTGTTGTTGACAATTGCAGCCATCATTTACAAAGCTTAGAATTGATTAGGTTGAATATTATGTTAGCGAACACTGGGCTGAAAACCCTGTGATGCTGGCAGGTCAATATTTTTTGATTCCACTTGAGAGTCTATTTCAGCAACTCATTGAGCTGTTTTGGGACTACATCACGTGCACAGCTAAAATTTACAGCAGCACACAGCAGTCAGAAAGCTTTTCTAAATATTTATGCATATACACCAGGACATGTAAACATACACATAATGAAGCCTGCAGGTTCCTACTGTGCAGCTGATTTGCTTTAAAAGTATTGCTGGAATCAGAGTGGAAATGACCCCTCTTCAAATGATGTTTGTCGTTGGCCAAGTTTGGTTATTCATGTGTTGCATTGCCAGAACATAGCTGGTTACGACCTTGGTACAGTTGCTGTCAAGTTTTGACCACGCGTAGCAGGACACTGTATCTGAGAGCACTGAAAGAACCCTCAGCACTGGGGGTGCCTTGTGCGTGTAGCCCACATTTCCAGCCACTAAAGACATTTTTGGAATAGACAATTCGCTGGGAACATTTTTACTCTTTTTCACTATTCAGCAGCGGACTATCTGAAATTAACAGGCACCAATTTCAGCCCCAAGAGTCAATCGAAACATCAAAGCTTTATACCCCCAGTACATTACAGAACTAGTCTAACAACAGCTGGAGAGGTCTTTAAATACATCTGGGCTACTTGCTTTGTCTGTCTTCAGTTATCTAATATTTAAAACACTTGGGTACAAAGTGAAAGTAAAGCTCTGTCTGTAAGGAGGAGGACTTAGAGGAGACCTCTCATCTGATAAGTTCAGTGTTTTGAACTGTCTAGAAGTGATTTCTGTGTTAACTCTTGCTTAAAAATAGATTTTCTGACTTCAGAAACTTGATTGCCTGAAGTGCAGTAACAGCAAACTGAATGTGATGGGCATACATGAGAAATGGTCACCACCAGGTTAGGTCCTGTTACTGTATGTTCTGAATGTTAATCATTCTTTTAAGCTCTTTCTAAATGTTTCAGTTTGCCTACAGGTAAATCTGACCATGCATATGTAGATCTATGTATATCCCATACATGTTTTATTTCTTGAATAGTAAACAAATATCAAACATCAGAAGCTCTGTTGAAAAGGTTTGGTTTGATTGAAACCTTAACTAATTTTGTATTATTTGAGCCAAGAGAAAAGAAAGGTGTTTACTCATTTTGTTGTGATGATGTAAAGCCTTTGATTTTGCTCTCTCAGGTGTGAACTGCCATTAGAGATGGGGAAAGTGGCTTTTCCTATTTAAGCAGGAGCATTTATAGCTGTGTGTGAACTGACCTGTGGAGAGATCCCGGTTCACCTAAATTCTCTATCTTAATATGAAACCCCTAGTTATTTCAGAGTGGGTATTTCGATTTTCTCTATTAGTCCTTCTTATCTCATCAGCTCTGCGCATAGAAACTAGTCTACCTGTCCATAAGAATGTAAACAGAAGACATAAAGTGAGATTGAAAGAATAGGCATGACATTGTATTCTGTCATTTTCTTGCTGCCTGTTTCTTTTCTAGATTCTCAAAATAATTTCTCTCTTCAGCCTAGAATTTTAATGAGAAAATGACTCGCTAATTTGCACTAAACAGTTTTACTACAGTCATCTTAAGACCTTTTAAAGAAGCATAGGTTTGCTGGAGGCAATAGTAATGAGGGGCACATGTGACCAGTTAACAGCCTTGATTTAAAAGCTTCTCAGATTTTGTCTGGAAATAATGCGGCGATAGCAAGATATACAGGGAAGAAAATAAAACACAAAACAGCTCATTTAAATAGGTGTATTGAAAACCTGAGGGATTTCTTGTGGTGTTGGTGTTTAATGGAGAAAAGGGAGGTAGGTTAAAATAAACAAAGGATGCTGAGATTTTTTGTTCAGTATTTTGATTATCTACTGCCTTTTCATTTATTATCACTATTTATTTTTTGAACCTTAAGAATAAAGTGCTATAGTTAGTATGGACTTAAAGTGGTCTTTGGTTGGATGTAGAGGGACGTGGGTAGGAAGGGAACAACTGTGTTAGCCCAGGAGCAGCCTAAGGGGCAAATCACAGAAAGCACCTCCCTGCAGCGCAGCTTCAGCCAGTGGGAGAGCAGTCAGGGCCCTCTTCCAAGCAGTAATCACCATGCTGCAAGTACAGTTAGATAATCTGCAAATGCAAAAATCTGCAATCAACAAAATTAAGATAAACTCCATGCCAAGGCGTAATTAATGATAATAACAAAAAAAAGGCATCAGCTTGGAGGTTCAAGTGCTTAATAGTTCCAGAAAAGGCTAGTGGAAGAGAAATATTCAGTTTTATGGATTCCTGGTTGCAACTATCAGAATTTGGAAATGCGAGTGTGAAAGGTGTATAAAGTATTTCCTATAGTTCAGCTCGCACAGCTTTAGAAAACCTGCTTTGGTTTCTTCTGTGTTCTGTGAAAGAACACTGTCTCTAAACTGGTAGAGTCAATCCATACTTCTGGTTTAACTGGGACCAGAAAAGCTTAAGTTTCTAATTACTTACTGGGTATTAAATATATCTGAACTTCATTCTTCCTACAAGCTTGTGTGGTTCCCACTCCCCTGTATGCTTCATTCCCCACTCCAGGTTCCCAAACTGTGTCTGTGAGGGCTTCTTGCTGGTGTACTGTAGTGGGAGGTTGTTTTGAAGCTAGGCTGTACAGGAGCTTCATATTCTGAAATCCTGCTTTCTCATTACAAAATATCTTAATCTTTTTCACAGTGTAGCTGAAAAGAAAGTAAAAATGAGCTGGCAGTGAGAACTGGCATGAAGATATACTTTGAACTATTATGGCATTGAGAATAGCTGTGTCTAATGGAAACCAGAAACTACAGCTTGGTGCAGTAACCAGAATTATAAGTGTGCAATAAAGGTGTAAAAAAAAAGAAAAAAAAAAGTATCCTTTACGCATTCAGGGAGTAGCCAATACAATGACCTGGACTGTAAGGACTAAGACTCCTCGTATTTTAACCCTTGCTATTATGATTGATGATACTGTTCTTAGTCATAGAAACATGTCATCCTATTTTAAGCTGAAGTAAGCTGCGTGCCTCCATAGCAGCTTCCAATTGTGAGTTCCAAAGAGCAAATGCTGAAACATGCCTCAATGACTCTACTGTCTACTGTAATTATTGTATAATATTGAAATAGCAGATACTGCAACAGAATAGATGCATTGGCTACACATTTTGGTACCTTGTAATTCATCATTTAATGAATTGAATAGATATCGAGAGGGTGCTAAGGACACCCGTCTCATCTTTTCAATTCGTGCAAAACAGAAGCAAGATTTTTCAAGTAAAGAGTTTAAAGAAAGCCCTAAAGCAGGGAGGATTAGATCTTCAAGACAGGACTTAATGCAATCCTCTCACAAAAATTCAGTCTTACAAACTGATTTATACTTGGGACACTTGCTTTATTCACCAAAAAAACTAAGATCTTGCACTGTTTTCACCCAACAAGCAAACTTTCCTTCACCCTGCAGATGTATCTGTGAGCGGGCTAGTAAGTGAGCCCATGTAATTGAGGGAAGACAAGAAAATAGTAATAAACAATTTAAAAATTAAAAAGATTTGTGTGGAGCAGAACTAGCTCCTGAGTTGGATGTGGTGTGACACTACCATCTGTTTATCTCTTCACAGCTTAGATGGGGAATAGTTGAGGTGTTCTAGCAGTGCAGCACAGAGAACAAGGGGAACAAGAGGATCTGCCATCCCCCTGCACCGACTGCCACAACGCAGGTGGATGTAACATTGACACACTCTTCTGTTCTTCCATTTGCTTTATTCTTCTAATTTGTGATTAGTGACTGTGAAAGGTGCCAGAGTAACAGCACAGGAGTGAGAAACCTCCTGTTTAATTACACGAATTTTGCAGGCTGAAAGGCTGCATTTCAAGCTGTCCTTCAGATCCAGCCTCTAAGACCACCTAGAGGGTCACTCTGTATTTGGGGGTCAGTCTGTAGCTGGCTGCTTGCAAGCACAAGTGTGAGGTGGGGAACAGTGGTATAAGGGAATATTTCTAACAAGTGTCAAACACCTCATTTGGAAAGTACGCTTAGAAAGAGCACAAAGCAGCTGCCTGAGCTTAGAACCATGGATCTACTGATCTGTCAATGGAGGCATTCCAAGCAAATCTAAGAGGCTTTGCCGCATGTCCCAGGACTCATGCACTCACTTTGAGAAGCAGGGAACACTGCTAGCTCAAGCTCAGATCTACAAACTTCAAATGCTTTGGGGTTTCCTTGCTGATTTCCTCAGTGAGCTCTCCACAGTCGCTCCACAGTACCTTCACGGCAAGCAAGGGAAGGCATTAACTCACTGTATTTTTCAAATAGTAGCTGATCTTCATTGTCTCCAGAAGGTAGACTGGGACTGCTATGCAAACTCTGGGAACTGTTCGTGAGCTGCTCATATCGTATGGTGTAAAAAAAGAAGTCATCAGACTGAAGCAGGAACAGACTACAGAGATGGAGTGTTCTGATGTATAACTTGCTCTTGGTTATCCATCCCCCTGTACTAAAACGTCATGGCATACTCTACCAGCCAAGCAGCAGGGCAGGTGCTTAGCAACAGTAAGGGACAAACATATATGCATGAAAATAAAGTTGTCAGATTGGAAGTTTTTAATATTTTTGGCATATCTAACTTGATAAAGAGTGGAATTTCATAGCTCTTGAGGCTGTGCTTGCATGAGTAACTGCATCACTGTGTGTCACAGCAAACATGTATTCCAATCTGGAATGTCTAAGATGCTCCCTGACAGGTCTCAAGCCCCACCATGCAGCTGGAATTAGCAGCTCCAGGGTTGTGTGATGGACACTCCAGCAATATTCATTTTGTCATGCTGTTCCTGCCTCTTTTGAGAACCAGAATGGCACAGGAGGTGAGGGATCTTCCCCCTGTATGCTAAGAAAAGCGGCAAATTCTAAGAGTGAGAATTATTTTCAGCATGAGTCTTTTATGTCTTTAAAAGCAATCCCAAGTAGTGGGGCCAATTTATACAAGCAATGAGGTAGCCAACACTACTGATAAATGCCTTGTGTATTGAAATCAGTGGGAGCAATCAGGAAACCTCTGCATCTTTAGACACTTAGTGGTTTTAAGTGCATAAATTCAACCCTAATGGGTATAATATAAATATAGTTTTCTTGAAGACTCCAAGGTTATACACATACGTCACAGCAAATCAAACTCGCCTTCTAGTGAGAGACCTGTAAACACAAGAAATGTCTCATTACAACAAACCAAGTGTCTTTTATAAATAGAAAAATAACTTCAACTGGGACTGAAATTGAAGGAAATAACTATGCTGTTTCTAACAACCTTTAGTATGACTACCTTATAGCTTCACAATTACTTTTGTACTTTTACCTTCTGCTGCTCTGGGAGCACATAACTGTCATTGCTTTTCAGTTGTTCCTGCTTCAGCTGTATAGTTTTCCATGAGTTACTGTTCTTTCTCTATTAGATCGGTGGCTCTGAAGATTCCAGATTTCAGTTTAGCATTTGCTTTCTTTGACTGCCTACTTTTCTCCACAAAGTTCATTTTAGCCCTTCTGCTAGATGATACTTAAATGTCCTGTGGGAACCCGAACAGATTACACTTCGTTGTCCAAAACAAGACAGAAGTGTACACTTCCATGATCTTTGTCAAATACATTGTTTTAAAATGTGTTTTCCCTCCATATGTCAGTTGATTGCCTTTTATGGTGAATATTTTTTACCACCTGATTCCTTTTTGTTTATCCTAATATGATAAAACCTTTTAAAGGTAACTCTCAATTCAATGATGGATAATGGCTAAACTGGTTATTACAACAATTACTTAATAGATATTCCCTATTTCTTTGTCTTTTTATGGTTTATCTACACAGGAAAGCTATTGCACAGCAAGGTAGAACATGAATTTAAAGCAAAGTAACGATTTCGCATTAGCTTCCCACAAGGGTACTGTCATCCTGCGCACAGGTTTCACTTAATCCACTCCCCAAATTGGCAAAAAGAACTTGTATAAATGTGTTCTTGCTGTGAAATGTTGTGCATGTGGAGAGTTAAGGGTGAAACAGCTTTCCAGGCTTCTTTCTGTAATGCTAAGAACTCATGTACTTTTTTGGTTCCCACAACAGCGGTACTACAGTACTTCTGAGTTCATAAAGTATTTAATCTGGTAACATTCCTAAGAGCAAGGGGAACCCTTGGTGTCTTTCCCAAGATTGTGCAAGAGGGCTGGAGTAGACCAGAGAGATTAATTCAGTTTTCCCGAGTCCAAAGATGACTTCTTCACTGCTGGGTCATCCCTTAACTCCATGAAAAACCTGTAGCTCCTAATCCTGTCTGCTAAATCATAATTCCATTTATCCTCCAGACAAGTGTGACTCAGCTGCACAGCAACACTGATGGATCTCGTAAACTAAAGTTGTTATTTCCTGATAGTGACTGGCCGTGTGGCTTTATGACGCCTGTATTAATTCATGCTCTCATTCGCATTCAGTGAAGGCAGAGAAAAGCTCAGTGATGTATTTTGATTCAGATTCTCAGAGGTTTAATGCACTTGGATATGTAAGTCCCATGGACTTTAAATAACTTTGAGAATCTTATTTAAACAACCGTGATTGCTGTTTTTAGGAAAATATTAAATAGCCTGTTTTAAATCTACTTGTGTTCCCTGTACTTTCTCCTCTCTGAGGAGTTACATTTGCATAGAAAGAGGATTCTTTAAATAAAGGCACAAAGTCAATTTTCTGAATACAGAGGAACTAGTGAGCTAAAACTAATATTAGGATTAAGCATTGCCCTTCCAACTCACAAATGGACTAAGTCAAAACTCCACAGCATTTTACTTAATGTTAGAATTAGATGGAGTTTTAACTAAATGTTGATCCATCTATCCATTTGCCTTACTCTAAGCAAGCAGAAGGCTCATGAGCCCTTCCATTTTGCTGTCCAAGACATGATATCTAGAGCAAAGCAGGACTATTTTGCTGCATCTTACAGAGGGCTGACAACCCCGCAAGCAAAGATGAAGGTAAGGGTCAGACATCAGTTCACCAAACACTGAGCTTCAAAATGTCTATGTGTTTTGTTGACTCCGAAGAATTTTCTTTTAATTCTTCTGGTTCAATGCAATGAAAAAGTGAATCTGCAGTAGTCTCTCTTATTTGAAACTGAAGTTGCTTTACCTTGTTTCTGTTCAGAATTCCTTCCCTGTCTCAGTTGTGATTTACTATTTCCTGGCTTCGAGTCCATACTGTATATGGAGCTCGAGGACAGAGGCCTACCTATTGTAGGCCACTTCTCAAAGGCAGGCAAACGTTGAATATGTCAAGAGGGATTTACCTGCAGTTGTTGGTTGGTTTTTTGGGTTGTTTTTGTGGGTTTTTTTTTAGTTATCCATCATTACTCTGAGTGTTTTGATTAGCAGTATATTATATGTAGAGACCGTCCTGCTTGCAGACGAGATACTTTAAATCCTTAGAAACTTTTTCAGCCTGATACTTTACTAATAATAGGAAGAACCATTCCTTTCTAATATTGCCATTAATGCATGCTTTTGTTTCGCGTATCAGCATTAGTGATATTAGCAGTTGCCAGATCCTTCAGACTTCATCCAATGCCTGAGCTGCACAAAACGTGGAGGCAGCTACTGCATGGTCAAAACTTCCCGTTGGCACACTCAACAGGCATCTATGGAGGCTTTCCTGCCTGCAGGCGGGAATGCAAACTCCTGCCCACACCGAGGGTGCCTGGGCTGCCGGGAGCACCTCGCTTCCTCCCCCCCTGCTTTCTGGGTGTGAAACTCTGCTCAGGGGAGGCTTTGCCATGTTGTCGTTTGCCGCTGTGCTCACTCCTGGTCTTGCCCAGACTCCGCACTGCTGTGCGTCCGTTACAAGCACGTGGATGCAGTTTTAGGGTTTTTATTTAATAATTGGCTCACAAACAGTCACAACTAACTGCAGTTCTCGCCTCCTACTACCAGATTTGTTGAGGTTTTGTTTGGTTTTTTTTTTAATACCTGAGGTCTCTAACTTCAGGTAATTAAAAATCCTGGATTATTTTTATTTTAATGCTGAAAGAAAGAGTTCAATCTGTTTGTGATAATAGTGCTGACTGACATTGTTTCAAAGCAGATTTAGAGATAAGTTTGGTCCTGGCATTTAGTCAGTAGGTGGGCGTTGTTTATTGCCTAGCAATTAGAACTTATATTAACATAATATCTCCTCAACTTCAAAAATTTCTGAGAGCTCTCCGTGAACAGATTCCCAAGAGCTCTCTCCTGCTCTCTTCCCTTTGTCTTTTCACTTTCCCACCTCCACACCCATCCACCCACCTGCCTTTAAATGTGCTGTTTCAAATTTAGAGTTCAAGAAACTTTGTTTAAGTCTAAATGATGAAAGATGTTTTCTTCTAGGGCAGAAGCAGCCCACAGCCCCTTTATTTTAAACCAAGTTAAACCGGTGCTTTTTAGTCTTCAGAAACTTTTTTCACCTTCAGTATTTCTCTGTGAGCGCTCCACTACAGAAAATGAGTGTCAAGAAGGATGGGGTTGGTTCCCCATGTGAAATGGTCCAGGTGCAACAAGCATTTTCGTTGCCACTCTCATCTTTGTGGGTCCCTTTTCTCTCAGTATTTTCTCTGTTGTTGTTATTGGTTTATCGTGGAGACATACTCATTAATTTTATATTATATCTACTTTTTATGAGATTGTCATATTCATTTTGATTTTTGTGCTAACGAGTGTTCTGCAGGAGAATGCGAAAATGAGCTAGCTTGAGCTAAAGACAAAATGAAGGCAAACAAATGTGAAAAATTAACTGACTAGAAAAGCTAATCCAACTGTATGGATTTAAAAATAATTTGTAATTGACTTCAAACTCAAGTCAGAGACCCTGTTGTCCAAAGCCAAACATTCATTACTTCTCTGTCACAGACTTCAATCGCAAAGTTGGATTAGCAAAATGGTAAGGATTTCTAGTGAAACTGAACAAAAGTGAACATTGTTCTTGTGCATTTTCACCTGTGTATACCCACATGTGCCCACACATTCTTGGAGCAAATTTTCATTTTTTCTTTCAACCATTTGTTGTTTTGTTGGGTTTTTTTTAAGCTTAAGCTCCATCGTTTCAGTATCAAGGAACAGCACTTGGTGACACTATTCTTTTTTTCCCCCCCCAACGCCTTAGACTGTGCTTTCCTTCCTCTCTTGTCTGGGAGGAGATAATTACGGGAGATAAGGACAGATCTTGGTTTTCAAACAACCATAATTAACACTGGAACAAAATAACTTTGGAGAGCAATCAGTGCTTTGCTCTGATCCTAGGGCAAACCCTGAAAGATCAAATTCCGTCCCTTGCAGCCATCATCATAAGACAGTCACACATGACTGGTTTAATAAATACTGTCATCCCAACCCTCTATGGCAGTCTCTTTGCTGATGAGCATGAACGAGCTTGTTTATTATGAGATGCAATATTGCTGCTTAAAACCCGGTCATTAGGAAGAGGCTAATTGGGCGGGCAAGTGATGAGGAAGAGATCAAATTATTTAGTCAAATGCAATGAGACTGTTCTATTGTAGTAGTACCTTTTTTCCCCCCCTCTCTGGCAGCCAAATTAAAGCGGCTTATCCTGAAAGAGGGCAGTTAATTTGATGCGAAGGCTGCCAATGTAAGCAGTTGTGGTGCTGCTTTGCATCAGGAGAGTGACAGTAAAGTGAGAGCCTGTGCGGTGGTGGTTCCTGGCCAAAGCCCTGGGAATGGGGATGGCAGTAGTGTGGCTGATTCTTCTGCTAAATTACAGGGGACAGAGCGATGACTCGAATGACTGTGTGTGGTAGCGGCTAGGAGTGATGGCTTTTTTGTGGCAAATGGAAAAACGATCAGTTGAAAGGTGTACAAGCTTTTTTCAGCCTCAGCTCCACTCACTAAATAAAACTGCTCCCCTGAGATCAGAGCGGTGCCAGCTTACTGTAACCGAAGCTCTCGTAGAAAGAGTTGACCGCAGCTGTAATCCCCCAGACAACAAGCTTGACAAGTACCTTTGCCATTTGGGCACATTAAACTCTCAGGAGAGCTTCACATGAATAAATCATTACCTCTTTAGTGACTATCCAGAGTTAATGATCCCCCACCTTTTTTGACAAGTGCTTCTTTTGCTGTAGGTTGTGACTTGTGGCTCTTTAGAGGATGGTGACAACTGAGGAGTCTTGGAGGCTTCTGCTTTCTCCTTCTCAGATATTCCAGTAACTTCATCTGTGACTGAATAACTGAAAAAAATATCTATAATTATCACAAATGCTAGCATTTTTAGAATAACAGCATAGAGCTGGGAGAAGAAATCCAAAATGAATGAAAAACCATCATGTTAGATCAAAGTCAGAATCAAAATGAAGGCAAAACTTTCCAGAAGTTGAAAAGTAGGATTTAGTTACTGTGCCTACTGGGGCACTTCTTGCTTCTGGTTTTAGCTAGCAACACACTAAGTTCTGAGGAAACACCTTTGTTTAGGTACTTTCATCACAAACTGAAAGTTATGAATGTTTTCCATGTATGCAAGTCTTGTACAATTTCCCATATGATTTTGCTGTCCCGAGAGGTTCAAAGAGTTTTTGGGTAAAACCCTGTGTATCCTTGTATGGTTGGAATGTCAAATGAATGGGACCCTTTAGTCCCTGATTTTTACTTCAGTCAGTGTAATCTGCTGAATGATTTGAACGTCAGTCAAATGGAATCACATTTTTCTTATGTTTGTATCTCATCTAAGATGATGTTTTTATAACTTAGATTAGAAAAGTGGAGGACTGGTTTCAGGGAAAAACTCAAAGTTCAAATACGAACTTTCCCAAAATTCAGGGTATTTGGATCTTTGGTACTGTGAGAGTTATTTCTGTCAAAAAGCGTGACTGTGTCTTTTCTAAAATGACTTGATATGTCATTAACATATCTTTAGTCTTACTTTACTAGTACAATTCTTAAAACTTCAGTGCAAGATTCTGTGAGCAGCCACCTCTCTGCTTTGTGGAGGGTAAGCAAGAAGTCATTGTGTTAAAGAAAAAAAGTGTAAAATATGGCTTGAGACTTCACTACACAGAAAACAAAATGAGAAACAGAAAGAATCCCAAGCTCTCTAACTTCGAAGATGTTCGCTTTGGAGGGGAGGAGGAGAAGGAGGATGCTTGGTCAGCGTTTTAGCATTCCCAGTGCTGAAAAGGGAATAAAATTAAAGCTGGCCTGAGACTCAGTGGGTACAGAGGAGATACTAACTCTGCTAACTGGGATAGCTCTTAGATGTACAAAGGTAAATGTTCAGTGTAGCCAAACCTTCAACGCTTTGGTTTCACAGCTGTGAATGCCTGCCACCTTCAGAAACACGCTGCTGGAGTAGTGGGATGAACCTTCATCCAAGTATATTCTTCCCCCAGAGTTTGAAGCTGTTGTTAGCAGGCAGCCTCTATCACAGGAGATCAAAATCTGTGTTTTACAGTCAGGTCTACCATGGAGGAATATGGCAAAAAAGGGGGATTAAGAACTTCATTAAACCTTGGTATAGCAAGGTTGTTTTTAAGTAACAGTTTCAAAAGTATCCAGCAAAGAGAGAAGACAGTAGAAGCAAAATACTCAGAATAACCACTTTTATTACTGATACGGAATAAATTAGTGTCAAATGTATTCTCTCACTGCTAAGTGTGTTGGTTTTATGTATCTGGACCTAGGTCAGAGTTTCAGTTACTTAATCCTTGAGTTGTAAAATCTAGCCTTATATGTAACCATGAAGTTTTAACAGCATTGTTTTTAATGTTAGACTTGGTAAAGATGTTCTACTCATCTATGACAGGAACCAAATTAACATATCTTAGAGCGAATTTGCATAGCCTGAAAAAAAGGTTTGCACAATCTAATATAAATTTACATTCCTAATAAAGTATTAACATATCCAAAAATTGATTTTAAATAGTACTACTATGTTTTAAATCCTTCCCATAGATTCCTAACAAACAGCTTTGATTTGCATGTCCTGACTTTGCTATGTAACATAGTACAAATAATTGACTGGTTTATAAATCAGCCTTTTAATCCTCTGCTGCTGCCACCTTTGTTCATACAGATGAGAATTAACAGTGCAAAAGGCAACTGTACGCTTTGCTGTTTGCACACAGTAGGATTGAAGCTAAAACCAGAGTTTAAAATAGGAGGATATTTCAGGACATGCTTTACTAGACTTGGCTGCAAACTTGGGTGCAAAGCTTGAACCAACCTTTATGTGTTCAAAGTGTGACCTTCAAACCAAGAGCATTTCTCTCACTACACTGAATCGGTGAGGACTTTGGGCTGCCCCCGAAGTGACTATTCCAGACACCATTCCCCGATTTCCTGTGAATACAAGATGTAAGTTATTCTACAGGACAAGTTTTTTGCTAAAGCCTGGAGAAATTTCTAGAGAGAGTTTATTAGCTGTGTGGTAGGACTGAGAACTCCGCAAACAATGTGAGGTATTTACCAGTGGGGGAGGTCCTGACATCTGAAAGCCTGCAACTCACCACCGATGATATTTGAATATCAGTACTCGAGTCTGTAGCCACTGATGCATAAAGACTCTGATTCAACAAGGTACTTAAGCTTTAGGAGTCCTAGTGAAATCAACTGAATGATGCATGTGTTTGAAGTTACACACATAAAATCTCACTGTAATGGAGCCAAGAGCAATTCCCATTGAAATGTGCCATCGAGTTTACTCTTTTGCTGCCACAGAAACACTGGCTTTTTAGTATAAAAACAGGAGTGAGACCAAACAGTAATGTGTTGCCTTCAGCTGTTACAGGTTTCTAGAAGAGGTGGTAGAAGCTGGCAGTCAAATGAGAAGGTGAGGCAAGGGGAGACATAACTCTCATTTCTGCTAGTGGTTTTCCCCAAACCCTTCACAGGTTTTTTAATGGCCTCTTTTGTTTCAGCTCTGTGCTGGCAGCTGAAATATTGCCCAGAGACCCCAGAGCACTAAGCCAAACCCTGTGGCTGGGTAGGTAAAGCTGTCTCTGTGGCTGAAGGTGTGTAGGGAGATTCTTAAAATGCAGTGATGAACCTAGGAGTAGAAAAGCAGAAAACAGTATATGGTTCAATTTATTTAGCAAATTCCATCCATTGCCCTAGCAAGATTGTGCTGAAGTGAGTGAAAAGCTTTAATTTCAAACCCACGATGGAGTGTTGGGCAGCTCAGAGCAGGAGTTTGTAATATCTGGAGGGCAAAGTGGACTCCTAGTGTCCACCTTTACAGCTGTCTAATTGTGCCAACCGGATTTTAGCTGTCACAAAAGGATCCTTTTTATAATTGTGCAGATGTGGATTACAGATGTAAGAAGATAAAATTTCTGAGCCAGGTCTACAGTGGCTGTAAACCAGTGTAGCACTGAATCCCAGCGACCAATACCAAACGTACCAAGCAAGAGCCTAATTCCTTATTTTATATGCCGATTCGTGATTCTCCTAGGCAAAGTGGCCCCATCATATGAGCTTACTCAGCCTGCTTAACTCTTCTGTCATCTTTATCTCTTTTGCTTTGGCCCTGAAACTGGTCAGTTGAACTGCCAACTAAAGCTCTGACTACTGTACTGCTACTTTTGCTGCTGATAGTAAAACCAGAAATATACGGCCTGATTTTGGTATTTTTTTTTCCATATCCCTATATGTGTTTGTTCTGCAAGCAATTTAGCAAAATTCCCTCTTGACTGGTAAAATGTGTGGAAACAGTGTGTGCAAATATTGTGTGGACACCACTGAAACAGAATAAATGCAGAATCTACATGATGTTATTTATGGCGGTTACAGTTTTGGAGCATAATATCAGGTCTTTCTAAAGTCCTTTGTTTGTCTTTATTACATAATGCTACTGCCCTCTCCATATGCTGGGTTTTGTCTGTGGTTAAGTGCCAATAAATCACCCTTTGGAGAGGAGTCCACAGGAAAAAGAACAGTAGGTGGTTACCTGTTGCTCTTCCTGACATGGCCTCCCTTTTGAAACTCTTGGATTACAAACTAAGGGCCTCATTTGAAAGGGATTTAGCCTCCAGCTCTGAAAATTAGGGCCAGCCACTCTGAAGTGCTGACCAGGCAGATGGGTTGCACTGGTACCTCATCCCTGGAGGCCAGACAGGATTTCTTGTGTTTAAAACCCAAAATGTTTTCCCATAGATCGTGCCATTAATGGTACCTTATACTCGAGATGTTCTCTTGCTTTCACACTGTCACAAACACAGGAAAAAAAAAAGCAAACTGAACGGATGTTCTGTTTCCAGCACTCCATGGGGTAATGTGCATTTGACCTAGCTGTGAATGTATTTCATCTATATTGCTTATTCCAGAATACAGCCAACCCTGTAATAACTATATTAACTATTGAAATATGCAATGCTAGTGAAATTCAGACCTTAATAAGGTCTGAACAATTGTATCAGCCTCTCCAAAGCCTTAGGTGAAATAGGCAGAAGACATTAAAATAAATTTATCTTTCACTAAAATATATAGTCATAACAAACCCTATTGAATCATTAATCAAAGCTGTTTATATCAGATTTTTATAGGACTGGATCATTTTATATTTGTTATACTTAAATATGTACCCCTGAGGAATGCCAGTTTTACTTCTGCAATTGGGAGAGCCAAATAAATCAACCTAAATTCCCTCTGCTTCTTTTACTGTGGGAATGAAGCTGAACTTTTAGTTCCATAAACAGAAGGAAAGCAAACTGACGAATTAGAATGATTAAAATGTGTTTATCAAAGCATCTGTCAAAGTCAAATCCAGATCATAAGATAAAGAAGATGGAGAAAAGATATGCATGAAATTATACAAAATATTGATGCCCACTATACCTCATAGAAGAAAATCTCCCACTTTTTTCCTCATTTGTAAGTAGATGCAGTAATTCTTCTATTGCATCTAGGTCTTATGTCTTAGAACATATTTCTTGTTATATCTTCATAGTAATACCTGCACATTCTTGACTTTATTGTTGGTTGTTTTTTTTTGTCTGCAATTTTAAAACACTTTGTAGAACCACTGTGCTGCAGGGCCCGAACTGAACCGTGATCTATGTAGTTCATGACCTGTTACATGACTGGCAGAATTAGGGATATAACTACAATACTCTAGCTGAGGTAGATTGATTGTTTCCTTGAGTAAAAGCTAAAATGAGTTGTTGGAGAAAAGTCTGAGTTCCAATGTCATGTAACCTGCTCCAGGAGGCACCATCTGATTGAGAAAAATCAATAATTATCAGCTCTTCTTCCAATTATTCCTCTTAATTTTCCTTGATGCCAGACTCTTCTTTGGTCTTGGCTGTGATGTGATTCTTGTGTGTGTGTCATTGACGTAGCAAAAGCCAAGTCCTAATGATAGCTGCCTTGATGACAATTGTCAAAAAAGTCTCCCCACCATCCTCGCCTGTCCCATGGACTTTATTATGCACCAAGTCTGTCAGTTTGGCTAGGTATAATGAATGTTGCCAGCAGGTGTGTCTATGTATGTATTCAGAACACAGCACAGAGATTATTTGAGAAATTCTACTAACTTTAAATTCAAAACTATCACTTGATTTTTCTAGCAGACAACATAATTATTCCGGAAGAATTAGGAAGCATAGAAATCCTTTACACAATGGGTGCCTAGGTTAAAAAATAATAAGAATTTTCAGAATGTATAAAACATGAGAAAGGTTTATACACAGAAATTGCGATTGAATACATTAAAATAAAAGACAGGCAGAGCATGAATTAATTTGTTTCAAATGATGGTATATAGTTCAGTCAAGTTCTATAATTTAGTTTTAGTGAGCACTGTGCTTCCTAATTATCTGTATACTAGCAGATCCATAAATAAAACTTGGATTGTCTTTCTTGTATAGTAAGTTTTCATACACGAATAATCCCCCGAACCCAACATTTTGGTAACTACAATGTAAATAAGCCGACTATAAAGCAGCGGTAGCAAGCAATAATGACTTTATGTGAACAAAAACATTCTCATGAAGTCTTCAAGCATTTGATGATGAGCAAGAAATTCTTACAGTTCCTCTGTGAAGATAACTCAGTTCATGCATGTAAATTAGAGGTATGTGGAGACATGCCTTCTTGCAAGGCAAGGATTGTATTTAAATTTTTTGGTGGAATTGGCTGTGATGTTTACTGTGACAAAGTGGAATATGTAAATATCTGTGATTTTGTGGCTGTGACACAAAGCTTATAGCTTAGACAGCCCCTATGGAAGAACCAAGAGAAGATTAATTAAACTACCAATACCCATCTAGGCAAGTACAAGCCAATGGAGAGGGGCCAGTCTAACATAAGTCTGTTCATCTCCGCTGGTAGCAGCACAGTAAGAATTAGAACTGCTTTGATTTCTAGGTGTTGTGCTGTAGAAGCACCATGCTGGAAGCATCAGGAAGTGCATTTAGGGAAAAGCAAGCTGTTCTTGGCTTTCTGGAGTTCAACAGGCAGTTTTAAAAGCATTTGGAGATCCAGGAAGCGTCTGAAGACACAAAGACTGTCAGAAAGAATGACCAGAGAGGTATAGGTGGCTGATTCACTGGAAATAGCGTTTTGTAGCATGCTAAAAAATTTTCAGGACCTTATTTTTGGCATTCTTAAGAACAGTCAGAAAATAAACAACATGGCACAGAGAAGTCAGGCAAATGGGGAAAAACAAGCTCAGAAATGGAAAGGAATATTGACTTAAAAGGATAGGTATGAATCGCATAAACTTGACTAAAAAAAAAAATGTAGTATATATTAAAAAAAACTAAACTCCCTTTCTAAGGGATACAGGCTTCAAGATTTCCACACAGTCAGATCTGTAATGGGAAATGAAGTCTTTATCCTATATCACTACATTATTTTAATAAGTTCTCCTTCTCAAAACTTACTGCATGACAGTTCCTATCTAGATCAGGGTGAGAGCCATGAGCAGTATTTCTTCTGGCTACTGTACTGGACAGATTGGAATGGGGATTTCTTTTTGTTCCCTGTCTATACACCACCTGGCGCAGCAAGGTCCCAGTCTTTGCACTGAGCACCTGTGTCTTACGAAAATCATGCTCTACTGGTATGGGTAGAACGTGCATTTTATTACTTCAGCCCAGAAACCCAGATTTACAGAGATGAGAAACCCTCCAGAATCACACAAACCAGTTTGAGCAAAAACCAGCAAATGCAACTACCATGAAGCTGCGGTCTCACTTTTGCAGCCTTTTGCAATATTAGAAAATCTTTTCCCACACTATGTAAGCATCTACAAGAGGTTAACGGACTAGACTTTGACAGGATGTGTCCTTAATAATGACTGTTCATCATAACCACATAGTAAGCTAAGGAACCTTATTGAAAATGGTCTTGCTTCCTCCTCTAGAAGAATGAAATAATGCAGAAGGGACTGAAGACAATTTTTGTCCTGCATTTGCACTCTGGTTTGTAGTATTCCACTCCAGTTATAGTACAGATCATTGTGACTAAGTAAGTCAGCAGTAGCTCAAAGCCACCATTGGTTATCTTTCTGCACTGATAAGCAAAGATCTCCAAGACTTTGGAAAAAATTCGCCTTGGGTCACTTGCCTTGCTAACAAAGACACTGCAGTATTTTTAACAATATGTTTTACTTTGAGAGGTCAGTGACTTTTGCCTGGGTTTGGTTTTTTTTTTTCCTAAATGTAACATTTATCTAAATGTTTAGAAAAATCTAAAACATCACAGTCATCTTTACACAGCATTTTAAGTAATAATTTTCTTGGGGTGTCCTAAATTCCCTGAAATTTTCATGGAAGAAACAGAATCAAAGTCAAGAAATTTTTTACTGTTCGGAGAAATAAGAACAGAATTTAAAAAACTATTTTAAAGTACACTTAGAGACATCTGTTTTTAGGTGGATTCTCATAAAAGACTGTCCATCTAGATTGCTGGCTAATAGCTCTCAGGAGACAAAGCGCACAGTGCTGAGATGTTTGTGGTTTTTCATGTGAACTGCATGGCTCCAATCACATGCCTAGAACCATTCCTCACAATTCTGTACTTGTCTACCAAAAAATACAAAGGTTGGGGGGAATTCTGTTACTACAGTTAAAACAGGTCTCAATCAGAGTCATAACCAAGCATTCAGATTCACCCAGAGTAAGTATTCCTTTATCATCTTTTGTAAAATGTTGCTTGAATAGAGTGCAGTATCTCCCCCTGTATGACTCGAGCAAGTGTAAGTGCTCTGAAAACCGGATACTAACACATCCCTGTAACAGTCCAGCTCGCCAAATATTTAATATCAGATGACTTTCTTCAGTGACTTTTATTTGCTTTGTTTCATGGAAAAGAATAGATTTCTTCCCAAATGTATTTACTAACTGAAATTACAGGAGAATTTTAGCAAGCAGCTCTGCATTTTCTATTTGTGATTGACTTGTTCACTGTGCATATTTAGAATTCAGAGTTGAAGAAATTTTGCCCGCAGATGTAGGATTTGGTTGCAGACTGGACATTTCACAACTACACAGCTTTACTTTCTGATTCTACAATGCTAGCCAGCCTTCCCCCTTCACCCTCCACGTTTAGCACAAATATCAGACAAGTGTGGGGCTTGCATTACACTGAAATTTCAGGAGTCATCTCCAAAATCATTGCTCTGTTTTTGCACACAAAGATGAGATTCTTTTTCATGTCACATGTCATAATTATCAGATTATTGTTTAGAAGGATACACAGCATTTTAAATATAACTGTGATTATACTTTCACCCAACAGCTTTCACTCCTAATTGGAGGGCGAAAGGCAGTGCCAACATGAGAAATAGAGTTCTGTGTACTTCAGCAGCCCTTAAGATGTGTTTTTCTTAGAACACAGGAGAAACAGCATGGGGTCTTTCTGAAGCATATTTCTGTACATGTTGTTATTTATATTTATTCTGAAGCATATACAGCTCCCAGGCAACTTTTTTTAACACATCAGGTATGGAACCCTGTTACAGAACCAGGGTGATGTTTTCAAATACAGTCAGTGAACTGGTGGTGACTTAATGGTTGGATCACGGTGAAGAGACATCTTGCAAAGGATTTGCAGGAACTCCAGCTTCCATGCTTGACAGAAGTCAGGGATGTTATTTTTAAAAGGAAGAAAATAAACCCATGGTCAGGGGCTATTAGGGCCTTAGATCTTTTGGCCAGTGTCGCTGCAGGAGTCTATGCATGAACGTTGTCCCTTACAAAGGGGGTCACTGCATGAACACGGTATTTGTCAATTATAAGCCCTTTGCATCAGGAAGCTTAATGTTATGCTTCCCAAATGACTCATAGGTCTCACTGTACAAGCTCATATTGATGTTCATTAAATGTCTGTGACATGTAGACCCCAAAGTTTGGGTGTTTTTTTTTTTTCAGTGGAGAGGTGTCTCCTTTTTGTAGCTTCATATGCATGGATAAATAGGTTGTTTTTCTATGTCATGTTAGAGGTCATTTGTGGAGCATTAGAAATGGTTAAAAAGAAATAATTCTGTAATGTTGGTGTCCTGGGTTTGGGCAGGACAGGGTTAATTTTCACTGGAATCCAGGAAGGGAATCCAGGAAGGGACACAGCTGGGGGGGGGCTGACCCTACCTGGCCAAACAGACCCGGGTATTCCATACCATGTGCCATCATGCTGGGTTCCGGTGGGGGGGGGTGTGCGGCAGGAACTCACTCGCGGCTCGGAAGGGCACAGCGGCGGTTCGGTCTGAGAAAGCAGTTCTGTTCTGCTGGCTCTGTTCTGCTGGTTTGTTTTGTATATTCCCCTTTTTTGTATTGTTGTTGTTCCTGTTCCCTTTGTTTGCTGTTCTGTTAAACTGCCCTTATCCCGACCCACCAGTTTCTGCCTGTTTCTTTCCATTCTCCTCCGCACCCTGGCGGGGGGAGGGGTGGCTGCGTGGCACTTTTGTTGCCAGCGGCAGCCAAACTAGAACATTTAATTTGGCACCCAATGTGGGGTGGTGATAACGGCAGGGCTGAGCAGCGGGTGTTGAAACAGCTTTCTTAGATTTTGTTAAAATTTATTATACACATTTACTGTGTTAGTTAAAGTCTCTGGTAAAAATGTTTCTGACTTTGATCAAATGTCTCTGCTACTTAAATCCTTACTTGCTGTATGTGTTCGCCGCCATGCTGTTTGTTACCTCGGGGAAAAAGATCAGGATGACGATTCTGCTGTACTGTACGATATCGACTTATGACATGATAATATCACTGTGCATGAAATTAGGCTTGTATTTGCATGCAGAACTGCGGTCATTTCTGTACCTCGGATCCTACGTCTTAGAATTTGTTAATAATCAAACCCAATCTGTGGGGAAAACTGGAGGGGATACCTTCCCCCACTCTTTTGCCCCCCCTCTCTCTCCTTCAGGCTGGTCCTAATGGTGAGTACCCCTGGGATGCTCAGGCCAGCGGGTTTCTATTGTTCTGCTTCCTGAATGGGTTGCAGGTTTTGTTTAGGGTTAAGCAAGTCGTTAAAAACATCATGCAGAGACCTGCGCAGGGGCTGGATAGCTGTGAGTGGCTGGGTGTGTGGGACAGCATGGGCAAGTACCTAGGGCAGTGGACACCGCTGATGTTTTTTAAACTCACCCCTGAACACGTGCAGGATCTGGACAAACTAGTAAAATATCTGCAAAAAGTGTGCTGCCATCCTGGGAACTCCAGAGAGACACAAATCACCGCAACGTGCTGGGGTCTGGCCCACGCCTACCGAGCCATGTTCAACCTGATTCAGTGCCCTAAAGGGGAAAGGGGGGGAAACGAAGCAGCAGGCACTGTGACTGGCGCTGCCCCCCCAGCCGGCCCTGCAGCCGCTCCAGCCCAGCAGGCAGTCACAGCCCCCCCGACTGGCACCATGGCTGCTGCTGCCACCGCTGCAGGGTCTGCCTCGGTTTCCCCGGCGGGCACAGCAGCTGCTCCAGCCCCAGCTCCAGCTGCAGGCATCGCGGCTGAGCCCAATGACCAACCTGTGCCGGTAGCAGTCGCCCCTGTAAAACTAAAGAAAGACGCAAAGAGAGCAGATTGCTCCGGGAGGGATGACGATGAGCCAGGGTCATCGCGGGAGATAGAGACAGAGATCATCACCCGGTCCCTGTCCCTGGGTGAGCTGCAAGACATGCGGAAAGATTTCAGCCACCACCCAGGCGAGCACATTGCCACCTGGCTGCTGCGGTGCTGGGATAACGGGGCCAGCAGCTTGGAATTAGAGGGCAAAGAAGCCAAGCAGCTGGGATCCCTGGCCAGGGATGGGGGCAATGACAAGGTCATTCGGAAAAAGGAACAAGTCCTCAGCCTCTGGAGGAGACTTCTGTCAGGCATGAGGGAGACGTACCCCTTCAGTGACGATTTTGTATACTAACCTGGCAAGTGGACCAATATGGAGAGGGGTATTCAGTACTTGAGGGAATTAGCTGTGCGGGAGCTGGTTTACTATGAACCAGACAATGACCAGTTACCCACAGACCCAGATGAAGTCCAGTGCACAGCATCTATGTGGAGGAAGTTTGTGTGGAGCGCACCCTCCTCATATGCCAACTCACTGGCAGTTGTAAACTGGAAAGGTAAGGAGGCACCAACAGTGGATGAGATGGCTGTCAGACTCCGGCAATATGAGGAAAGTCTCTCTTCCTCCCTTGTCTCAGCTGTGGAGAAACTGGCCCGGGAGGTCCGGCAAATGAAAGAGAGTAGGTCCTACTCCCCACCTGTACGGGCCAGTGTCTCAGCTATTAGGGGCAGGCGTTTCTCTGCTCAGGAGAGGGAATGGGGCACCCTGTGATTCTACCTGCGTGACCACGGAGAGGACATGAGGAAGTGGGATGGAAAACCCATCTCAAATCTAGAGGCACGAGTGCGTGAGTTGCGAGGTAAATCAATCACAAAATGGCAAAGCTGTCAGAAGTGGGATTTGAACCCACGTCTCCAGGGGAGACTGTGACCTGAACACAGCGCCTTAGACCGCTCAGCCATCCTGACCCACCAAGGTAAGCACTCTGTGCTCACAATGGTGGAGGCCACCAACGGATGGCTGGAAACCTACCCTGTGTCCCATGCCACTGCCCGGAATACCATCCTGGGCCTGGAAAAACAAGTCCTGTGGCGACATGGCACTCCCGAAAGAATCGAGTCGGACAACGGGACTCACTTTCGTAACAGCCTCATAGACACCTGGGCCAAAGAACACGGTATCGAGTGGGTGTATCACATCCCCTACCATGCACCGGCCTCTGGAAAGATCGAGCGGTACAATGGGCTGCTAAAAACCACTTTGAGAGCAATGGGGGGTGAGACTTTCAAAAACTGGGATTCCCATTTAGCAAAGGCCACTTGGTTGGTTAACACCAGAGGGTCCACCAACCGGGCTGGTCCTGCCCAGTCAAAACCTCAGCGCCCCGTGGAAGAGGATAAAGTCCCTGTAATGCACATGCGGAACATGTTAGGGAAGACGGTTTGGGTTAGTCCTGCCTTGGGAAAAGGCAAGCCCATCTGCGGGATTGCTTTTGCTCAAGGACCTGGGTGTACCTGGTAGGTAATGCGAAAGGATGGGGAATTCCAATGTGTACCTCATGGGGAATTGATTTTGGGTGAGAAAAGTCAATGAATAAATTGTATAAAGTTAATTGTTAAATAACCCTGTCACTGACTGTTATCACTGTTATAATTGTTATGTGTTGTACCAGTAGTATAGTAGTAAGAATCGTCCAGATTGAAGAAGCATGGACTTTTTGATGAAAACCTAGCAGAGCACAGTGATGATGGGACTGGACTTGGTTTTCAACAACTGGCACCCAGCAACTTCATCGAGGTCGACGTCTCCAACCTGCAGACTGTGGGCACGGGCCGCACCAGATACATCATCCGTGAGCTCCGGATGCAGCAAGCAACCGCCCATCACCACACGTCACCTCTCCTGCCACGGAAGACCATTACGACAGATGGAGCCTGAAGTCATGGATTAAATGAACTCAATGGACACTTTAGAGTGATGATCCATAGACTACGGGAATGATATCTGGAGACAGGAGAAGTGGTGGTGATCAACTGGACAATGGGGGACCTGGGCATGACGTAGATGGTATGGAATAAGGGGTGGATAATGTCCTGGGTTCGGCCAGGACAGGGTTAATTTTCACCAGAATCCAGGAAGGGACACAGCCGGGCAGGCTGACCCCACCTGGCCAAACAGAGCCGGGTATTCCATACCATGTGCCGTCATGCTGGGTTCCGGTGGGGGGGAGTTGGGGAGTGGGAACTCGCTGGAGGCTCGGGAGGGCTCAGCAGCGGTGCGGGCCGAGAGAACGGTTCTGTTCTGCAGGCTCTGTTCTGCTGGTTTGTTTTGTATATTCCCCTTACCTGTATCGTTGTTGTTCCTGTTCCCTTTGTTTGCTGTTCTGTTAAACTGCCCTTATCCCGACCCACCAGTTTCTGCCTCTTTTCTTTCCATTCTCCTCCGCACCCCGGCGGGGGGAGGGGCGGCCGCGTGGCGCTTTTGTTGCCGGCTGCAGCCAAACTAGAACAGTTGGAAAGTCCCATTTGGCAAAGTCTTTTGTACTATACTAGCACACAACATACAGTACTCTTTAGTATCTGGCTTTTTTTAGGCTGTCAAGTTTCAGTAAGGGAATTTCAGCAAACAATAAAGTTAGTGTGGTCCACATATGTTATTTCTTCCAAATTCTGCATCTTCTTGACAAAATAATAGCTACCCACAACATTTTGATCTGGCTAAGTGCGCTTCTGTCTAGGGATATTGGCAGCAATGCTTTACGAAAGAAAATCAATTGGCTGTCTATTTTCTGGGTTTAGTAAGGTTTTTTGATAGCCTTCACTTTTTGTTTCGCTGTGAGGATTTCTTTAGCTGAAAGACACTAATGCCATGGTAATAACAAGTGCCAGCTTTGGTAGTCTTCCTTCAGGATAATCAGATCTTAGACTACAAACCTTTCCCATTTAATTTCTCCTGAGAATGACTTCCTGAAGCAGAAGCTTGAAGACACAAAGAGTGAATGCATCTGATTGATACGTAATCGATATGAGCATTATGTATTTGTGATCCATTATTAACAACCCTAGACTATTATCTGTCATAATCGGTGATGTAAGTACCATGATTCTCCAAAAGTGTTTAAAATGTGGCCTTCAAAAGAAAATGTTTTTATCCTCGGATAGATGTCTTTATGAGCTTTCCAGCTACACGTAGACTCAGAGGGGTCTCTACAGTGTTGTACTGATTAAGGCAGTGTGTGGATTATGCATCTTTTATTGAAGTTTTACTATAGTAAACTGGGAAAGAGCTTTGCTGGAACTGGCTTTTTCTCTTTAACGGGGTCAGTTTCAAGGACACGATTTATTACTGCCTTTATTTTTTTTTTTAGCTGAAAAATTCCTCCTAGAAGAATGCTCTGAAATACTTAAAATCCTGGAATTTTACTTGAAAAATAAAATGTGAGCAGAGAGAATGGATGTTATTTGGTTTTCTGCTTTCTAGAGCCTACATGTTTAAACTGGGAAGAAAAGGAATTCTTTTTCCCATTCTTTGCATTTCTTGGGAGAAGGAGCCGGAGGCGATCCCAATGGCTGTGCCCAGCTCTGCGGGCAGCCGAGAGCATCACAAGGGCTGCGAGACCACAAGTTTCTTCTCTGCACTGTTAGAACTGGGCAGCAGCAGGCTGAGCCACTTCGGGGAGTTGCTTGCACAGCCCGGACTGCCCCTGGAGAGGCTATGGGAGCTCTATGGAAAGGATTTTTGTTTTTATCCAGTTGAGACCCTACAGCTGATGGAAAATGCTCCTGATCAAGTTTAATACCCACTCTTGGGGACCCAGTCCCAGGTACAAAGTGCCTCTCCGGGTCTGACAGAGATGGCCAGAGGGGAAAGGTCCAACTCTCTTTTCAGAACTGGTGTTTTCTACATTGGAATGTATTTGTATTTCCACTCAGATATTTCAGCTTTTTGAGGGTTTCAGGCAGGACAATTTGTGGGTGAGCTGGATCCTGGACATAGTCAGCAGTGAACGCTGGTTCTTGAATGAGTGAGATACGTGAGGAATATAAATCACATTTTAAAAATACAGTTTAAAATTTATTCCTTGCCATGTACAAGAAAATTTTCTTGAACAACTGAGAGCGCTGCAATGAAGTACAGACATTTAATTAAATACAGCTAAGAACTGGAAACCAATTAATTTCTGGAGAAATGGAACAGTAAAGTATTTTTTTCATTAATTGCGATGTCATTAACTTACCATACTACTGCACCAATTGAAAGTAGAATTTAACTAAATTCAAATGCATTGTGTCAGAGTCAAGGCTCTTTCAAATGGATTAGGAAAGAATGAAGTGTTATCCTGAGATGACAAGTATAAGGCTTAAAATCTTTTTCCATTTTTTTTTAAGGGCACAATTTTCACGTCAAATAGATGGATGTTCACAGAATCAATTTGTTTGAGACCTTTGATCAAAGATTTGGGGGGAGCCATAAAGAGCAATTCTCTAGAAAATGTTTGCTGCTTTCTAATGAGAACTGGCGCCATTTGGGTACATAGATGAAAGCACACCTAATCTTTTTTACTCCTCCTCCTTAATAATACCCTTGGATTCAGAAATTAGGCACAGCAGGAAGAAAGATCCCGTACAGCACATCTCTGCACTAATAAAGCAGGCTGTCTAACCCCTGAAATAAGTAGACATTTCTCATATAGGATGTCACTTGCCTATAGGGGAATGGGGCAAGAAGGCAGCTCAGTTAATTTTCACACAAAATTGAAGAATAAAGATTTGGACTTGTGCCTGTGAAGGCTGGAATAACTTCCACAGCCTGGGATAAAGCCAGCTCCAAGCAGTTTGCCTCTGCTGCATAAGGAAAAATCACAATAGCAGATCCTTCATTAGGGTTAACAGGAAAAATCAGAAAACAGAGCCAAGATTTCAAGTGCCTCTTTCCCAGGTGATGCAGGACAGAAAAATCATAAGGAGGTGAGCGAAGCAGGAAAAATTATGGAGCTGGGATCGAACACTCCTGTGTGCCGAAGTGCCCTCATCCCCTAGGATCAGATCTGAGACACATAACCCTGTGAAGGTCTCACAGCAGAAGACATCAGCATTTCAACTCTGAGTTAAATGTAATCATGGCCTGCACAGCAGAAAGCATTATTTGATGGACAGGAATGGTGTTTTATATCTTCAAAATATTTCCTTCTCATTCTCACGCTAGCATGCTATTCACTTTCAAGAAAGCCATTCCCTTAGGAAATGGGGATTTTTTTCTGCCACCTTTGCAGGGGAGCTCCATACCCTGATTCAGCCTTACATCTGTGACATGTTTTATGGCCCTGTGCTATGGCTTGTACAAAGCTGTAGTGCCTGCTCACATGCTGGAAATTCCTGTCTGATTGTCTATATTGACTTAATGGTCTGTCCTTTAGCGTATCATTCGACCCTTCTACCAGAGCCTGTCCTGATACAGACAGGGCATTGCAGGAGAAGTGATTTCTGTTTATTATCACTACAGTTAATATTTGAAAATGAGGACATTCTCTCTGAATGTCTGGAAACACACGAGGTTTTGTCATGGATTGAAAGGAGATTTCTTTTGTTTTATGTAATAAAATGGAGACACTGAAATAGAATAGATCTTTTATATTCGGTAATATCTCATGTTAATATTGCTGACACTTTGCTCTGTCTTTTCTAGGAAGCTATTAGCCTTTATTATTCTTTCAACTGCATCAGATTATCCAGTAATACCAACTGCTGTGAACTACATGGCCTCAGAAGTATTGCAAGTTGTACTAAAGTAAGAAAGTTAAGATAAATTAATGCAGGGCAAATCTTGAAATGAAACCACTTGACCCCTACTAAAATTTTCTGCTAACACCGTTTGGAGTTGTGCTTAATGCTTGAAATTGCTATATCATTTAAAACAATATTGTCAAGACACCATTTTTTAAAAAGAGGGTTATCATGCCATTTGCTGCAAAGCCAGGAAACCCAGGAGAAGTGAGTTGTTCCTTCATATTAAATTAAAAGGCATTGCTCTTTTCAGATGTGGTATCCCAGATACAAATTCTTGCTCCGTTCAACTAGAAAAGTCTCTCAGTCCTAGGTTTGTTGAGACATTAAAAAAAATGGGGGGAAAAGAAAAAAAAAAAGCTGTACTGCATACCAGGAAGGAAAGACACAGGATACATTTCTAGTTCAACCAATAAATTCTTCTCTACAGGGTATGATATGCTTCTAAAAACTGGGCAATAGCTCAGCCTTCCAGTGACAGCAGTCAAGTTATTCCTTGCATGACCAAAACTATTCTTTGAGTATAGAGAATGATGGACATCACTCTATGTCTTTGGGGCAATATCTATGAACAGGATACCCCCTCTGCTGTTTTCAAGATTCAGACTTGGAAAACTTTCCTGTTTCTCCTCTTACTGGGCCTGGCATCAAAACAAATTGCATAGAAAGATACAGATTAAATTGGTCCAAGTCTGACGGTGCAGGCAAATATCTCCAGCAAGTTTTCCTGCTTATTCAGCTTGGCTTTCCATCAGGTTTATGGTACTTCATAGCCATCCTTCTCTCTAAATTATCTTGTTCAGAGGCAGGTTATTGCTGTTGGGTGTCTAAAGCAAAACACCGTTGGATAGGTCTTTGTGTTCCATGAAGTTTTGCTTCATCTTTCTCTTATTTGATTCCAATTTTGATTTTATCTGCACTTCACATGTTTGTGGCAACATAGAAACAAAAGAAAGAAAGAGTTTACACTATGTTTGTTGGTAAAATGAAAACACACTGAATTTAGCTTGATATTTTTCTGCATGATTCCCCTTGTCTTTTGTTGATATAATATCTAGCTTGAAATTTATACAACAGTAATGATTGTATTACAGCCTGGGGCACAGTACCGAGGAAACAGCAAACTGCAATGCTGCATCAAGTCAATTCCTTCACATTTGAGAGCGGCTATATGGGTCTTTGTTACCATTAAATGAACCTCAGGAAGCTGGTGAATATATAGAGAGACAAGCTTTGTGAAGCTCCTTGTATTTCATGTGAAAGGAGGATCCATCTTGCCCTAGCAGTGTACAGAGTGAGAGACTGTAGTGTCCATCCAATTCTATTAATATTTAGCGTAAAATGGAGGTAGCTAAAATTAGACATCTCTGTGTAGGTTTATACGTGTGAGCAGGATGTCTGAATTTCTTTTTTAGTGTATGAATGAAAATCTGCCCTTATAGCCTGTGAAGGTTGGAGGTTTGGGAGCTCTTCTGCTCACCCTAAAGAGCATGGAGACACCCCCATCTCCAAGGGGTGATGTGAATCTTCCCTCTTCTTCTTGTCTGTGGGGTGAGCTTAAAGCAATTGTGTTCTGAAATGGCTAAATAAATTAAACTAAATAAAATAGGTGGTAAGTTAATGAATGCCAATCAAGACTAATACGGTGAAATCACTGAGATTCATCTTTTCAAGAGGAGGATAAGTCAGAGGGAAATCAAGCTGGATATGCCTGATAGCAGCACAAGATTCCTCTAGATGATTAAATGGGTCATTTTTATTGTTTATGCTCTATGCATTCCTGTTCAGTAGGAAAAAGACTTGCCAACATGAAATTAAATGAGGGATTATTGTGTCAGCTAATATCTGAAACTGGATCTAAATACCATTGAATTCACCAGTTGTATGAAATCTTCTGAATCAGGGGACATGGGGGCCTGAGGGCAGCATGCACCCACTGGTTCGCAGACAAATGTAAACCCAACTCTGCATAACATCAGAGGATCTCTTTTTCTTATTCTCAGATAAAACCTAATTTAAGAAATACTTTATATCTTGTATTAGTTACATACTGTGCACATAAATATCTGTGGACAGTGAAGTACTGTATCTAAGGATCTGTTAGGAGAGGCAAGAAACTTATAAGATGTGGTTTTGTTAAAGGAAAAACATCTATCAGTGATTTCCATACAATGAGACAGTGTATAAGAGGTGCAAGGCAATAAATGATAGGTCCGCTCAGATGTTTCAGCAGCAAAAGACATAGGAAAGTAGAAGATGATGGGGTCAGAGAGAATTATGGAAATGAAGCACTATAGGGAAAGAAAAGAGGTAAAAGCTGTACAACATATGACACAATTTTTTTGTCATAGTATTCATCTCCCACTGCAGGAGTTACACAGTTCATTTTGTATTTATTTCATACGCATGGAATCTGAAAGGAGAAAAATCTTTTATTATTTAAAGAGCTTTTACAAGACTACTTTTATTGCTGAGACCTAATACCTCAGTTCAGTTGTTTGTCAATGCAAATAATTCTACAAGTTCATTTTGGAGAAACTGACAGTGAAATGCTACCTCTATGCAATCAAATATATTCAGTAAGACATAATTGGTAATCTTTTCTATGCCTATCACACCTGGTTGGGTATTTTTCTGAAATGTATTTCAGCAGAAAATGTTGATTTATCCATATTAGTAATTATATTCATCAAAGAAAGGATCAGTTTTGACAATTTTCTTCACTCTTAGTTTATATAAAACTTTGAATAGTTTAAGTCTTCTCACACTTTCTTAAATCAGGAAACCTGTTTTTCAATTTTTTTAATCAATCTTTGTTTCAAAATGTAAGCTATTTTTAAGGAAACATGTTTAAAAAATGAAAATTCTTTAAAACCAAAATGAAAGCTTGACCTGAATCTATCTATTTTTCTGTTCGAATTTTCCTTTTACCACAGCTTCTTTACCAATGTGTTTTTTCTGCTTCAAAAATTGTATGAAGCATGAGGGAAGCAGTTCTAAATGTGTGAAACCTCATGCTTTAAAGAGAAGAGACACATATCTGGGCACCTCAGATGTGACAAGCTTAGAATAGATCAGTTTTTCACCAACATAGGTAATATTTTGGGGTATCTCTTTACTTTTCTTCCCGTTGCTCATTCGGACACTTCCGAATTTTTTTCACATCCAGAAAGATGAAGAGGGTGAGTTGGTTAGTTGTTTTTTTTTCTTAACAGTTGTTGAAACTTTCTAATGGCCCTTAGGTTTCTGGAGCTTTAACCCAGCAAGAATAGGCCAAATATCATGAAGCCTACTGTAGAAGTGCAGGTACAAGCCTTACTCTCTTCCTCTGCCCTTTTTGTCATGACAGTTCAATGTTTCCATGGAGAAAAGGTTCTGATGTAATGCGAAATTTCCAGGTTTTTTCATTTCCAGTAGGTCACCTGCGTACCATGATGACTTAGGGGAGAGCATCTGACACTCACCCAGATGGTCTGGCTCTGTGGACAGGTATCAGCATGGAGCAGCTGCTGGAGCTGGCATGAATCACAGAGCTGCTTCATTTTCCTTCGCAGACTCTTGCTTCACTCATTTTTTGTTGTGTAGCTTGGCTTCCCATCACTGTCTCTCTCCAGGCAGCTGAAGTTTCATGATAAAAGCAACAAAATCCCCCTACTAGGCTCCAGTTTGGGCTTCCCTGACAAAAGACACACCAGCGCTGTCATTCAGACGCTAGTCCCTGCCTCAAATCTTTTGACTTTTTAACAAACTTCAACCCTCACCACTTTGGCAGAACCATGATGCTGTGCGTTACTCTAGGCACTATTTACATGTGTTCTGCTAGTCCAACAGCAGTCAGTGGAAAGAGATTGCTAGGGACCCATTCTTGTGGATGGTTCTGTATAAAGATACAGCTCACATTGAGCACGATGCTTGCTGAAGCATGAGGATTTCTGGATCTAGTTGAGATTTCATTGAAATCGGCACCTTTTGTAATCAAGAGGAGACCTATTTAGTGGTTAAATAATTTTTTAGATGGCATAACATTTCCCTTTCACTCTACTATTATAGCTCACTTTCCTAACACGGGTAGAATCAGCAGCTTTAACATTAGGCCCTGGAGAATTGTGATCACTCAAGTCGGACATAGTTGAAAAGCAAATCTCCAGGTAAGGGTTCTGTGACTCAGTAAAGGTCTCCCAAAGTCCTCACTCCTTCAGTGCTTCTCTGCCTGGACGCTTTGATTTCCTGGTCTGTGACTATCATATGCATTATGTCAGCACTATAGATTGGACACCAAGATGAAATCTTTGCCTGACTTTTGGATATATATCAGTAAATATACAAGTCTACATTTATGCTTATTAAAAAATTAGTCATACTTCAGAGAAGGAAGAAATACAGAGCTAGCCGAAAAAAACCACAAATTAAATCCCAACAAAACAGTCCTTCCAGGCTTCATGTTATCTGCTTGTAGCATTACACTGAAAATCTAATTAAAGTAATAGGGACAACAACTTTATAATTATTTTCCAGAACTTTCAGTTCTACAATAAGCAGGTTGATAATGGGTATACCAATGGCTGTTGCCTTAATAAATTCACTCATATCAAAGCTCACTTTTGTGGGAATAAAAAGAGCAGAGCAATAATATTGATAAATCATAAATATATACAGTTACAGAGTTTTTCCTTGGTAGATCTCCATGCACTCAAAAGGAGACTATTCTTCATTATCCTTGTTTTCTGGAGGTAGGGACACAAAGGACGTGCCTATGCTGTGATCAGCATGCATAGATAAGCTTGCCTCACATGAACCTATCCTGAGGGCAGACACTGTAAATCATTAGCTCACACACGTCTCTGCAACTGGACTGTTACCAGCACCTGAGCTAGAGACAGCTGAAGACAATCCAGCGTTTGGATAATTCTGTGCTATGTTGCAACTGCAGAAGTGATGTAGTGGTGGCATATGCAAAGCCATGATTTAGAGCAAGAGATGCCAGCATCCTCTTTCCTGATAGCTTTTTTTGTTCTGAAGTGTGCTCTCTTTCCAAGTGGAATCACGACGTTTTTCCCAGGAAAATGGAGTCTTGTCAAAACATTCTCAAATATTTTTAGGTCATCTATTTTAGCAATTTTTTTTCCCTGAAAATAACCTCAGAACATTTCCTGTTGGAAACACTATTCATGTTAATAACATGTCCACTGAAAATATCTTTGGTGAAACAGCAAGTGAATTTTTCTTTCAAAACTCACATAAAGTATTCCCATTGTGAATTTCGTGTCTCAAGCTTGAAGTAACAGTAGGCTGACCTTTCTTTAACCTATACCTTGAGCTATGCTACTGTTTAAACACTAATACTATATCCCTAGCAATGCCTATTTAGTCAGAATACACTTGGACAAAACCTGGAACCTGAACTAACTTGGGCCTTACACAGCCACTGAGTATAGGAATATTCCTAATATTACTATGTAGGCAGGTATCTGATATAACAGGTGTTGTATCAATAACACTGCCAAGATATGTTGTTACTGTATCATTCCCAGGTAAGAGTGGGAAGAGGGACATTGTAATTTGTGGAACATAATTATTATGGTCTTCTTTTTGGTGGCATTTGGCTCCCTGGTTTACCTGGCTCATTTCTTTCTCCCCATACAGTAGAGAGATGGTCCAAGGTGCTACCTACTCTTTTCCCATTTCGACTTTGCATGGAGATGGGCCAGGGGGAGCTGGGCTGTTTAGGAGCTATGCTGGAGCTACTTGGAACTAGCGTGTTTTTTTGATGTATCACATCACGTATCACATCAAATGTATCTCCAGCCTTACTGAAATGGCTCATCGTTATAACCAAAGGCAGTCTAGCCCCAGTCTGTTATTTTAAACAAAGGCTTAAATAGCTGCACTCGCAGTCACTGTGGTGTGCAGAGTCCAGTGCAGTCAATATGAATATATGTTGCAACAGGGTAATGATCCCAGAGTGTCCATTGTTACAGGGAAGATATTGAAGAGAACGATAGCAAACCAAAGGAACACATCCGTAATTTTAGACTTACAGCTTCCGGCCGCAGCCTGAAGGTCTCATTGCAGATTGTACAGATTAATGTTAGCAGCAACTCTGTTTCCCTCATAGTTTGATAGTTTGCTTAGTATTTGGATGCAATATTTCAGTTTCATAGAGGTTGTTCTCCTCTTTCTGGAGTGCCAGATATCGTGGGGTTTCCCCTGCGGCCATATCCTTTACTGCATTGTAGGGGTGGGTGCTTTGGTTGACTTTCATATATAATATTTGGTGGTTTCAGAGACCAAGTTTTTTCAAGACTAAAGCAATGTGGTGGTTTTTTTTTCTCTCTTTTTCATATAACTGTTGCCATGATCTAATGGAACTAAATTTGGTTTCCTTCTAAATAAATCTCACTGTCATTTAGCGAGACTGCAAAATTAACTAGATGCAGCAGTTCTGTGCTCTGTAGCAGGAAGCCGAAAGCAAAGATATTTTAGATTAACAAATAAGGTGGAAATGACTTTTCCCCCTAAGGACTTATTTCCCATGGGAAAACTAGTTTCTCAGAAAAAGGGGGCTCTAAAAATAGATTGTGTCACAGAGTTCTGAGCCAGCCTGCATCTTCCCCATTCTTCATGGAAAAGCACAACATGCACGCATGCTGCAATCTCCAGAAAGACTCGGGCAAGCCAGAAATATTTTAAGAGTTTAACAACAACGGCATCAGTGCAGAAGAGCAGGCGCATAGGGACGGGAAGGTAATGCAGGTGTGTGATTTACTGGAGTGTTAATTAGGCTGAGCAATTACAAAGGATAGATAAATTCACCTGGTGGAAAAAGGGGTTTGCTGCTAGCGAGGATATAAAGAATGTTCTGTGCTCGCACTGCTGTGGTAGAGCCAGGAAAAGATGGGTAAGACCTATATAACTGAGAACATAATGGATTTTGCCCACAGTTGGCAGACATGAAAGCCGTATCTTTTTGATATTTTAATTCTTATCTAAATGGACTCTTACAGATGTCCATAACCTGCATGCCCTACCCTGTCTCCACTGCTAAACATCTTCAGGCCTTGTAAAAGTGACTCCATTCCTGCTGTTCAGGTTTGCATTAGAGACACGTCAAAATTTTCAACATCACAAAGCGATGAGTACTTCTGCTAAGCCACTTGGGATCCAAGGATAACCAGTGAAGTATTTTGTACCTTGTGAGCTGCAGCCTGCTTCACTGACAGACATGCTGCAGGGGGAGGAAAACCACCAGGGACTCAAAGTGGGGACTGATACCAAGGAAAATATATGAGAAAGTGGTGCAAAGCCCTCAAGACTTGTTCTCCTGAGGACTTGGCTGGCTGTAAATAGCAGAGAATGACTGAGATGAAGTGAACTAGTGGTATTTTCACCACTGGAAAGGGAAAAAATATCTCATGCTTTTATATAACTTTTGTTGTCCTGGGTTATGTCTGAAATAGGCTTATATTTGTCACCAATGATTATTTACCAAGAGCATTGGGCAGGTGAGTCAGTGTTTACGGCTAAAACACCAAAAGCTCCCTTACCCACTGCACTGTTGTCACAGTCCTTCATATGGGTTAAGTAGCTGAAAGAAGAAATTCACATTTGATATTTTAGCTTCAGTCCCTCTATATTTACAGTTCACCTAATGCTTATGCACATGCAGATATTAGCTGTCATCTAACAGCTTCCTTCAGTAGCTTTTATACAGTCTGAAAATGATTATGGAATTAAATAATTCAATTGTATTATTACTTATTACTTTTCTGCTTGTAAAATCTGGGAACTAGGGTGATAAAAATACTACTTTCAGTACTATTACCCTATTAACAGAGATAGAAATTTTCTAAGATACAGTCTTTTTTTAAAAGCCTTACATGTTATATTATAATGAGGTGATGAAACATGAAATGGTTAATCTACACAAAAGTTTAAGAAGAAAGACTGTTTGAACTAGTAGTAGAATTTTTTTGTAGGGAAACAAACACGCAAAGATAAGACAGAGAAAGATATTCTGCCATGCTACCCAAAGCCTGCTAAGACTCCTGGCGAAGTGGTGGAGACCCAGAATATTTTTGGTACCAAGGGAGGCTGTGGTAAAACAACCTGTCGTGCAGATAGAAGACTGTCTGATCTTGACTTCTTTAGCTAAACATAAGTTCTCCAAACTTCTGCTAGAATAGCATTCATCCTCTTATACTCGGAAAGTCTTTCCTTGAATCTTTTATTGCTCCAGTCTGTTGCCTCTGCAGGACTCCAACGTACTGCCTGGAGGGAGTCTGTCTCTCCTTGGAAGTCAAATTGATGCAGTCTTCCTATACACAAGACCTTTCTATAGTACATGGCCTCAGATCTAGTAACAGCCATTACTTTAAGGGTATTGAAGTATTGTAAATATCTCAGCAGTTGAGCACACACCCTGGGAAAGGCTAATGTAGGCCAATGAGCACTGGACTCACATTTTGAGAGGTGACTTGCAGAAAAAAAATAACTGAGAATCACAGGAGGTTAGTAATTGAAAATAATAGAAAAATTATTTTACATCATTAATGTTTTTAATGATACTCAGAATTAACAGCAATATACCTGTAAATGAGACATTTATCAATAGATTAAGTGCCTTTCTGAAAATCAGTCTCTCTTCTCCAGTACATAATTCACGAACAACCCAATGGAGACAGCACACAAGAATGGACTCTTGGGTCCTCTTCGCATCACGAGTATGTACTAATGCATTTTTTGGCAAAGTGACAGAATCAAAGAGAGAAAAGCTAGAGATGAGAGTGTTGTGGGTGAGAACACTATGATGGACAAAAAAGCCATTAATGTCAGAAAACGGTACATTCAAAATAGAATTTGTATCAAAATTTTATCAAAAGGCACTAAGAAATAAACAAGCAAAACCCCCTTGGCTATCAAAAAGAACAAAACTCATTCACCCCTACCCTCAAAACCTTAGTCATTGCCCTGCAGGTTGAACTTGTTTTCTAATGCATTGATCTATTCTGTAATAAATCTAGAAAATTCAAGACATGCATCAGGTATAGTAACATAAACTACAACAGTCATGCAGGAGACCTACAGGTCCACCAGGCAAAGTGTGGTTTACCCTTTGGCTACAGTTAAAAAAAAAAGCTTGAATCTGAATTAGCCTGATAGCCAAATAAATGTGGCTTTGGATCGAAATTTTAGGCTGGCCCTAAAAAGGATTTTGGAGCCGAGATGAACATATTTTCTGATCTTTGAGCCATTTTGGAGATGAATGATAATGTTCATGCTCATGTATATTGCTTAGAAATGGAATTCAAAGAAAATGGGTGGGAAATAATAGAGGAAAAAAATTCTTTTCAATAAATAGCAACATTTTCTGATATCTACACCAATATCAAAAGGGATGAAGGTGAAATATAAAGATGTTGCTCTGGGCAATGAATTCAGTCTTAGAAAACTTGTCTTCTCTGTGCCATTTTGGGCACTATTAAAGTAAGAACACATGTCCCAGCCTCAGTGTTGCAATCTCCAAGGCACTTTGGAAGGTAAACAGAGAGCCCACGGAGGCACAATACCCGATAAAAACACAGCCCATCCATCAGCAAGTGAGCACTTTTCACCTTGCCATTTAGTCCTGACCATATATGGCCCCCAGGTGAGTAAGGGAAGTAATTGTCTGCTTTTGTCATCTGCAAGTGACGCCTGTACATCACCACAAATCCCTCTTTGCTTTGGTCCCTTGGTAAGGAGGATGCAACTGCTGCCTTTCTGAAGCAGTATCCCAAGGTGAGCAGAGTCAGTGTGCAAGGGGCAATGTGTTTTGCACAATTTTAAGCTACACATTGCAAGTGTTAGAAATTAAAGGGCCACCTCTTTCTTGTTGTTTCTTTTCAGATATTTATGAAAGGGAAGGTTGGTGGATAGTGTCCAGGATGTCCCATGTGACCTCTCACGCTGATTCCCCACATGCAACTCCTTTAGGCTATGATCATCTGAGGAACAGAGTGGCAGGACAACTAAAGGATGTCCCTCCCCTTACTGGGATGATTCATATATTGTGTATGATATTGTAAAAAAATTTCTTCAAAACGTTCTGAAAGGGAAAACTGATTTATTCTGAGAATTGAAAAAAACTTCCTTCGATTTGTTTCACTTCTAGAAAGCTAATAAATCTACAGTATTTCCTCAGATACCCTGGATTCACACTGACACAAATAATTCCAACTGTGATCAAGGCAGGCAGCAAGGTACCTTCTTGGCTTAAACAACTGTGCTGACTTCCTGTGCAAATTAGGGAGCTGCCTATGCTAATTACCAGCTCTGATCATTTGTTATCAAACTCATGCTATTTGTGCACACAGATGAATCAAGTGCACATGAATCTGGGACAGATGCTTGCAAATGCTCCATGAATGTATAATCATCTTTCTAGTTCCTTCAAGAGAAGTAGAAATTCTATCTGAATTACAAACTACAGTAAATACAAATATTGGGTGACCATTTAGTGGTTTTTAGCTCTTAAAATTCTATTTTCTTTCAGACAAAATTATTTTATCATAACATTTCAATTTAGTCTGTAAAGCAAGTTTTTAAAAAATAGCGCTTTATGCAGCCATAAACCTTGTTACATTATCCTATAAAATCATATAATTGAAACAGTTGGGTTGGGATATGAGCTGAAAAGCTTAAAAATTAGTTTTAGCCGGTATGCTCAAGTGTACCTGACATTCAGGCCTCCTAAATATTTAAATACAGCCATTATTATTCATGTATTATTTGTACTGAAGTACTTCCTGGGCTTCCAGTCACAGAGAAAGGCATCAAAAGCGTATAACTTTGGTTTCACCTTAACAATCAATGTGTGATTTTTGTTTGCATGTTTATAGAACATTCACATTTGTATGGACAAAGTCTGCTTATCTTTGGATAAAAAAGCAGTTATATAGATGCATATTGGTGTTACAGCTAATGTTTGCCTAAAAAAAAACCCCAACCTGCAGACACTTCATACATTCTCCTACCTTCCTACCTGCAATACATATTTACTTTGATCAGATTTCTTCTCCAGTCACATTACTTAATTATCAGTTCAGTTTTATTTTAGCTGGCGACTACTGTGAAAGCTGATGAGAGTAGTCGTCACCAATACGGAGAGCTCCGAGAGGTGGTACTAGACTCACCAGTGGATAAAACAGAGATGTTAGTATAGGGACTTGCTTGTTTCTGCGATGCTTGTCTTCTTATTGACAAGCAACTTCAAGATACCCATCATATATGACAGTAAAATCAAGTCTTAAATCTTCTTCTGGCTGAAGGCTGCAGAATGAACTTAAGTGACTTTCCAGCCCTCAAATCTTCACTGTCAAGACTCATTGTGTATTTCTTCGAATCGTGTTCACTACTTTGATGGTAATATGGAATTTTTTCCCTATGGTGAAGGTTCATTTAGTGAGTCATTTTGCTCTCCTACGTAAAATAGCTTCTACATTTTTTTTTTGAAATGCATAGCTGATTAAATCACAAATAATTGCTCCTCAGAAAGAACAGTATTTTAAACCTCTTAGACTTTCTGCCTTTCAAATCAAAGAGTTCAGTGAATCATTAGGCATTTCAATGTATTAACAATTTCAGTGGTTTGAAGAAAAAAACCCTCTTATTTCCTGCTCTGTTAAAGTTGCTTTTGTTCTTACTTGTTATCTACTCAACAAAATTAGTGTTGCTAGCTCTCCCAGTGTGGCATGTATTGATGGTTGCATGCACAGTACTCAGAATATAGCAGTGGCTTCCATTTGTTAAAGCCATGAGCAGGTCCTTGAGCTCTGTATGTGAAGCTGACCCTCAGCTGCTGATCCGTGGAAATCTACGCTACAAAGAACTGCAACTTGTTTTATTTAAAACACTCACAGGGGTGGTGGCAGTGATGGTATACAATAGCAACGAAAGTTTGGGGTTTTAATATATATGCCCTGAGCCTACACACACAAGCATACACTGGCTGAATTGCCAATTAGAAAATAAAAACTGCTGCCAAGGGATTGATGTATTGAAGTGTTATATTATTGGAAATCAAAAAAACCTTGACTAAGAGTCATTAGTGTTACATATCTTCAGACTAAATGGCTTTTATTTTAAGTCAAAGCTGCTCGCTTTGTCTAAAACACCCTACAAGATTGTTGGCATGAATCAAGAAAGTGAACTCCTTAAAGGTCCTTTGAACCAGCTTTAGCATCAGCGGAAGACCCTCACCCTTACAGAGTCAAATCTTTGATTTGATCAAACCAACTGATTCACTTTAAATCCAGCTGCATTCATACCTTCACACTTAAGAAAGGGATAACCGAATTTCTTCTGTGAATAGATCATCCAGTCCTGCGAGATGCAGAGCGAATGGTGCAACGTGCTTAACACTCTTCATTGACTCCAGGAAGTACAGTGGTCCCCAGACCTTCTGGGGACTAAAGAGAAAGTTCAGTCTCAGTCCAGGAAAGCCAGCATCTTTCATATCTTATTCAAGAAGTGGAGCTGCTCTTGGTACTGTTCGCAGCTACCTGCTGTGATCACTCAATTGCCTGATAAATCATTTCAGTTGAAGAAACTGTTAAATGCATTGATAGTGGTTTGCCCAGCTGGAAATGTGCATGTAGTACTTTGTACCTCGTGGCAAGGAGCTGACATTTGTTTTCATTAGCCACACATCATGTTGTTATGCAAGGTAATTGTGCATAACAAGTCTATATAATACCTCCCCTCAACTGGTGAGCTAAAGATGATCTCCCAGCAATCAATATTGATGTTAAAACCATTTCTTTTCCTATGGTAGTGACATTTTATCTACATTTCACATAAAGGAAATGAAGGAGAAAATTATCATACAGTAAGTTTTTGTGGGAAGAAATGTCCATGATTCACTAGTTGCCAAGACCCAGTATCTGAATTCCTCATAAACAAAATTGTTTTTTATGAATACAAGCAAATCAGTCAGTAAATGGACAAGATACTCCACATCTTCATTAATTGAGCAATATTGTAATGACTGGCTACATTCATACTTGTTTTTGTCTTTTAGGAGATATCTGCAGACCAGTAGGATGTGGACCTGGAAGAATGGGCCAAGATGCTGTGAGGTATGTGGAAAGGTCTACATTTCTTAGCACATCCACTAACTTGGGATGGGAGTAGCACAGTGCTGAGTGACTAAGAATGTCATCAGGTGAGTTCACGTCAGTTACTGCAAGGTCCTATCCTATGGATATTTATGTAGGCAACCTTTGAGGCTCAGGAATAGATGGGAGGTATGCGTGGAGCATAGTGTGTTGTAGCTCTGCCTGAAATGTTTGCTGAAAAGCAACGTGACATAGTCCTTGTTTTCAAAGGAAACACTGAGGTACAGAATATATCTCAACAGGATTAAAACTGGTTCTCATTAGTTCATTGATTCCAGTCTACCAGTTCTGAGTAATGTGTGGTAAAGACAAAGTACAGAAGAAACACAAGGAACTCAGTAGTCAGCCTGAATGGGTTGTTCCAAGAGGAGGGGCAATGGGCACAAACTGAAGCATAGGAAGTTCCATCTGAATATGAGGAAGAATTTCTTCACTCTGAGGGTGACGGAGCACTGGAACAGGCTGCTCAGGGAGGTTGTGGAGTCTCCTTCTCTGAAGATATTCAAGACCTGCCTGGACAGGGTCCTCTGCAGCCTACTGTAGGTGACCCTGCTTCGGCAGGAGGATTGGACTAGATGACCCACAGAGGTCCCTTCCAACCCCTACCATTCTGTGATTCTGTGATTCTGTGATTCCTCAGCTTATCAAGGAGTATCTCTGCTCCTAGCTGTGGATTTCTACAGCATGCTCTCTAATCTCTGTAGATGGTCATCATAAAGGACAAGAGTCTTGCTGAACAGAGAACTAATTCCAGGCTGTTTGATTTGGCTACTTTAGCTGTCAGCCAGTGCTCATGAAGCCAACACTCGGAAAAGTGCCTTGGAAGCTCTGCTCAACATCATGCAGCTGTCAGGGGTTGAACCAGGTATACAATTCTGCTTCTAAAAGCCAGAACTAAAACTAGGATAACCTCTGTTATAAGCATCCAACAGTTACATTTTACTTCACTATGGTGTCTGGCTATTGAGCTCATTCCACATCTGCTTTTCAGTTATTCTATACCTCTGGATTACTTCTAGCTCAGCTGGAAGATAAGATGAAGCAGATTCCAAAGGAAAGGGTTAACTGCATAGGCAATGTCCTTGCCATGTAACAGTAATCATTTTTCCTTGCTACAGTTTTGTAATACTGGATTTTTTTTTGTCTTTACTAGCTCATTCTTTTCTTCTTCCTCCTCTTTTTCTATTCTTTCATATCTTAAGATTTATTTCTCTGATGTGTACGTTCCTCTGCCTACAGTTTCCCACCCACTAGTCCTCCCTCAGAAGAAAAACTGGTGCTAAACTAGTTAGCAGTGCTGTGCAATGCGTGTAAACGTACAAGGGTGTTCGTATGCGTTTTTCAGGTCTTATATATTCAGAAGAAGAAAGATGCCCAAATGACTTCCTCTGGGAGGTAGGTGCTTAACACCAGTGGCTCTATTGCTAGGGCCCCTTTCAGGTTGTTCCACTAATGTTCTCTTCGCTTCTTGCTGTAATATTTGTGATGCAATAGGTAAAGATCTTAGCAACACTTTGACACCAAGTGGTCGGTGAATCTGTACTTTTTTCTGAAATGAGGTGAGACTCTAGACCTGGCAAACTAGTGAGAGCAATTAGTGGAAAATATTATTTCTTTACCACTGATGAAAAGGAATATACTTAGCCAACTGCAGAGCTGACTTCTTCATAGTAAAATACAATTTAGCCATTCTGATAATTGTAACTACCCCTTCAAAATTAATTTCCTAGTTTGCACAGTAGAGGAGCAACTCAGGTGCTATGTTAGATGCTCTAAAGTACCTTATCTTGCCTCCTGCTGTTGCTTCAGAAATCTCAGTAGGTCTTAGATCATATCTGCCAGTCCTGAGTGAAGATCTCAGACACGTCAATGTATCCAAGGTGGTGCTGGGTGCCCATGTTTGAGACTCGTGTGAATTACTGCCTCGCTTTCTATCATGTGACAGTATCGCTGCCTGTTCCTAGACCTTTATTTCTATTTGGCTTTAAAGTCTCTGTAAGCCCCAAATATATTATCAGCTATGGAACTGAAAATATCTCAATTTTTTAAGCTTTTCTTGCCTTACATGTAGTACTTAGATCCATTATATGGAATGTTCCAATGACGTTCCATTCACTCAGGACACATCTACTAACTGAAGTCTCTGTTTTATCCACTTCACAGTCTACTGGCAGATTGAATCCATCCGGAGGACTTCTTCACCCAGCTGACAGTCTTTTGCTAGAACAGATGGGGGTCAGCATTTTGCACCCTTCATGCTGTGGACACCCACTATCTGGCCCAGAGAGAGCCCTATTTCTGGGCACAGGGGCATTTCAGAGATGCTGCACAGTGAGATGGGAGATTCAGCAGACAAGAGGAACCAAACCTCAACAGATGTTGATGAGCATGTTGAAATAACAGTAAATGAGGTTATAACTCAGGAAGACTTACCTTTGGTACTCAACGAAGTGGAAGGATGTATTTCAAAGTGGCTTAGTTTATCTTCTGAACTTGTAGTTAGAATATTTAGTAGCAGGATGGTGTTAAATAAGGGTTGAAACGAAGATCCTAGCTCACTTCAGGTTTAATTACCCATGTCTCATTACCACAGGATGAAAACCAGGCGTAGCTGAAGTCAGTGGGGCAATGGCTGTTGATTCCAAGGAGGAAGGGATTCATCACTTTGGCTTTTCTTCCTGCCAATTGCTACACCTCCATTCATTAAGCAAACAACACTGTGAGGATAAAAATAGTGTCATTCTCCACTTCCAGGATTCTTGGCCGGATTTTCATACCCAAGGTGTTTATTTTGGGAATGACATCTGCTTGTCAACACTCCCTCCCTGGTGACTTCACTCCTGGTGGGTCCATTGTCAGAAAAGGCCTTGGTTCTGCTTTCTAAATTTGTTTTAATCTCCTTAGTTTGAATCAGTGCCTTTTAGTCAGTCAGGGAGTCTTTAATCAGGTTTTCCAAACTGTTACTCTAGAGCCATCTCTGGGAGGCTTTCTAGTAGCAGCATGGCTTTTATTATGTCTTAAATAGTAAATTCAGGACATCTGCACTTGGATTACTCATTTTGCTCCCACTTTGAAAAAAATGCTCTAACAAATCAACCACCACCCCAAAGAAGCCATTTTGTGCTCCTCTATGAAAGGTAACTGCAGCAGCAGCAGCATACCCAAATGACTAAACACGCATGGGCCCAACAACTGACTACAAATTAAGTGCTATTATTTGGCACTGGGAGATTCATCTTGTCTTTTAAATCTCTTTAAGTCTGGAGGCTGGCAGAAGTGTGTGAAGGAGTAAATACTCTATAGTTCGTACAGGTAATCGCCCTATGACCGTGCTGACTCACCTGAGGAAAACAACGGAAATAATTAGCCTGATTCTGCTCTTCCTTGGATGTCTGTGTGTTAAGAGCAAGTCGACTGCGATTTGACAGTGGATACTCACTGGCTTGAGAACAACCTCTCTAAAACAGAGGTACTGGAGTTTTTAGACTGAAACTAAATGTCAATTTTCCTACCATGTGTTGGGGATCTAGCTCTAGTTTAATACATGAGAAGAGAACAAAATTCCTTTCTCCTAGAGACAATTGTGGCCTCTCCTGTCTCGCTGCAGAACAGCTAAAATGTTCCTTTTGTGACAGTAAAAAGAGTAGGCTTTCTGCAGGCTAGTGCTGCAGACCCAAGCAAAATCAATACCTCAGAGAAAGAAAAGATAAACCAGTAACTTTACGCAGAGGGCTTCAAAGAATTTAGTTTACCGTGGCCTTGTGAAAGGCTGTTTTTTCTTTCATTATTCAGGAGTGAATGAACAGGGAACACAAGGATGTCCAGCTCCTCCTTGCTGGGGTGGGAATGGAGGACTCCAGGGTCAGGGATTCCTGCCTGGCTTCGTAGGAAACCCCTGGTGAGATGAGAAAGGATAAATAAAGCCACCTCCCTCTATCACAGACATGAGGTATGCCTGGGTCCAGGACCTGCTCCACAGCACGGCATCCCAGTGACTCTCAGAGCAGGCAGAAAGGTGCTAGGAAGCCACTCTAATGGCTGTGAAAAATAAAAAGTTTTCCACTGACTGTGAAAAATATAAGCAAGGCAGGCCTTGTGCATCTTAAGGACTGGTCATGTTGAGCAGGTATAAATCTCTGTGTTAGCTTCGCTGTGCGATGGTTTTTTTTCCTTTCCTTACATTAGTTCCTGCACTCTCTGTTGGTAGCTTAATTGCCCCCCGTGCATTTTTGTTTTGTTCATTATTTTGCACTGTGCCCATTTAAACCACAATCCAGGTGATAACTATGAGGCACTCCCAATAGAGAGTATAAACGTGGGGCTGGGAGTGGAGCAGTCCCTGAACTAGCAAATGTCTATGCCTGTTAAGAGAATTTTGCAGCATCAACTCTTCAGCTCATGTTGATGCTCTAAAAGAAGCAGATGCATAAGACAGCATTATTTATTTTAATCCCATATATACAGTCTGTTCTTTCATTCTTTTTGCAGAGCAGCTGGTTCTTCATACAAGCAATTCCACTCCCATATAATCTTTTTCTTAATAAGGGACAGAAACATATGCCTAATTTATACTATGTTGACATCTGTGGGTTCACTGGTGATTGTGTCTGTGTAAGAGTGGTGTTAAAATTGATTGAAGAAGTCATGATTTGTCTTATGTATTTCTTTTCCACAGAACCCCCATGGTTGTGACAACACTGTTCTTGAAAAGCAAGTAACTTTGCTTTTGTTGGTTTTGTTACTCCCCCTTACAATTCCCCCTTTCTGTTGACAGCCTGGTTTATCCAAAATGCTGCTCTTCCCTCCCTGTCATCTTAAAAATGTTTCATTCTCCCCTTTTTGAGTGTTTCTGCACTGGAGTTAAATTTCTTTCTCTGATGCTGCTGTAGCAGTCTGATTGCAGCCTGTTTCCTTCCCATTCTTCTCCTCATTTACCCTCTCTCCTTAAAAAGTGCCTCCATAAGACAAATTTATCTGTGAAACTTTGTGAAGCTCTGATCCAACAAAGCTCTTGACTTTGGTGGGATTGCTGACCTGCTCAAAGCAACGCAAGTGCTGTGCTTGAAGGTAGCATCTCTTTGTCTATTGTATTTTCTATTTCTAAACTGCATCTTAGAGCAGACCTGTAAGCACTTCTGAATGCGCTGCACTTTCTTTTCTGTTTCTACAGTACGCTAAGCATCCTCGGTACTAAACAGCAATCATCACCCTAAGACTGTCACAACACAAGCTGCAGCTCCAGAAATCAATGCAATGTCATAAATGGAGAACGATTAGACGGCAGATAAAGGGGAAGCGAAGGTTTGTTCTGAAGCAATATGAACTCAGGCTTTTGTGTGTGTTTTTCTGAACTGTGACAGAAGCATTCAAACAGTCAGAAGGAGTGAAAAAAGGAAGGCTGCTATCAAGCAGAGTGCTTTTTAGTATTTCCCATGGAACTTTGACCTGTATTTAATATATCGAAAACTACAAATCCCATAAAGCAACTCAGAAGAAATACAGAGTACTTTGTGCCCCTGCTGCCTCTTACAGTTGCTGTTAGGTGGTTCTGTAAGCAAGGTTTCAAACTGACCACACACAGAACTCTTTGTTAAAAGAAGTATTTTACTTTAGCCCACTGTGCTAAAGTTGGTCATATGGAGTTGAGGTGTGATATCTCTGATAGCTTACTTTTCATAGCCCATTTCAATTTGCAGTTGTGGCATTTCCCAACTACCTTAAGCTAGGGGAAAGAAATAAAAATGAGCAGGAAACACCATTTTTAATATCTTTGTCACTGATAATTTTCTCTTAAATCAGAAGCAAAATAGAAAAGTATTTTACTGCATCTCTTTTCAGCTGCTTCCCTTCAAAAGGAAGAAACATGAATGCTGCTATTCCAGACATACAAACCACAAGTTCCCTTTCTCTCTCAGCCCTCTACCAGGTGCAGTAAAAAGACCAGATAGCCAGGATCTTGCCCTCCATTGAATAAAACCTCTAAAGACCATATGGGAAGGAAGATGATGGAAATGAATAAATTCAGGCTTAAGGCTAACTGGTTGCAAAAGCTTGCTGTTTTTGAAGGCAAGCACACAGGCACTACTCCCAACCTATCTGCATTCTTGGAACACTAAGCACCCTTAAAAATCCACCCATAGGACTCTGACTTTACTGCTGAACTACACTGCTAGGTACGGATCCACAAGCTATAAACAAACCAGCTTTGGGGTCAGATGCAACCTAGCTGTGTTGTGGTCAATCCCAGCTACTTCGTCTTGCTGCTCAAAAACAGCAGAAGCAAAGAGCTCATGTGGAAATCCAAACAGTGCACACCAAGACATCCAAATGGCCTTTCATGGGGAAAACACTAGACCTAAAGGAGATATTTCATCAAGAGTGTACTAGCAGAGATTTGCCTTCCACGTGTACTGGGATCATGGCCTAAGAAAAATCTCAGCCTGCTGGGGCCACTATCATAGATTGGGCAGAAAAAAAAAAGCCTGTTCACACTATGCCTTCATCTTCCTACCCAGCAGTCTCCCCACTGCTCTCTATACACATCCGGAGCCAGATGAAGCTTTGTCTCAAGTGTAATGAACATGCAACCTTCCTTAAATCATGCCAGGCAGATGACATTGCAGCAGCTTAAAGATAACTGGAGCAACGACGTAGCTGCCAGCACAGCTACCAGCAAAGCCAGGCAGGGATCCAGCCTTCGAACCAGATAATGCTCTCACTAGAAACAAAACCGCGTGTTAACAGCAGAGTTCAGATGGCTCCAGTGGCTAATGAAGCTACTGCTGATGGTGCTGGATGAAAGGACAACTGAGAAGTTATATAGGGCCACACATACTAACAAAAAGTTTTCTTCTTATGAGAAATAAACAGCAAATGACCGAAAATTTTAGTATTGGGCCAACAGGCAAAAATAATTGCTGGGCAAGTAGGATTTATGAGGTATGCAGGTCTACTGATGGTTTCCTTTACGTGCTGTAAATCCCAACAAGCACATCTCGCCCATTATTCCTGCTGTCAAGAGCAAATGCTGAGTTAAAGAACACAGCATATAAAATACATTTCCAGGTAATCTCTGATGAATTCAAGTTGCATTACATTATCTGTAGCGATAAGCACTTACTGCTGCCTGTTTCTTTCACTCCTCTAGCAGGAATTCATTGAGCTTTCTTCTGAAATGCTGCAGCTGTTTGGGTAGATCCTGCTGATCATACGCAAGCACAACACATAGAATAGAATAGCGTAGCATAGACTAGAATAGCATACTTACTCTCAGTTTCTTTCAGTTTTCTTTAGCCAACAGAAACCAAAACAATAAGAAAGAAAGAACCAGAAAGGAGCAACACAGCATGTATATGTCAGTCAGCAGAGGCAGCAAACTGCTTCTCTTAAAAGATAAACAGAGTCATTGCATTGACAGAAGTGTAGGAATTTGCCTACCCACTTCATGCTCTTCTCACAGGGACTGCCTGACCTGAAATGCAAAATAATATTAATACAAAAAAAAAAGTCTATGTTTCATCAGGATACAGAGTTTTAAGCCATACAAGACTGAAGAATTACAGCCACCTAAGACCAGATCTGCATTCTCTGCCCTCACATGTACATACATACACAAATCACACAACACTCCCAGTCTTCTGAGAAAATAAAACCTTTTCATTCAGAAGTCTCAGAGCTTCAAAATACACAATTTGCTCTGCGTATTTCTAGGTAGAGAACTAATTTCACAGGGATGAATGATAAAAAAGTATGCTGAAGATTATTTTTCTCCCTACTTTGATGTCATCTTGACCACTGTCACCTCTTAGTCAATGATATTGTCAGAACATAGTCATCAGAGCTGGTCTCTGGCTATGTAACAGAAAACAGCAGTATCCATCCTCTTGAGAGGTTTAACACAGTGGAAACTGAAAAGACTTATGTGGACAAGCTTGACAAAAATTCTGTTTTCTACCTGAATTACCTGCCACTCAGTGAGTATCCAGTGTTTCCTGTCAGTGTGCTACTATTCTGCCATGCAGAGGAATGTTCTGAATGAAGGTGGTTGCACTGGGACCTCAGCTTCCATCAAAATAGAGCTGGAAAGAGGGGTACAATAGACATCTCTATTGCATTCCACTTCCACCTGTAAGGGAAGAGGACAAGAAGTCCCAGTGGAAGAGTAGTATTCTTGTAGCAAAGGGATCTTGAAATGAGATTTGATGACTTCGAAACTACAAACTCTTGCTTTACCTAACAGCTGACTGTGTAAGCATCTCAACAGAAAACTAAACTGGAAGATCGTCGGTATATTTAAGGTATGTCAGGCACTGGAGGTGGAAAAAACCTGAAACCCTCTTTACATTGGAAAGTAAGAATAATCTTTACAGTAGAACTCTAAATTGTCCTAATTTTGTTACGTCTCAGTGGAAAACTTCATCAAGAGATCAAGGAGTGAAGACAATTTTTGAAGCCATTAGATCCACTTACAAAATATAATTATGATCAAAGCTTTAGTTACTAATCTACATCAACATTAGTAGGTCCACTGAACACCATGTGAAGACTATTGCAGACTTTCATCTACATCAAAGTCCACCACAAATATATGAACTTGGCAACCACTGGCAGAATGAATGGGAGGAAAACTTGACATTAGTAGTGGCAGATACAGTTTGATGAAACTGCAGACCCAATATCAGCGCACTCAAAAGACAGAACATCTCCTCTGAAGCTAGCCAAAGGCTTGAAACATTCCTCTGGGGGAGACGTTAATTTTCTTCCACTCCTTTGCTTAATTTCACAAAGATTGCCTAGAGTTTGTTAGTGCTGACCTTGAGAACTGTTTGATTTCAGCTTCTTTGAGTTGCTCCTAGTAGCAGTTTAGATCTCATTTGCTGTCAAACCTCTCTGACCTTGAGTCAATTCATGTCAAAATGCTAATAAACAAATACATGTCATCTAGATTTGTATTTGTGACATGCAGAAAAAAATGGGTACAACGTTATACACACAACACTAATGATGCTTTATGGAACTCCATAATTATTTTTGTAATTATAATTATTTCAGAAGAGTGCGTCTAGAAGATGAGTTAAATTTCTCCTCCTGAAATTCTCCCAGGGTCAGTATAATAAATTGTCAAACCCACGCTGTGTGTCTCCAGTGAACAAAGGTTATTCTTCTGTATAGATCTTAATGTTTTACTGATAGCCCAATTGCTAGTACAAAGAAGAACAAGCTAAGACATTCTTGAATTTTTTTAATCTTCCACAAGATATGACCAAAATTCCAAGTTCAAACACCTCATATTCTTTGATTTGTTAGCAATATGTATCTTTTGGGGACAGGCAATGTAGAGGAGAAAGTTCTGCAAATATTTTATGAAAGCCTGAATGAAAATCTTGAATGCAAACAAAAACATTGGACCTCCCCTGACTCCTGCAATCTGATTCTCTCTTGGCTTTAATATATTCATGCTGTCATTAACTCTACACATTTGTGACTTCTGTATAAACAAGATTTCAGCCTGAGGAATAACAGAATTTGTACATATTACTGGTATTAAAAATTGTAACCGTAATATTACTTCAGAAGCTTGAAAAAAAAAGCCTTCTCAAAATTCACATTTCAAATAACCCCAAAAAAAACCTTTCTTCATAGGATGTTTTTTGTTCAAATCACAGGTTTTAACAGCAACTCACAATAGAAACTAGATGTTAAAATGTCATTTTGATATCTCTTGTGTCAGAAAATTTTGAAAACTCATATAACGACTTCACATTTTCTTTAAAAGTTTATTTAACTGGATTTTAATTTTAAAAACTGTGCTAAATTTTGAATTGCTACATGTCATACTAAGAGCATACAAAGAATAGTGAAGTATAGTGTCAAGTTAGGTATTTATGCATGTAGGTATATATTTCTATCACTGTACAGAATATGATAGCTACTGAAATATTCAGTGATTTTTTTATTATTAATTAATGTTAGTTTTTACTTAGCATGATGTAGGGATCTTTTCTAGATCAAACAGTTTTCTGCTTGTAACACAGTGAAACATTCTTTAGGGATGTTGTTGGAGCGAGTCCAGAGGAGGGCCACAAATACGATCGGGTGGGGGATGAAATACCTCTCCTGTGAGGAAAAGCTGAGAGAGTTGGGGCTGTTCAGCCTGGAGAAGAGAAGGCTTCAGGGAGACCTTACAGCAGCCTTCAGGTACTTGAAGGGGGCTGCAAGAAAGCTGGAGAGGGACTTTTGACAAGGGCCTGTAGTTATAGGACAATGAGTAATGGCTTTAAATTAGAAGAAGGTAGATTTAGGTTAGGTATAAGAAAGAAATTCTTCACTGTGAGGATGGTGACGCTCTGGCACAGGTTGCCCAGAGAAGCTGTGGATGTGCCCTCCCTGGCAGTGTTCAAGTCCAGGTTGGACGGGGTTTTGAGCAGCCTGGTCTGGTGGAAGGTGTCCCTGCCCACGGCAGGGGGCTGGAACCAGATGATCTGTGAAGTCACCTCCAACCCAAACCATTCTATGATTCTATGATGTTCATACTATCTGTTTGCAAGTTAGAGATCAATGAGAAACTCAAAATTCCTTAAAAGGTGAATGGAGAGAGGGCAGTAACTGCAGCAGCCATTCAAAGCAGCAGTGAGGATGCTTGAAATGTTGGAATCGGATCAGTCTCCCTTTCCTTCTACCACCGACAGTTCACAAAGCAGGTCTTGAGCTGCTGCAGTTTGTGGCCTAAGTTTTTCAGATAAACCAGCATCAGTTTTCGTCGACCTCATAGTGATTTTTTTGCTAGCTGCGTCCCATGTAAAGACATGCAGATGTAAAGTACTGCTTTATGCCTATGTCACAGAAGCAGTTTTGCCACTGCTTCTGCAATCCACTTCATACAGAAGTAAAGGTAGTTTTGGTCGAATCTACAATTTGCACTTCATATAGTCCTGGGACTAAATAGTTTCATCTTTACGTTTTCCTGTATTAGAAGGAAAAAGTAAAGGAAAATCCCTACACATACTAGCCAGGATTGCTGATTATAGATCTCCAGTATTTCACTGTCTCACGTCACAGCCAGCTCTGCTTGGAAATAAGATGATTTTGCATTCCCAAGCTAAATTATATGTGTAATTTATGACAGATACATAAAGGCACATATAGTCATGTATGGAGAGACAGAATGTCTGTTTTCTCAAGACTCAGAAGGCATTCTTCTCTCTCTCTCTCTCTGTGATACCGAGAGAACTTTATTTCTGTGACTTTAACTATGACCTTTGAAAGACAAAAAAGGAAATGTATAATCATTGCCACTTACTTCTGTGATGCTCCCCTATTATGCTATTACTGAAGACAACCTACAATGTTCTTTGCAGTGGTACTGTGAAGTTTCACCTTTCAACATGGTTGTGGCTGGAAGAAAGGGGTTGGAAAGCAGTTTAAGAGCTGCCTCCTATTTCTTTGTAATAATTGATGTCTTCATAGCAGAATGGTTATATTAAAAAGTGTCTAGTTTGACTTACCTAGAAAGCTACACACAAAACCACATGGAAAAGATGCGCATCTGAATTACTCTCATTCTCAGAAAAGGATTTTCCAGTTCTAAACCTATTGACATAGTATTCTATCTGATCATTTAGATTAAATATCCTGTCCATAACATGGTTTGGCTTCAAATGAAACACCTTTATCAATTTAGCTTTTGTTTTCTCTTTGCTTATTTTTTCTCAGGTGTCTTTATGCTATCAATCTTAGATAGTCATGCTTAAAAGATATCCTGCGTCCCCATGGTAAAAAATAAACTAAGAAAATCTGATTAGAGAAGTGCTTCTTCAGTTCCCACATCCCACTTACAGTCTCTTCTAGTGCTTTTATAATTTTCCACAAGATGTTATAGGTCAAAGGTCGGGGTTTTCATAGTGGGAAACAACTTTCCTGCCATTGCTGAAGTTACCAGCACAGAGCTCTCAATACCTTTGCCAACTACTGTACTGGACTGGGATCTAACAGCAAATTCCCCTTGGGCAATGGTTGCACAGTGTTATGCCCAAGGAAGTGCATTTGAAGAAAACCTTCTCAAACGCACACTCACTTTTTATATCTTTCCCCCTTGGCAGTGCCTGATGCACATTGAGCCAGGTTTATATAGTACTGTGGCACAATTTGTATCTGTATTACAGCACTAAGTGAGACATTGCAGGCTCTAAGAAAAAGCAGATGCTGTTCAGGTTGTTGGGTACAGATTGATCAAAACTGCTGGTTCACATTGTCTTGCTCTATTACAGTCATAAAAAATACATAAGGTGTTCTTGGAACATAGATGGGAACCTCTAATTCCCATTGTCTTGACAATACACTATGTTGTTGGATCAGGCTTGGGCCCCTGCATGGGTCAGTCTTGCCCCCATGCATCCTGAAGTCTTTTCTGAACTAGAAAACAGATTCACAGAAAGGTCTCCAGAGGGTAGTTTGAGGTTTCCTAGATGGAGGGATAAGAACTTGTACCCTTTTCGCTGCGTGCACCTGCTGAGGTTCTCCCATGCGCCCTCCTCCAAGGTGTATTTGAGAAGAGAGAGAGTGGTGTTTTTGGAAGGAAACCCAAAGGCACATATCTTCAGGCAAAGCTTCTAGGCTGAGAACCCCAAAAGGGTGCAGGTGTTCTACCCCTCAGTTAATGCTGGGTAAAGCACTTAAATTCCAGGGTGGGGAAAGAGTCCAGCTGCACAGATGCTCACCTTACTGCCCTCACTAATGAATAGTTTTCAGCTAAGGCCTTTCACTGTGGGTCCCACTCAAATGTTGTCAAAATGTCTGATAGATAGGAGGATGGATGGAGATTATAGTCTGTGTATGTTTCCTGCATTGTCATAGGTATTTCTTCAGTTTCCTGGAAGAAGGTGGCAGTTATGAAATAAATACAAGTGTTCCCATGGAGAATGTGATGATGACACAGGAGAACCATATAACAATGCATAAAGGAATTCGGAGATGGTAAAGAATGTGGATTTAATAGAGGCTGAAGAGGTGCGTTGTCTTGAACAAATCCATGTGAAGTGTTTAGATCCAGTAGAAAAGTTTGAAACTAATTTAGGCAGTAGAAGAAATTATGGAGAGAAAAAACCATCTTTATCATTGTAGTATTAAGCAGCTATTGCATAACTCCCTAGCTCAGCTCCCCATTTATCTCAGCTTCTCCATATGAATTGTTTTCTGATTGCTCTTTGACCAAATAATACTTTCTAATATACAGCTCACGTTCCTTAGGAACTGTGATTCTTACAGGACATTTGGAAAACTTCATTTTCAATATAAGCTTGGGTAGAAGGAAAAAGCATTTTAATGTCTGGTAGACCTCTTTGTCCTAGCATACAGAGCTTCTGCTGAGGTTCAGTTACATACTGCTGCCTAATCTATTGTGGCATGAAAAAGATACTCAGAACACAGGTAAAACAAAACTGGAATATCTCAAGTTTTTTGAGATATATGCAAATTTTGAGCAAACATTGTTTTCCCTCTCTCAGCTCCTGTAAGAATTCATCCAGAGCCGATTTCTTTCTTCTCTCCTGGCCTGGCTGAACTCCTTTTTTGCTTCTTCCATGCTTGCAAGCTGAGCACTGTACATTGATAAATCCCAGATCCAGCTGCTCCTGGACTATTAAACCTTCTCCTGTCTAATTTCACATGAAAAAGTCTGGTCCTCAGACTCTCATTGCTAACATTTTCAGAGCCGGTTAGCATTATCAGAGGTCCCAAGCAGTCCAGTGGCCCTCCTGGCAAAAAGACTGGCTACTATATAAAGCCAGCGCAGTTCTACATGGCCTTTAGTTGTGAAGTAGAAAGAGTCTCTAATGGATGGCATTATAGACATTAGTTCTTGTGATATGCTGGATGTTCCCACAGTTTCATCATACAGTACCCTCCTTTTTTCCCTCTTGCACTGTGAATTGGTTATTGGATGTTTCTTACGTAACGTTACGAAACGTTCTAACACTTCAAGGTTACTTTTTTTTTAGTTATCCTTCAGCTGTGCAGGATGTTTTTGTAAAGCCATAGGAACAGAAGTAAAATGAATAAACGATAAAATTTTTTGCCTTTTGACACTTTAAGAAGTATCATTTTTTTAAATTTGAGGTTACTCAAAGAAGAAAGAATATATAAATGAGTGAATGCTTATCCTCTTAGAAAGTATGATTGTCATCACCTTCAGCAGCAGACACTTGTTCAACTATTCTCCCTCAAAAGGATGAAGCACAAAGGTTTAGTCAGCAAATGAAGCAGGCTCTTAGAGCAATTGATGAAAATCTAAATTAATTCTTTTGCAAATTTCCAATTGCCTAAATCATTTTGCATTGATCTTTATGCCTGTATAGTAAAACTGTATCTGCCTTTAAACACAGATATGATAAATGTATGCACTGGCACAGAGATAGAAAGATAAAATCAAACAGGTAATGGGTTTAACTGTGCTTTGCTACACCCATGACAATTATTTTAGGTGTTTGGCATACAGCATGAAGAGACTTGTAATAGCTACACCAGAGAAAAAGCAGACATTTCAAGTTTGCCTTGCCACAGGTTGCTATAGGAAAGAATCTTGTCCTTTCAGCTTCAGGCACTAAATGATTGGCCACCTAAATGTGTTCCTCTGGTACAAGCTTGCATTCAGAGACATTGAAGTAAGATTCCAGTGGAAATTTAGCTGGTTGTGCTTTTGTTTTCTGGTGCAAAGGACTACAAAGTCAGACAGATACGGTGTCCTGAAGATCCATGAGGCACAGTGATGGATTCTCTTCCCCTACTTTTCCTGTACTTGAAAGTGGGTTTCCAGAGAAGAGATGCCATGTTGTAGTGTTTGTGACTACAGACATGTCATGACGTAGGTATCACCATGAGACGATACGATGTAGAGTAGCCTGAGACGTACCTAAGCCCTCTGGAAATTATGCCATGAACCAAACTGTCCCTTGAAGTGCCCCAGGTTTCAGGGAACTCAAAGCTGATTTAAAGCCATGTCTATTTGTATTTGATCCTACTGCAAAGTAAAGCACTGATCTAAACTGACAATCCCAAACTTGCTAGTGGAGATAAGCGTACTGCAGAACAGGAAGATCATTTCCAAGACATGCAGCACCGTGGCATTCTGAACCCATTTCCATCTTCCTTTACTGTCGGCTTTACCACAACTGTGAGAATTTAATTTCAGAGGAGGCAGTCAATATCTAAAAGTGGATAGCAAAAGTGGCACGTAAAGGTGGAGGGCAGAATTTACCTATCTGAAAAAAGGCAACTATCCCATTGCTATATCTTCTAGATTTCACCCATATTTATATTCTTGTAGTATGCACACAGAGACAGAATTGGCTATTGGATGTGAATTTCAAGCTGAGACCTTGAGCCAAACTTAGGAAGCACAAATTGTTTCAGTTCATATAAAAGATACGTCATCATGGGTGCTCCTTTTGTACACCATCGCTGGCTTTTGTTTGGAAAGTGGGTCTTATACTCTCCATTAAGTTCTCAGGAGGCCAAAACCTCAGCTGCTGTTCAACAACCATTCCTTCAGGGTGATAAATGTGGTGACACCTTATCCCTAAAAGAAAGTTCTCACTGAAATCAATGAGAACTCACAAGACCCTCTACGAACAGCACTAATGAACAAGAAACATGACAAGTCTAAAAGGTAATCTTTTAATGGTTGGCAAAAAAGTCTGCAATTCACTGATTTGCATGGGAGTCTGGGATCTGCGATTGCCCAAAAGACTGAAGAAAGCATGAAAAACTGAAGGTGCAAAGCCTAAATACAGAAAGAAATAATGAGCTATCTGAACTGTTTTAGGCAATCACCTGTTTGCCCGAATCTAGCTAGCTGTAAGCCTCTCACCCACAGCACGCTGTCTAAGAACAGCTGGATATCCTTTTTGGAAAAAACTACACAGATTCTAAACCAGGACAGGGAAAGGCAGAACCAGAAAAACCTTTTCCTATTAGCCCTGTGGGAAAGGGTTCCTACAGCTGACCTACATTTGCTCAGAAACCACTGCGAGGAAAAGCTTTTAAAAATGCAAATATTATTTTTTTTTCTGCTTCTCCCTCCTTCGCCTGCCCCCTCCCTGCTCCCAAAGCTCACTGTATGGTTTCCTAGTAAAGAAAATCCTCCAACAGCCATCTCCGCCTGCCCTAACAGACTGTGAAAGATTTAGTCCAAACTTCTGTTCTGATCATGTCATGTCGGTTCTCTCCTGGTGCGAGGGGGCACAGACCAAGTAAGACAGATGCTTCAATCTTCCAAATAGCTGTCACTTCCCATGACTGTCACTTTGCAGAATTGTGACTTTCTAATATAGCAAACCCTGTAGGGAAAGGAAAAAATAACTCACTCTTCTCATTTCTGACCACTTGATGTTTTTTTAACTCTCTCCCCATGAATGAGCCTATCAAGCAAATGATAATTGAATGAGGGGCACTGATTGTGCTGCAACAGGACAGTGAGCACAATAGGCTTAAAGTTCTTAGCTGATCTATGATCTAGACGCTGTCCCATTTCTGCGAGCAAGGAGCATAGCCTACCCAAAGCACCTGCAGGAAGGTGGGTAAGTCTGGAGGGACAGACACGAGTCACAGGCAAGATGCTATAAGCACAGTTCCTCTCTTTGTGTTTACCTATAGATGTGGAAGGATATTTCTTTGTTGTGTCTTTGCCTTGTTTAACACAACATTAATTTCTAAGTCTGCAAGTGGAGATGGAGGTTGTGCAGGCTTTCGGTACACGCGCACACACATGTGATGAGGCGTTTCCTTGGCAACTGAAATGCCATAAAAGCTATCTGAAGAATTCCTTAGGGCTGTGCAACAAATAGAAACATTAACATGCTGAGACCTAAATATAGCTGCATTTTAGTGCTGTTCATCCAAGTCTTCCCTTAGCTTCAGCTTGTATCTGGAACAAATGCAGTCAACAAGACATACAAGGATGTTTTAAATATTTTACAGTGTTTTGCTTTTAAATAGTGCAAGCATAGAGATGGGGATGGGGCCACAGATGGTACCAGCCTGCACTTTACTGCAGAATTACAGTCTTGCCCGACTTTGCTTTGGAGGTGTCCTTGATTACCCACTGAAGGTTCCTCACTTCTGTGAGCAGCACAGGTTGAGACGATGTGGGGAACAGCTGAGTTCTGTTCATTGGCCTCCAAAGCAGCAAGAAACTAACTTTGACACGGCTAATACTGAGGTGTGCAAGAAGTATAACACTGCCTCCTCCCTGGAAGTGTCTAAGGCCAGGTTGGATGGAGCTCGGAGCAACCTGGTCTGGTGGCAGATGTCCCTGCTCATGGCAGGGGGGTTGGAACCAGATGATCTTTAAGGACCATTCCAGCCCTTACCATTCTATGATTCTATGATTCTATATGCAAAATATATGCAAAGAGGCTTTGGCTGAGAGGAGTTCATGTTTTTTTTCCACTGTTGGGGGGGTGGGACTATAACTGAGACTTTTTCACTTAGCTTTGGAGTCCAACTAGTTCTTTAGATATTTTTGTCTGGGAATGCTGCCAATATAACACCTGGACTACAGGACAAGTAAGCAAAAAAGTTTGGACTGCAAAACAGAAAGTCAGACAAATAACATTCAATGACTCACAAAACGGAGAAAAGATGAACATAGGCTCCCTGGAAATTAGGCCTTTGGCTGCCTAAAACTGGATCTGAGCTCACTCAAATGTTTCTTGAACTAAAGAAAAAATGATCAGAGATTGGTTCACAGCATAGATTTCTAATAAATCTAAAATCGTGTCACTATTGATCCTCATGAGATTTGCTTGGTCTGTTTTTACGCTCTTTGTGGCAGCCAGGATATAGGCTCACCACTTTTATAGTAGATTGTCCTTCAAAAGTTGAGCCACAAGGCTGGGAATGAAAAGGCTGTGTTTTGTCTCTGGTGCTACTCCCTGGCTCGTCTGTGGTTCTCCCCTCTGCGAGCCAGCCTTCCCACTGTAAAACTGCAGCAGTGAAACTTACCTTGGTGAAGTGCATGAAATGTTGCAGATTAGAAATGCTTTATATAAGCTAAGAGTTATTTAAAACATGATGCAGCTGATGCTGGATGACCAGTGTGCAGCTCTTCATGCAGATTCGGTCACACTCGTTGATTTCACTGTGTAATTCAAGGCGAGGAGGATGAAGGCAGTGGAATCAGCAGAAAGATTTGTTTAGTAAAATATTCCCACACCATCCTGTGTGCATTATATTCAGCAGGGAGGTGAAGAAGGAAGTGACCTGATGGCAAATTTGTCATGAAAAGTTTTGAAGGATAAATGTAACAGAGGTACAGTGTCTGGACATGGGAATTTTATAGAACAACCCTCAGAGAAACCGAAACAGACTTTACACTTTTACCATAATAAAAATAAGACAAAATTTTCCTGTACAGCAAAACCATTCCACATTTCTTGTGAGGAAGCTGGTCAGTTTTATGGGTGATTTAAAACCTCAGAGAAAACTGTGCTAATGGCACCTCTGAAAGAAATCTCTCCAGACAAAAGTGGCAGATGTAGCTTTCACTGAAAACAAACATACACAGAATTCTGGAGTCATGGGAAGGCTAGGCCGGAACGGAACATCTAATCCTGGTGGTCTTCAGCCACTTTGGAGAGTGTAAAACTTCAGACACTTTCCCATGGAGGCATGGTCCTCTTTATAAATGTCTCAGGCATACAGTGCTATGTAGAATCCATATATACTTTTCCTGATCAGCTTTTGTGAAACCTTTGAGAATACCCAAACCCTTCACAAATCCACAGAACAAAGTATGAAATACACCAAGCAGCTTGAAATCCCCTCACTCTGAAGCAAGATCCGAAGCATATTTTCCCAATCTCTTACAGAAGTTTTTCTCACTTACTCTTAAAAGGAGACAGGGATTGATGTTCGTTCAGTGATTCCTGTTAAAAATGTTTTGAAAAAAGCATGCAGCTAAATTGACTCAAAATTTCAGTGAGAACTTGAGTCTTTTGTGATATGAGATAATTCCTTTAATTATGTTTGCCTGAGGCTTTACATGTGTTAGAAGTTCAGTGCGAATCACTGAGTAACAAGAGTTTCACAGAGTGCAAAGAAAAAAAGTCTATTATCAACCAGCTCTCTTTTTTTTCTGCTTTTCCCTCTGCTACCTTTAATATTAAAGACCAAATATTCCTAAAGCCCCCTAAAGCAAACCTCCTTATCTAGAAAGTACTTAAGCACCTGCTCAGCTGCCTTCTTAAGCAAAGATGGGGTAAGCAAGGCTGTCCTGAACCGAAGCCATGAGGTCCCCTAACTCCCACGGACATCAGAGCACGTCTCTGGCAGGTACTTGGATGCAATGCAGCTCTCACCCAAGCAAGGTGCTCTGGGGAGATAAAGATTGCCAAGGATTATTAGCTCGGAATCTGCAATATTGAAGGATCTGTTCAGTGTAAGAGGTTGAGCCATAGTCAGACCCAGCTCAGGGCTCTCTGAACCATGGTCTGTCATACTGCGGGTCTTATCTTGCACAGAGCTGGTTAAAGTGTCTCCAGACCCAGAAAGTCCTGGTTCCAATAAGGGCTGATATCCCATCATGTACAGGCTGTATACAAGCAGAGTGAAAGGCTGTGAATTTACAGATACTGCAGTCTAGCGTTGGCAAAGTTATTTGCTCAAGCTTAATTTCACATGCTGTGGCTTTGATTTATGGCCCTTCTGCTGGAGGTGAGGCCCTAGATATCCAAGCATCCTGTTGACTTCAGCGCACACAGTGAGGTGATGTGCAAATGGGGATTGAAGACCTGAGCAAAGATCAAGGCCTGAGCAAGAAAAAATAACAGAACAGACAGAAAAAGCATTAAAATGCATGCTGTAATAAACGCAAAGAGCCAATAACTCACAGGGTAAATGAAGTCTCATTACAGAGCACAGTGCTGACGTCACTCCGCCACAGTTGCACACTGGCTGCTCCGAGGCTCCCGAAATCTAGAGGAAGGGGGAATGCCATCTTCGCATTAGCCTTGATTCACTTAGGGCTGGAAGTACCTTGACTGTAATTGTTACTATATTAGCAAGCAAATATTAAGTTAATATAAATGAAACAGTCTACAATAATTTGGCTTAATTATTCAGAGAAGTCTAGCATCAGGGTAAATAGCTTTAAAATTGCTAAATAATTTGACTCCCCATATAATTGCTTGTGTAATTTGTGTTAATTGCATGTGAAGTAGAGGTTTTCAAACATTAATCAAAGTTTATTTATATTATTAATTAACATTATTACATTATATTTAAATAATCTTGCAATGGCAGTTACCAAAGGGTGATTCTAAGGTTTTTCTCTCCTCATTTGCAAAATCTCTTTCAATCCCACTAGTGAGTCACATACTCCTAATACAATCTAGATGATTTCACTTAATACTTTCACTAAGATTTGCCACTGTGACCTCTCTCTTACATATCAATTTCTAGGTGAAGAAACCTGGGCAAGACTCCATCTGAAACTGCTTTACATTATAAGGAAGGGAGAATGCATGAATGATGCAAAGCTTTCACATCTATCTGTTTCAGCTTATCACAGCATGCCTCCCCGAGCTACCTATTGCACTGTTCAGCTGGGGGAGTACAAGCCAATAAGCAGTCACACTCAGACCTTTGTATGTTCCTGGAGAACATAATATTATAGGAGATGTTTGAAAAAACCAACCAAACAAAAACGAGGAACTGCACAGTAGCTTCCTTAAAAATAAGGATCTACACCACAGTGGTTTGTGCATGGATGAAAATTTTGAGTTGTTTATGATATTGCAAAATGCTGGAAGAAAGCACCCCCTTATTTATATTCTTATTTTAAAGACACGCCACCCCCCACCCCACCCCCCCCAGTTTTTGCAATTTATGTTGCTTGAATTCCTCTTAGAGCTCTGTGGCTTATCACAAAAGCTAAGAAAAATCAATGGATAATTATCACATTAAAGTGACAAAACCTATAGCTATGGGGTTAGCTAAAGAGACCTCTTTTCTTTCAAATGTAGGGGTGTATAAGCTACTATTTTTTTGTCACTTTATGGGTGTAGAAGGGGCTCCCTCATTGGCTACATAACTCGAGTGTAATCTTCAAATCCCTTGCCAAATTAAGAAATCCTGTTTGCTATATTTGTCAAGGCTCTGTTGCTGTCAACAGCTGGAGAGCTTCTTTTCATAATTTAATTTTTTTTTTAGGTTTTCCAGTGCAGCAGGGAGGATTTTCTGTTGAAGTATGTCACCTAAACTTCTTGCAACAGATTAACGTCCCCAAAGTATTTAGAAATAAAACAGCTTGGAGTCTTAAATAAAGGGAGTAAAAGGAAATGGACTAATGGATTAAATTCTGAATATAACCTAATTGGCACATAAATGTTATTTTCTCAAAAAAGTGGGATTATTTTATAACAAATATGCCTTCACTGCCAAGGTTGAAATTTGTACAAAAGCATAAGGAATGAAAGTTCTCATTTTTTTCTTTCAAAGATGAATAAAGACTGTCCAGTGTAACCCTCATTATTAGTAAATAACTCTGCAAAACATTAAGAATATTAATAATATTAGCAATTGTAATTAGTTACATCCAGCAGTTTGTGTCCTTCTTGTTGCAGAAAATTAAGAGCTTTATTTTTCCTTGGACATTATGGTTTGAAATATTCTGGCTTTCCTGATATTTTGGATCCTCATTTATTACGGAAATTAATTGTTTCATTTTAATTAGATTTCAGTAAATAATATTATGTTACATTATTTAGCTGGGAAGTTACAGAAAGCTATCTGCTATAATTGTAGATGAGGTCAACTCACCCAGACTGTAGTCCAGTACAGAGCATGATATAATTAATTCCAGTGCTATCAAGACAAAAATTTTGTTCGCAATCACACTCTGCTGCCAAAACTGTAGTGAGATTTCATTAATTTCTCTGTAGTTACTGCTGTTCTTCACTGGTGTCAGATCAGACTCCGTCTGCTTGACACAATCCTGCCCTCAGAACCACGATCATGTCAATAGTTTGGATGGTCCTTGATTTAGTCATCTTAGATGAGTTGTCAATATGCTGTGAAAGACTGGTGTAAAGAAGAATATTGCACATGCCTTTGCTGTGTGCAGTACCTGAGAAAAAAACATCGGATTTGCACCATTTTTACTGGCATGTACACTTTAAATAGTCATTTATCACACAGGTGAATGAGTAAATGCACTGGGATTTGCCACTTCCTTTCCTTTAATTGCATATTTTAAATATGCATTAAACAACCCATTTCAAATGAAGCATTTTAATCACACCCAAAATCTGCTAAATGTCTTACAAGGGAGAAGTAGAGCCTCTCTCTGCTTACATGTTCAAAACTCTTTACTCAAATAAGGCCCTCGGATCAACAAATAAATGAGGAATGTATACATCTGAAAAAGAAAAAACAAAAAGAGAGAGTTGTGTGTGAGGTTTAAACATGCTGAAAATCATAATCTAAACTCCCCAGTTGTGCTATGAGATCTAAAATCCATTGCACATGAAATACTGATAAATGAACTCCTACGGTATATTAGGAAGGATGTGTGACTCCTGTATGTAACACGTTTATATGCTACAGTAGTGAAAGACCTGTTATGTAATGATCTAATGCCATTAATTAGCTTGGTCAGTAAGGTAGAAAGGCTCTGTAAGTATAATGGATTATAGATGTTTCCTACATGAATATATTGGTCTATTTTAAGGGATCCCTTCTAGTAAAGAGATGACACTTAACTTCTTGTAGGACAAGCAGAGAGTGTTTCTTACCACAGCAGAGGCAGAAAGCAAAGACTGCTAACCAGTGCGTGGTGAAAGGCACTGCTCACAGGTCACCCCTTTTCAGAAACAGGTGGTTTGGTCCAAAACTTGCTGAAATCTTTGGCAGTCATAGGCAAAATGTTTATGGCAGGGGCTGTAAACAACAAAGGTCAAAGGCCAAAATGGATTTATTTGAAAAAGGTTTGAGTGCTTTAAAGAATAAGAGGACTGGCTAATCTACACTCTGTCTTCAAACTGATGGTCACTCCTGTCACTCTGTGGATATAAAAGCCATTTAGAGAGAATTGAATGAAGATGAACCCTATAGCAAGTGTATGGAATTACTGCTTGAAAATAATGAGAGTAATTTTGCAAAAGTACAAGCCTGTACCAGAGATTTATGATAATATTTTTTTTCCCAAATTACAGTGAAATGTTAGGACCAATGAATACAGAAATGCGTTTTAAAGATCCAAAAGCTTTAACAGAATCGAAACACCTGTGCGGATGTCAAATGTTCTTTCTGCCTAATTTACAGCTTGACTTTAAATGCACAAAAGGCACTGTGTAATTCCATTATAAAAAGTAATGAAACCAATACTTTTTCAGACATCGATATTGTTTAGGAAGAAATCTCACTTGGCTAGCTGAAGAACAGAGATTAAATTAGTTGGTAAAATAGCTAAGAAATGGAGAGGATGATTCTTCTATGCTAGGTTTATAAAGGAGCATCAAACAAAAAAGATTGCCTTCCTTGGAAAGAACAAAATGCAAATAATATTCCCAGAGACACACAAAATATCTGGCTCCTCTTCACTATATTTTACCAACCCTGACACTTCTCCAATTATTTCTGTAGTATCTCCTTTATTTCCAGGATCCATCAAGGAGTGGAAATAAAATATCCAAGGACAGAGAAGAAAAGAGGAGAAAGACAGGAAAAAAAACCCCTTATGATAAATCATCTTTAAGCACATAAAATCAAACATGGAGAATCCAAGAGCTTCAGATGATTCATATAACAGACAAATAAAACATTTGTTGCCAAACTCGGTATTCAGAGAAGCCAGCACCAACATAAAAAATGCTCTCTTTTTATTAACTGATTGAATCCATGTTTCCATTGTTGGAACAGAAATTCAATTTTAGCCACTGTTTTGGAGCTAGGAACATCTGGAATCAAGTCTTTTCCTCTGTCACCGACTTATAGGCCAGACTCATCTCTTTGTAACACCAGTGTAAATCTAGAGTAATTCCAGAAGGCTACTGGAGCAAATTTCACTCAGTGGCATCACAAACCTCTGGAAAGACAAAGAGCAACAAATGTTGTAAATACTAGCTGGGACTGCCATCCACCCATCTAGAGAAAACTATTTTCTAGTCCCTGCTCAAGTGGCTACTTCTGCTGTGGAAACTCTCTCTGAAGCAATGTACATCTTCCTGAGCACACAGATAATTTAGGAATGTTGTTGGGTTTCCAATTTCCCTCCCATTCTCCTGCAAAAGGCAGTTCAGGTAGTAGCTCTAAGCACTATGAAATTTCCTCAAGTCATCAGCTGAGCTGCTCCTTGGAAAGCACACATCTACGTTAACAGTGTATGCTGACACACACCAGAGGGGCACTTTTGCTCCAGGATGCCAGCTTGCCAATGATATTAATATTTGGCTTTAGAAAGCTTTCTTGCCTTGATATGGGAAGCAACGTATGCTCAACCAAATTTATCAAACCTGGTGTAACTGTATGAGACACGTGGAAAGGGACTGGAACATGAGGCAAACCCCCTACACCCTGTAGCTTTACATAAATATTCATAGAAACCGCAGTAGAATCCTGTCTCTGTACATCACCAAATAAGCTCTTCAATCCACTGCATGGTAAGGCTGAGCTGTTTTAGATGGCTGTCTTTGTGTTTAAACAGGGCTGAATCCCTGGCATGCAACATATCTTCTAATAGCATCTACTGTGTAGATATTTTTGAGTCTGTCAGCGCTAGTGGGAACCCAGGGAAAGCTATGGTCAAGGACCTTCCCTCCTTGCTCCAACCCATCCCGTCGGGCACCTGAGGAGGGGAACAGATAGTCCCACAGCCACCGAACTGATACGTGGCTTGATTTCCCTCTGTTTTCTCAACACAAGCCTCACATTTTTATTTTTAGAATAGACACTTTCCCTCAGTCGAAAGAAGCTCTTCACCATTAAATCAACAAAAATGAGGGCAAAACTCTGCTGTGGGCTTGTTTTAGATTCTGCATTTGTGATTGAGAATAAAATCCATAGCTGAAAGAACAAAGACCATTATCTCAGTTCTTAACGTGTTCCGGGTTAGCATTCGCCTCCTATTTTATCGTGCTCAAAAGGCAGCAGATCCCTGCTGGTCCTTTCAGCCTGCAGCCTCCAGAGCCATGCAGTTTTCCTATTTAAATAATGGCTGCCCAATAGACTTTTAATTTCTAGAACTTTCCTTTTGCCCACGGCTCTACCCTGGAAGTGTTGAGGTCTTTTCTTATTTCTCGTAATTAACAGCACTGAGCCACAATGTTAAAAGGATAGGGTTTACTAATTGGCTTTTTTTCCCAAAGACGAGAAGGCTGAAAAGAGCGAGCTTTTTCTTTTCTTTTTTTAAAGGAGAAAACCAAGAAACAACCTGCAATTAAGGTATGAATATCAGCTCAATGCATTATCTGATTAGTTGTTATGATGCAGATGCAATACATATGTATGGCAAGGGGGTAAAATGTCAAAAACCATGCCCACATTTGCTAGGTATCAAGCCTCGAGCAGCATCTGTTCTGTTGAAAGATATCTCCATCTCCCAGCTCCCTCCAAGATGTGGGTTTTGAGGGAGAGGAGAACTTTACCCAGGCTGGAAAAGATGATGCAGTCTGCTCAGATACAATCCCAACAAATTACATTTCACATTCATGAGACAACGGGTGATATCAGCTCCTTCCTTGTAAAGCAGCCAGAGGCTTTGCCATGAGGACAGACTCAAAGAAATGGTGTTCTGGGCTCAAATGTTGCATTTTTTCTTGTACTCACTGCCCCGGGCTTGTCTCCTGGAGGGAAATAGGAGGAAAATTTGAAGAGCTACAAAAAACTAAGGGTCCTAGTTCCATCACCTTGAGTGCAATACTTATTTGCACTCATTCCTTTAAAATACTTCCACCGCTGTAAAAAGCACTACTGCTAGCACCATAGTGGCTGTACTGTCTGGCTGGGACAAGAGGGAATAGGGCTGCCACAGGCTTGGGAGTGCTGTCACACGGGACCTGCCACAGTGGCACTGCATGATGCTGCCTCTGGCAGCACCAGGATGCAGCCACGCTTCCTGGAGGTGAAAAAATGCAAGAAAATAGGACATAAAAATGCACAATGTTGATCGAAATGCAGCGTGCATCATCAAAAGACTTCTGACAATGTCACAAATGGAAACATCAGTGGAGTCTTCTGTATCTGACACATTATCAACATAATTCTGTTGATGGGAAAAAAGCCTCGATAGACTATTAAATATTACTGCTGTCTTCAAAAATGAAAAAATTCGTGTGTGAGTATCACCTGGCCAAACAGAATATGTTCTGAAAACCTTCCTTTTCCTGTTATTAAGAAAACTATTACTTATACAGTTAATGATTACATGTCATCAATAACGGGTACTCAAGAGAAGTACATTAGAGTACTATGAAAGTGCTGATTTCCCATAACAAGATGTCCTGGGTTTGGCCAGGACAGGGTTAATTTTCACCAGAATCCAGGAAGGCGCACAGCCGGGTGGGCTGACCCAACCCCCACCTGGCCAAACAGCGCCGGGTATTCCATACCATGAGCGGCCATGCTGGGTTCCGGTGGGGGGAGGGGTGGCGCGGCAGGAAGGGATTCGCGGCGCGGGTGCGTGGCGGCGGTTGTGGAGGGCGGCCCTCCGGGTTGTGCGGTTTGTTCTGTGTTTTCTCCTTACCTGTATCGTTGTTGTTCCTGTTCCCTCTCTTTGCTGTTCTGTTAAACTGCCCTTATCCCGACCCACCGGTTTCTGCCTCTTTTCTTCCCATTCTCCTCCGCACCGCGGCGGGGGGAGGGGCGGCCGCGAGGCGCTTTTGTTGCCGGCCGCAGCCCAAGCCAGAACACAAGACCATTTAAAATATGAGCTTTAACATGCTCCATGCCTGTTGAGTTGCTTTGCAACCACGGTATCTGCTGGGAGCAGCTATGTAGTTGAGTGTAGAGGCAAAGGGACTCTTCAGTGCTGGAGCATTCTCCCACAATGTTGGTGGGTGGCAACCTGGTGTACTCCCACAGTCATTCACAACTCACACAAAAGAAGAACTGCTGTGGATGGTTACCCGTATTATATATCAGATCTAGGATTCTGGGCATGGTTCTGGAATAGTTTCCTCAAATACCAATGGAGCTTTTTGAAAATGCTTGGACCTCAAAATTCATGTCAGTGGCACTTGCAGGAATGTGAGTCTTCTCAATTCCCATTTCTGACACAGGTCTCAGACAGCTCGGAAGAGCAGCATGGCCTCTCTTGAACAAGCTGCAGATCAAGAGTTGTATTTCCAGAGTTAGATGCAGATTGTTGCCTGCCTGCCTGAGTTTGCAGTTGCAGAAGTGACTGAGTACAGCACAGCTAGGCAGCTACTGAGCAGCTGTGCACAAGCACCTGAGATCCCATGCATTTGTAATGAGGGATCAGACAGCCATGGCTGCCTGCTCTGAGACCCCAAATGTGACAGAAATAAAACTAAATGTACAGAAATAAAACTCCAGATGTTTCTGATTCAGTTCTAATTTCACTCAAATAGGAGCAAAAGCTGCTGAAAAATCAGACTCTGGAAGGAGGGAATATAGACATCCTCCCAAGCAACAAAGAAACTAGTACAAGTTGGTCATTATTACTCTTTTGAACAAAAATAAATACTGCCTCTTAAACTAACACTTTCATATTGCTTTTTCCCTTTTTGCTTCAGTGGGCTCATTCTCTCATTCTGTCTCACATTTATAATTAATGCACTTGGATTAAAGAATTAGCCAGGAATTTATTCTTTAATCCACAGGGTCCCTTCTTGCATTTAAGGCAGTGGTTGTTGGAAGGGAAACATTTCAGACATTTTATTAGACCAAACCTGAAGATTTCTACAGCCTTAGCTGAGATTTTTGCAGTAAGCAATGACCCAGTGTCACTGTAGACTGCATATACTTCTCTAGCTCTTTTATTTCTTATTTGTTTCCTAGAAGCACCTTCTTTGTGTGAGGTATGTGGAGAAGGTAAACACAAGCGAACTTTAAAACCGTTAGCAATCTGCCACATCTTTTAGAAAAATGGAAAATGCTGCTTATAGAAAGAATGTCTACTAACGATCCAATTCACACTTGCAATCTGAAGCCTCAGACAACCAATAAAGACAACTTTACCATGAGCAATTTACAAAGGCAAATTGCTGAATGCAGGCTGTAAAAGGGTGAATTCAGCTATATTTTGGCTGGGTTATATATAGCAGGCTGTCTTACAGAGCATTATCATCTGATGCTGGGTAAAGTGTGTGCTTTTAAATTTCAGATCATGTGCACACTATGCAGGTGCATCTTACAGATTTGAAATGCAGACACAGCTTTCAACTTGATTTGCATTTATATTAATTTACTAATTATACCAAAATAACCCACAACCCCATCACTTTGAAATGAGTCTGAAGTATCTGGTCCAGATTCTGGGAGGTGGTCAGTATTTTTAATGCTCTTAGATGCTTCTCATGCTGGGACCCTTGCATTTATCACCCAGCCAGACAATTTTAAATGAATGTGTTTTCCTTTGCAAGAATCAGTCTGCCACTGGTCCTGAACCTACTCTACCTCTTCCAAAGACCCAGTCCCACATTACATGCCCCATGCAGAACATTTATCTCTTTTGCAGCAAGTTTCAGCCTGGAGATAACACGAGGTGGAGGGGTTTCAGTGCAAAGCCCCATTCGGGGTGCATAAGGTTAGTGTGGTAGATGAACCAGCTGCCATCAAGCTACCTCTGCACTATGGTCTCTAACTTCAGCTGCAGGAGCAGCCACTGGAGGCTGACACTGCTGCCTTTGAAAGCCGTTAACGATGCTGGCCCTGGCTGCAGCTGGACCACCTCACCAGCACCTTATCAGGATAGGTAGCCACCCTGACATGCTTTCAAGCAATGAACCAGCAGCTGAGGTAAGGGCTTAATACTAATTGAGAACAGCCCTTGTTAATTGTTTACCTGCCACCGTTTGGGCTGCTGCACCCACAGATTTCTTCTAGGCTCAGTCCCTCACAGATCCTAGCTGGGATGCATATATTGTAGGCTGCAGAATCAACAAACTTTTCTGTCAGGTCATGAGAGTACTGCAATTCATATTACAGAACCTCTTTTTTATTTGCTTGTGTCATTTATTTTTTGTTGAGTACAATGAGAAAGTTTCTTTTAATTAAGATGATGGTAGTCCTGCTGTGTTTAATTAGATGACCATAAAACTCAGTAGTCTGTTCTGAAACTTGAATTATAATCTACATGACTTGTTTTGATTTGTCTAGCTGTTGTCAGAAAATGGATTTGACGATGAGTCAGTCTCTGGTCCGGCCACCCAGAGACATCATTAATAAATTAATACATGGAGTGACGTGTATACCACCTCCTGCTGCAGACCTCTGGACACACCAATTAGAAAAGGAGCAGCAGTTATACACATCTGGAACTTATCTTACATTTACATACTTTGGGAATACAGCTCCTCATTAAAATAATGAACAGTTTATTACTTCTGCCATGGGGAAAAAAATATCTGAGCTACAGATCTTGCACTCCATTTCCTCCCTTTCACGTCAGCTGTTATTAACAGCTTAACCCATTTCTATTTTAAGTCCTAGTGATGCCCTGAGACTACAAACTCAGGTGGTCATCAGTCATGTGGGGCACTCATCACAAACCCCTTTAGATATGCACAACTTGGACTTTCCCATCTGAATTAGTGAGCTGAGTTCTCTGTATAGTAACAGTAAGGAGAAGACAGACAATTTTACATTACAGCTTGGCGGTCTATCTTCATTCGCTACTTTAAGACAGGAAATTGCAGTCCAGACTGCACTGACTCTGCTGTCCAGGAGGAGGATGGCAGGTGAACAGCTCAGGCAAAGCTGTTTGCATTTTGCATGCTGTCCTTAGGGAATTCACACCACAGGTGCCCAACAAGTGTAACGCAGAGAGGCTGAGCTGGTGGGAAACTTTGTAAGTAAACTGTACTGGTCTTTCTTCTAAAACATCCTCAAAGACTGTGAAGAATGATTTTGGGTGGAAAAATATTAGACTTCCCGAAAGACATGCTGTACACTAGGAGAAGTTCCTGTATAAGCCACAGCTGTAACAGTACAAAACTCTGTGATGGCTCTGGTGTCCTGGTGTTGGATAAAGGACAATAGTTTCTTCTTACTATATTTAAATAAAAATGCAAAATAAAAATGCAGTAGCTAAGGGCCATGAACAGGACTCACTACACGTTGGCTGCATCCCAGAACCCCACAGAGAGTTCCTCTACAATGCTGGGTAAGGCAGGCAGCAACCTAAACACATAAAATTGAATTTTGATGCTTTTCTAAAGGAACAAAGCATGTAAAGCTACTCAAAGGGTGACAGTCCCTGCCACGGGAGGAACACTGACATTTTTCAAATAAAAAATGACCAGAATAATGATCTGCTATCTAGTCTTTATCCCACTTCGCAAATCTGGAGTCTATAACAAATTTCAGCCCAGTTATTTAAAGTCCAGCAAAACTGTGTGCAACATTTGTGTGATCTGACCATGGAAAGTGACAATAACCTTAATTATAAGCTTCTAATCAAACTAAAACCGCATAAAAGTAACAACATTTTCTAATCAAATAATGGGATTTGTTGTAAAACAAATGCAGACTATAAAGATGCTGAAAAAGAACATATATTAATATTTTACCACCATTTGATAACAGAGTTAACAAGTGACAAAAGTTCAGCTAAACAGTGTTTTTAAAATACACTTGGAAGATACTCCTTCATTTTGCTTTCATGTACTTACAAAAACAATCCCCCACAAAACCAGCAGTTATTCCTGCAGATTTCAGTGTGTACTCTGCAAACAAAAAATAATTATAGCTGAGCATTGGAAGAGCTGTGTTTTTAGTCACCTGTTTTTCACATCACATTTGGTATTTGTTCCACCCTGTGCTGACATGTAATATTGACATACTCTTGCAGATAGCATCCCCCAAAGGCATAAAACTTACAAAATTTGCATAAAGAATCCTTTTCCTTTGAGCAATTTTAACTATAGCTGCAGAATACCAGCAGCTACGCAAGTTACATTGTGCAGTCTTATTCTGTGGTTAGCATTCATTCCCTTCATGTCTCTGTTGCACTGTTACAAATCTGCCAGTTAAACTCTATGCAGCTTGAAAACGTACTGTCTGGAATGAAACAACCAATTATTTCTTCAGGTTTTGTGGCATAATATCCTAGGAAACCAGCAATTACAGAATCAAAGTGGCATCAAATGGCGTAGAAAGGAGTTAGCATGTATTATTCTTTAAATAGCAGTTACATGAACTCATAATAAATGGGTATTAAGTGCTAAATGTATGATAAGTAATTCTTGACAATGCAATTATCCAAACAATATAGGAAAAACCTGCAAGATGGCATTGTCAAATTCACTTGTGCAAATGCTACTGTGTGAAATAACAACATTGAAGACTGATTTCTGTTCATGAACACCCTGGAAATAAAATAGTGCAAGTACGTGTGTGCAAGGCAAGCAGTACACTGTTCTGGATTCCCAGCAGCTCTTGGCTGGTAAACGTCACACACTAGTTTGATCTTTTCTGAGGTTAAGACTTTAATTTGCCCAAAATAAGGAGCAGGAATCCATTTTAACCTCTGAATATGTTATATATAACACCTTTTGAAGGAAGCACAGAATGAAGATGGAGGGATTACGTAAAGTTGGGTGGACTTCAAGAAATACTGATTAGAAGTTTCTAGTTTCACTGACAAGGTTACATAGTCGTTATAGCAACAGGCTTGAAACTTGAGGACTTTCCAGAGGAAGCATATCCAAATGTGAATTAACGGGATGCTGTTGATGGGATAACACATTTAGTTCCTTGAGACTCTTCTTTTTGTCTCAAGAAGACCTTGGCAACTTATTTAGCTGGGTAACTGATACAGTCAGCAGCACTACAAGAAACTTTGTCGTGACAAGAATCTCAACCTCCATCTAATCTCAATCTTTCACCAAAACAGAGGAATTTTCTTTGGACCAGAAAGAATTTCCCTGAAACAAAAAGACCTTCGAAGCTGACTTAGCTTGATTAGCTGGGAACCAAATCATAGTATCATGCCCATGCTGTGTTCTAAGAAACTCCCTAGAAACAGGCTTAGTGCTACTGCTAGTCCTTTGTTCCCCAGCCTGGCTTCAGCTTTCATCTGCATTGTTGCTCTCTCTTTCCCTGCTGCTTCTGTTTAGGTGGGGACCTGCTCAGGGGCAACTGGACCAAATGTAAACCTGCAGTATCTGCCAACGGCCAGAGCAACGAGCAGGCGGCGAATCCTGAGTAGCACAACTGGTTAAAACCTAGTCTCCCCCTCTACTCACTAGAGGAATAGAAAAGCAGCTGAAACAGCTGTTTTTGTAAGTGGGAAGAGAAAAACCTTTTTCCAAGTGAGGCTAACTAGGTCATGAGCCATATGCTTTGCCAGTGCTCCTCCAGCATGTGGACTATAAAGAACCAAGGCACAGAACTACATTTGTATCTGCAATCCAGCAAGCCCCTCCTGTTGTGAGCATTTGTCTTGATTTTTCTTCAATTTTAGTATAAAGGCATGTCTGCAATGTAGCCTGCTCTGTTAAGGGAAGTGGTGATGGTATCTCTAAACTTGTTAAGGCTGTCAATGTACAAACACACTTTACTTAGGAAGGACTAAGATAATCAGAGGGGATGCTACAAAAACTTTAGACAAATAGACTAAAGCTCCTTGCAGAATAAAGTCTAGGCCTTTACCATGCACTTTGTTTATTATTCATTAAGAGACGTAAAAGAACTCTAGCTGTATTTCAGGAAAATTTTCTTGGTTTGCACCTGTTCAAATCAAAAGTTGCTGTTGCCAAATTTGTTGAAAAAAATGAATGAAAGAAGAGTTTTAGCTTTGAGCAAATATCTCCTTTGGACTTATTCCAAGAAACTAAGTGATAAGAAGTAACTTCTGTTCTACATTTTGTAATGTCCAGCTGTGGAACTATACAGTTCATAAATCAAAATCAGAACATTTTCCTCCTCCTCCAGACAAGATTGACAGCTTTATCTTGGACAGATAGTCTCTTCAGAGGATGCTTTCTTAAAAAAACCAAAAAACCCTACATATTATTGTCTAAATTAATTAATGTTCAGAAGAAAAGAGTAAAATATTTGGAGAAACAGCAGAAAGCTTCAGTTCAGTTACTCTTTTTTTCTTTCTGTAATAACATCTGGCACCATATGTTAAAACATTCACTCTTCCTTGTTAGTCAAGAATTAAATTTTATAATTAACTTTCAGATTCACAAAACTGAAGGATCTAAATAATGAGCTTCCCATAATTTCTCCCCACCTCTAGACCTTCATTCACGTATTCAGATCCTGGTCTGCCTCACCTGCTGCAGGTGCAGTTCAAATTGTTCTCTCTGTCCTGCTCGTAAGTATTGTCTTGACTGACTTACCTGGATCTCAAGGGAAACTTGCCTATTGTACACCTGGCAATGCAGTTCCTGTGCCAATCAGAAAACCTAAATCAAGAGTTGCAATGAAATCACTTTAAAACATATGTGTTACTAATCAGGTTCCCTGGCTTGAAATATAGGCATATGTATGTGATTAGTTTTGAGCATTTGTCCATGTTTGCAGTGGAAGCTGGTCATTGTCAGAAAGCCCAACAACAAGTGCTCCAAAAAGACTGCAAGAAGTCTGCAAGGAATAAACACTTTCAGAGAAGATGCTCATTGGCAGTGTACTCTGGGATGAAGCCTGCAAACTGCGGTCACTGCTAGGAGCACTAATGGTGTGCTAGGAAGGGTGCTATTATGTCCACACACAAATACATATGTGTGCATACTCTGAGATTTATACAACATAAAAGAAAAGATTACTGAAGGATTTCATTCTGTGAAAGGTCAATGGTAACATAATACAGTCAAGATGTAGAGCTCCTGGGGTTTCAAATGTAAAAGGACCTAGCCCATTGCATAGTTTTCTGCAGTGCTAAGAAACACCATTACTCCAAGGAGAGAGCTGAGACATGCAGTAAGTACTCATTGCACATCCACTCACATGTAAATGAAAAAATATTTTTGACTAAGAATTCAGCCTAAACGAATTGTGTTATCTACCAAATAAAACTGATTTCAGGGTTTTGTTTCCAGATTTAGATTATGTTCTGTTGGGGTCAATGTAGCTTGAGAATTAGCACGACTAGGCCGCTTAAGCAAAACAGCGTAACTGAACAGGCTGCTGGAAAAGACAGCTAAGAATCGCCATTGAGAAAGTTCTGATAGTGCACGTGGTGTGGGTTAGCAAAAACAAGATGTGTTCAAGGATGTGGAGGCAGTCTGTTGCTATCGGCGTTAGTGCATAGTTACCAATCATAAGGGAATGTGGGGCGTGTGAACAGCGCGTGATTTATGTCTGTAGCCTATCCGAATGAGCGTAATCGCGTATACAGATATGGTAAATGTGTATAACCGCACAAGCGGAATAATAAAGAATCCGACTGTGCATCGTATCAGTGTGTGTGTGAGAGTCGTTCCTGTCCTTGCACGGATGCTGAAACTCGGCATTGTTCATTCTGTAATGAGATTAAGTTCATCTGAATGTAATCTAGAAAGTTGATACTGTGAAATCGAGCGGCATGAACACATAATGAACTTAAGGTTGAGGAGAGGAAACATCCCGTAACTTCATTCTATAGAAAAATTTGCTGCATCCTGTAGGGAAGTAAATGTCAGAGGAGTACACACTATTTTTGAGGCAGGGAATCTAACGCCTAGAATGGTATACATCAAACCTCAGAAAACTCCAACTTCTATTCCCTGCTCGGCTAAAGCGTGGCCATGGGCAGATCACTTCAAGATTAATTTCACTGAATTTTAGTTTAACACCTACTTTAAGATTATGTTTCTCAAGAGGACAATTCATTGCATCGTAGAAAGGTTATCTGTCTTAGATGAGATGTATTGCCCCTCACGATGGTTAGTTAGGAGACATTAATTTCAACTTAAGTGGAAATAATTTTCAAAAGGACCTGTGAGACAAGAGAACATAAATTCTAATGAAATTCATTCAAATTTTCTGTTTTGAAAAACCTCATTTTGAGAGAACAACCAGCTGGAATAGACTGAAACAGCTGAGCCACATCTTTGGCTGAGGTTGTCTGAAGCAGGACTTGGCATTCTACAGGGCATCATCTAGGCTGGGTCCAAACTGCCCTTCATATTATTGGCAATTCTTTCATCTTTTGTTCTTGATGGGTTGCTTTTGTTGCTTTTCAGAGTAGGTGATGATGTGTGCTTAGGTTCAACCAATACACACTCTACTGGTGAGGATTTTGTGGGGTGTGGATGGGAGAGAAATGGGAGGAAGAGTTTGCAGCATCAACTGATGTGTGTGGGAACTTTGTGCTGTCTGTAGGTCAGCTCAGAACAACTGTCTCCTCTCTTTCATATCATTTTAAGATATGCATGCATTTAAGCCTGTCTTGGATAATCTCTTTGGCTGCTCTGTCACCTACGGAGACACGGTAACCACAGGAAAAAATGTCAGGTGTCAGTCATCTGGCTGAGATTCATAAGAGACTCAAGAGTTTTTCCTCTGATGGAAAGCTGAAGTACCACTGCTCCTCAGACAATCTCTAGGTTGTGTAATAACTCATAACAGTTTCTTCTGAACACAGAAAGTATGAGCACATTGGGACTAGATGTTTTATGACATGACTGGTCTTTGTGCAAGAATGGAACTTGAGAACAGAGAAAGCTATCATAACAGCAGAAATTTCCAGTGTGTGATATCCACAAATAATTGGAAAAATATAAAATTGAATGATGTGCATGGCTTTGTGATCAAAAGGAGGCAAAGGTTCCACCTTCACTAACCTTTGGGATAAGATGTTACATTTTCTTGTTCCTGGTATCGCCAAGCAGCCTTTTGGGCAAGGAGGGGGGAGCTCCCTCCAGGGACCCCATGGAGGCAGGAGCTGAGCCTCCAGCTACTCTCACCACAGGAGTGTGTACTACTGCTGTGTGTCTACACAAGCCAGCGCCAAGTGGCAGTCAGAGGGTTTCTGATCAAGTGCTCTTGTGTGTAGAGTCACACAAGCACTCCAAGAAGGAAAGCGAGGTCTCCTTCCTCCAGTGCTGGCTTTTCAGGAGGAACTTCTGCAGACTTTGTTTTACGAATGGCTAAAACACAGAGTCTTCCTCACTGTGATATCGGTCAGGTGGTGCAGCCTTATGGGAAACCTTTGGATGACAATACATATCCATGCATCTGCTGTAGCTTGAGGCAACCAAACAGCAAGAGGCCAAGTCTTGCATAATACCAGTCCGTTTTCATCTGGACTGGCACTTCTGGCAGCACAGCCCTCGGACTGAACAGATTGTATGATGGATTTCTCAGCAGAAATTCTCAGAGCTGTCTGTATGTGTTCATTACAGATGTCAAGAACAACAAACAAATTGGAGTGATTGTAGGTAACTAATATAATAAATTATCCACATGGCAGGAAATTTCTATTGCGAATTCTGTTACCCTGTCTCTTGAAAGTAGTACAGATAAGTATTCTTTGTCTGCATTTCTTGGTGTTGTAGAAAGAGAAAAGTTAGAAAACAGGACATGTCTGGGCACAAAGGAAGGCTTCAAATATTACACAACTCTGTGTGTTCATATACAGAACATATTCTTCTTCTGATAACTGATCCAAAAAAATCCATTATTTTCGTTGTTTTAATGTGATTTTATAAACTTACTTTTCAGGACACTTCTAAACAATACATAAATATGCCACTGTGGTTCAAATGTTATTAAGCTTTCAACGACAGCAGCGTGAACCTTACAAGCTGAAAATGTGACAAAGAACAGATTTCACTGCACATCAGAACTACATCTTTATCAGGGAACTCTTCTCCCAGATTGGCTGTAACATGAGAGCAGCTTTCCGACCTTGTTTGTCAAGTATTTACCGCTTTTGAAGACATCCCCTGCTCCCCAGGGAAGGAAGATCTTCCCCAAAGCACTACACCAAAACAGTGAATGAAAAAATGTAGCTTTACACCTGCTAGTATTTTTTTCAGCAGGCTTAGAGTGCACATTCACTATTACGATATGAATATCATAAATATTCAGCTAGAAGAGAGTGATTTCTAACCCCTAAAATATGGTCCCATTTGACCATTTTGTCAGTGTGGAGTCATTCTTTCAACTTAAAACTGCAAAGAACTTCTAATACATTTTGGCAAAGGTTATTCTAGTTTTTCATGAATTGATCATCGAGCATTTTTCTATAGAGTAAAAAATTGTTGATAATTGTCTACAATTTTTAAAAATATGGAACATTAGGCTCAGTGATTACATTGTTGTAAATGACAAAATATGCATAAAATCTCTATTAACACTAACAGAAGCCTTAAGTTTTATATATTTCCATGTACACATTCAGACACACAGTTTGATATGTTTAGGTACTACAATAAAACAAGCTACTTGTAAAATTATAGCAGAATTTTTTATGGTGATGCATCTATGTGAATAATTAGAGAAAGAGGAGATATGTACTGATCTAATTAACTCTTTGGATTAGAGCTGCTGTTTAGTTGCAGCTCGAATGCTTTATAAATACCACTTACAAACCAAACATAATTATTTCTATTCATCTAGGACAGGAGGGTAATAGAATATGAAATAAAATAAACCTCCGCAATATGGCTAAGTATTTGAGAATCAGTTTTTATCGGTTTTCTCAAAAATGTTCCTATGGAATTGCTCATGGAACTGGGTTCTCTGGTAAACACCTGCTTGGCTCTTCCACAGTTCCAAAGTTTTCAAGGATTTAATTTGAATTTACTCCAAAATTTCCATCAAAGATTGCTCTATAAAATAGGAAAGGCGATTTGTTTTTCTTAAACCGATCCTTTGCAAAGAAAAGATTTAGACTGCTGCTCCTTTGACCCTGGGAAGAATGCCTTTCTTACATTTAGTACAAAATCAATACAAGACTCATTGAAAAGCCATTACAGTCATCGAAGTGACTTCTTTCACACTAATGGGGTTTGGATTAAGACAGTGCATATGTTACACTGCTCAGGGTACGCCTCTGCATTTTCCTCCTTGTTGATAAATTCTACCTCAAGTTGTGTTTTGGAATACAATGCAGGCACAATATTTGTTTAATAATTTTTAGCATTAAGTTACTTGATTGCGTTTCTTGGAGCTAATAACATTAGCAACATTTCTCTCAAGTGATTACACTGAGTCTAAATATTCTGTAAACTGTGGGCTGAACAGTGGTTAAGTGCAAAGCGGCTGATTTATCCTGGTACTTACCAAGTACTTCCCAGTTTTTAGAATCAAGCCAGAACAGTGCATAGACAAGTATGCTACCATATTGCCTCAAAAATTAAACATTTCAAAATAACCTTTATAAATGTGTATATTAAAAAACAGCTGTTATGTGGAAAGCACAGTTTTCAGTTCATTTTGCCACATTTTACAGTTCTTAATTTTATTCTTAATTCCTTATTATTGCACCCTTTATCTGAATAGCTAATAGTTCTTCTTCCCATTTATTCTAGTGCTGTTCTGAATTATTCTAATGCAGGTCCACATTCATCACATGGTTTAACTTGCAGCCATTTACTTATCTGGAGCAGATCATCTAAGTAACAGCATCTATATTTGCATCATACTCATAATTTTTTAGATATTTCTTTTTTCCACTATATTATATAGTTTCCAGTGGGGTTCAGAGACACAGCAGCACAGCAGGAGAAGGCTATCACAGCCAGATAAACCACGTACAGTTTTGGGCCCATGACATTATTTTCTACTACTGTTTTCTACTACTTCTATATGTATGGCTATCTCACCTCCAGAGGAGAGCCATTATTTTAGGCAAGTATTGATTTTGCAAGCATCTGTTTTGTTAATATGCTGGTGTTGGGCATTTTATTTTGTTGTATGCTTGTTTAGCAGCAGAAGCCATGATTTAATTTTGAAGCAGGATGTGTTTGGGTACACAGTGTTTTCATAACTTCTTTGACTAATGTTGATTGACTTCCTTGCTGTTTGTATCCAGTGTATCACCTTGATTGCTAGTGGATGGTTTGATTTGAATATGACAGCAATCTGTGGTGCAGAATCATATCGCCATAACTAATTTCAGATTCCATTATAGCTTTCATACCTTTGTTGCTTTACTGCAGCATAAACGTTATCTGAACATTCCTGTGTTCTCCTACTAGTTATTTGTCAAGATACCCTAAAATAATAAACCTTATTGTGATAGCAACATACAAAGTCCTTTTCTTGGTAGACCTTGGTCTATGTGAGATGTTAGGTTTCATTGTCCATGGACAGTGTAATAAACTAATGTCACCTCATTAATGATGCAAAGTGAAATGCATGAACATTTAGTTTTCAGTGGACCTTTCTTTCTCAGTTGCTTATTAAAATGAACTATAGAGGGTGAGAAGCTGATTTCATTCTTGCTGGGATAAATTGCAAAAAGCTCTATAGAACTCAGAGAATTTATCACACTGTAAATGAAATCAGTCTGGCTCAAAAGATAGCAATAATTCTAAGAAAGTATTTTGCCAGAGGCCGTCAGCCAAGACTAACATTCAATTGTAACTGAACCAGCTTTATGTAAATGGTAAAGTTATGTTTACTAAATAACTTATCCTCAAGCGGAATTTAAAGTGAACTGTCTAGCTGCAAGGGACTGCTCAAATCCCAGCAAACAGTACTTTATATTTGTATTTGTGGACAGAAACTTCAGCTGTTATAGCTTGGAAAATGAATCCTTTATGATAATGGTATGGATTGTGTGTTGTCTGAAAAATGAGACTGCTGAAAAACCTCTAATAATGCACCAAAGATTAATAAGTGTCAGTTAGTCACATCTCTACCAGTGATCTCCATTTAATCTTTTTTGAGTCAGAAGAAACAAGTAAAGGAGGACTTCAGCTGGAACTTTTAAAAAGAGCTGTCTTGAGACATCCTTTTCCTATCTTGTCTCCTTCTGTTTGCAGTCTGTGGGTTGCACTCTTTAAAATAAAAAGGAACTTTAGTCATAGCTCAAACTGTCTTAAAATGTTGCTGCTATCTCTGCAGGCTAAGAACACCTTCAGGGGGTAAAAATTTTCAAGAGAACAGTCCCTTGGAGACCAATAGAGATCGAGTGCTGATGTTTAAATTTTTGCTGTTAGTTGGCACCTCCCAAATTTCTGAGCCATCTTCCTTCAGCGCCGCTGGCCGTTGGCACATCAGCCCGTTACTCTTTGGAAATCATAACTCCACAAGCGAAAAGTTTACCTTACAGACACCAAAGACCCAGTTCAACTCAAGTAACTCCTCTGAGATTAATTTAGATGACAATTGCCCTCCCCAGAAGTCAAAGGTTTAGCATTGTCAAGTCATATGTCATGGCATAATCTTTAAGTCATCATCGTGAGACTCAAGAAGGGGAGACTGGGCAAGAGCTAATGTTCCTGGTGATGTGTCTGCCCAGTTCAAGCCAGGCATCCCAAAACAGAGGAATTTCAAAACACACACCAGGACCCCAGAACCTTTGTAAGGGGGGAATTGACTCAGAAATGGGAGTTTTGTTTCCTCTTCATCACTAATTGAATGCACTAAAGTAACAAGTAAGCAAACAAAAGATGAAGGGCCTTAGCTTGAGTCCCACACGGAGTATCCTGACTTCTCTGTACACATTTCTACTTAAAAGAAAATGCCCCAGTGTTCCTCCGAGTTTTGGACTCAGGTCCTGTAACTCTTACTTGCCAGGGAGTTTGAGGTCAGCCTAGCAGCTTTACTCACACAAGAATATCTGGGCCAGGATTTTTATTCTTGAAAATTTCATTCCATGCCAAAATTGCACCTGAAAACAGTTATGGCTTGAAGACGATTAGCTGCACTTTTTTATCATGTGATTTTTTCAGAGCAAATTTGTTGGCCCTGCATTCTGTGGTTGCTAATTACTGCATTGTCGCTTTAAATGTTCATTCCTTAGAACCGCTTAGATCCACTTTTTCATGAAAATTCAAATCCTCGGGTAGCCTGTGAAAAACCAGAGCTAAACAAGTTTTTGACAGAAGGCTAACAGGAAAAGAAAGGGCTTCTGGGGGTGAAAGAAAATATGAAGTATTAACTGCAGATGTGTTTATCCCACAGTTTCATGTTTTTAAAGATGCAGACATCGTTTGTACTTGTGAAAATGCAAAGCTGCTCCTGCTTTGAAGCTGCAGGGCCTTTGGCCTTTCCTCCTCTTCCTCTGAGACACTGTATTAAAGGTCTTAGGTTTATTAAAGATATTAAGATGTGATTTTGGACCCTGTTGTGTGCTGGGGATATGGTGCAAATGGTGCATGGACCTGCCTGGATGCAATGTCATTACCTGGCTGGCTGAAACCACCAAGTCCCATGGGCCAAGCGGTCTCCTCCAGCGACAGTGTGTGAAAGAGCACTGCCTGACTTAATCTGTGTCAGTTGTCCTATCAACACCTCTTGGTTTCAGGGAAGTTTTCAGGAAACATCACCAAATGACAGCAGACTGATCCTGGAGCAGATAAATAACTGGCTGAACAAAAGAAATATGATATGAGTATTCATGTGGAAGGTTGCTGGGTCATACTGAAAATTGTTACATTTGTTCTTCTGAAGCACCAAATCTCTCTCTTTTTGCATATGAATTATATTTATATGGTATGGCACAGCTTCATGCAGGTTACTGAGAACACAGTGCTCAGCAGTGCAAGGCTGATACAATGGCTCAGTTCCCCTGCCCCACCACCAGCATGCTCCCAATACTGAACAGATCTGGAGGGACAAATGTGGCTTTCTGATGTTTCTTCAGAATACCTGCCCTGGCACATCCACAGTTCCCTCTTCTCTTGCTGTCTTGGACACACTCTTCTTAGTAAAGGCGGGAGCAGATAAGAACATAGAAGGAGCTAAATTAAGGTCTGTTATTTTTCTTGTGTCTTCTGAAAGACTTGTACGGTCTTCTTGTGAAGGAGTCCTTTTTTAAAGCATCAGCTTTGCAGCACATAAAGTTCAGCACATAGTTTATTACATACTGAACTGATTTTATAAATAAATTAAATAAAAGGATGCATTCATTATTATAAACACACTGATTACAAGGCCCAATATAAACATCAGATTGAGAAGGGGGGCTGTGTCTCAATCTGACTTTTATGTAGGCTTTCCAATGACAAGCTCTTGCTGGTTATTTGACAGAAGCCATCAACAGGCATCCTTAGAGGTGAATATTTAATGTAGGATTCATTTTAACATTTGATTCAGTGGCAATTATTCCTCCAACATTAACAGTGAAATGACACTAATGCACTCTGCGTTTTGCTGTTTTCAGAAACTACAGCTGGGTCACACGATACTGAAAAGGGAGAAAGGAAGCACTGGAACAAGAGCAACCAACAGTTTGTATACAGTTAAAATTTATTTATAGTCTGGTATTTCTGAAACTGGATCCTCTTTTTTCCCCGTCAGTGGATGCACTCCTACAGATATTTATCCCTAACTCAACCTTCATACTTGTGCACTGTGGTCTATCTTGTGCCTGGAAATTAGCCTTCTGAACATACCAGAGTTGGTAGACATAACCTGAACTACACAAAATTGTTTATCATCTACCTTGTGCTGCTGAACCTATGAATTTAAGACATGCATAACTGCATATTCTCCCTAGAAACATGATAATTATATTGAGCCAGACTCTTACATTTCTGGCTGAATTTATCTCCACAGAGTACCATATGGAATCTAACAAAAAAGAACCACTCAGTATGTAACAGAATCTTTCTACTTAGGTACATCCATAAAAAAGTAAGGGTGTGAAAACTTGTTGGAAGACTTATAGAAAGAAAAGGAAATTGTGAGGATGCTGGATCCAGAAAAGATGTGAATGGAGGAGAATAGGCTACCTTGGAAATCACTTTTGTCACCTGAGAAGACAGGCAGGATAGCTGGATTTTCTAGTTTGTTCTGAGCCAGTTCCTCCACTTGTACGCTACATCTGCTTCAGGTTCATTTGTGCATAGTGAACAGGTTGCATTTCTCAAAAAAGCAAAGTTGGGCATCAGCTTGGAATTTTGGAGGTTGCTATGGTTTCAAAATTTTTATCTTTGCTGCAAGTCATTAAGATTGCATTGCTGTCTTCAGAGTGATTACACCTGAAAAACAGGACCTTCTTGCTCATAGAAGTCAGTGGTCTAGTATTCACACCTAAAGAAAAGAGAACTGCATAAATACTGCAGCCCAGACCAAAAAAGGTAATTAAATGGGCAAATAGTGACAATTCTGAGCCAAAGATACATATTTCTTAAAGGGCCCATGAGTCAATATGCAAATTATTAAATATTTATAATGTAGGAAAAATGTAGAGTAGTCAGTGAACTTTTAAAAGCAAGAGCTTGAAGAGGGAAAACCACTGAAAAAAATATTCCAATTAGCAAAGCCATTTGCCAGGAACAGAAAATGACTCAGTGAAAATGTCAGTGGGTTCAGCAGTAAGTTGTCCTCTCTCTTTGGAGGAAGACAGCTCAACCTTCTGGAGACTGATCTGGCTCATCCAGAGTAAGCATCTTTGCTGAAACACATCTCCAAGGTCCAATTGTTCCAAAAACAACTAGGTTTTACTCTTGCAGGATTAAATTCAAGGTAGACCGCAAAGCACAGACTGTTCTGTCCAGTCAGAGCCAACTCTGCTCATATCCTTTAAAGTGTCTGGAATTAATTTGCATAGTCTTTGCAGACACAAGTCATGATTTATCTGTTTGGGTGAAGTTTTGTTTATCCCAATAAATTTATATCTTCGAGAGAAAAATCCAAGCTGCCTCTTGCCTTGCAGACGAGAGCAGAGAAAGAAACCACGGTTGTGAGGAGGAGGCTACGTAACACCAAGCAGGCAGGAGCAGGGATTACTTTGAGTGAGATGCACCTCTTAGACACGGCAGTGCTGTCCTGCCTGCAGTAACACAGGCTATGCCCTGAGCAGGATGGAAACCTTCCTGGGGCCTCTGTAAAGAGAAAATTTTGCTTTCAGTACAGTCTGGTATAGATGAGCCCTTCGTATTTATGCAGACTCCTCAATTGTTTTCTGGATCTTGGGCTACATAGATGTTTTCAATTAGTGAGGGAGGACTACTCACATCTGAGAGCTTTTTGCCAAAAAGAGTTGTGAGAGCTGTGGTGAAGACAGAAGAAGTAGAAAAACATGGAAAATTGGAAAGGAATATACCACTCCTTCTAACATGGCAGCAGGAAGCTGACTTGCTTTGGCTGCAGTGCTAAACATCAATAGTGCCTCCCTCCATAAAGTGGAAGAAAGAAAACGTATTTTCTCTGGAGCAGAGGAATCATAAACACACACATGTTTTTATGTCAGGATGTATTTGTACCTTGCATCCAGATTTGTGCTTTTATTAAAATTAAGGGTACTTTAAGTGTCTTTTTAAATACTCTTTTTGTTCAGCTCTCCACTCAAGCAAGATCTGTAACTGAGGTTGAGATGCAAGACCTTTATGTCTGGGATATTTGCATGTAGCTTTTTAACTAATGTTACATTTCTGGTGTTCTTATCTCTCTTTTTTTTTTTCCTCTTTTTGCAGAAGTCCAGTTATTCAGCAGTTAAAGTAAACCAGTTTATTTAGCCTTTAAACATCCCGTATCCTTCTCACTTACTGAAGTTAAAAAATGCTAGTTTACACCCACAACTCAACCAAACAGAGCCACACATCACCTTCTAAACAGAAAAAACCCAACCTTTCAAATCACAGCTCCATACACTTTAAAACCTCACTACTCTGGGAGCTGAATACATTCCAAAAAAGACTATGTAGGGCTAAAGTGTCCCTCCTTCTGAATCTCCGTGAGGACACAGGCGACTTTTCATGTATTGTTTAATCTCAAGAAAACTATGATGCAAAGCCTATATTTAAGTCCCTCTAGGAAAAAAAAAAAAAGCTAAGTCTCTAGCACCGGGTGTCCTCATGAGCATGAGCTCTGCAGGCAGGAGCCTTGTGCCAGAGAGGCCAAGCTCTCAGCTTCTGCCGGCTCATGCACTTTATTGACTGATCCCTCGTTCCTGTAGAGTGCACTTTTCATGTTGAATCAACATCTCAGACAGAAAGGAGGTCTTGGAGTTAAATAAGGTCTTGATGAACTGAACACATTAAAAATGTAAGATCTGGAGCTTCAGACTCAACTGATGTTTCAAACGGGAAGCAAATGTCACGACTCAGAATTTTGGATTAAACAAGTGGACTTCTTTTCACCAAGTAGGCCAAGAACTCTATCCTTTCTCAGGACCTCTCAGTTCATCCTCAGTGTACAGTGTTTAGCAGCTAGTAAATTAAGTGGCTACAAATATGTGAACTATTGGGGTGAGGTCTGCAGGTCACACAGTGGCAAAGCCCTCTTTTCTGGGAGAGAGGGGAGGAGGGTTTCTAAGAGCTGTTTCAATGCAGGGTCCTCAAAAATATCAGTACAACACAACTGAGAAATATAGGGGCACATTCCTTCAATCATGGTGGAAGTGTTCTGCAGGAAGCCAATAATTTCCTGTTTCTTCCATTAATATAACCTACATTTAACCTCAGAGAGCTTTCTGTCTTCAGCCATTGATCTCTCTGAGGTTACAGATTCTCAGGTGAAACATAGTTTATCGTGGCTATGAAAGGTAATTGCTGCTAGATATCATCCATATACAAGTGACATAGAACTTCATGCTGTGCCATCAGCTGCTCTACTGGCTGCAGATATTTAGTCAAGGAGAGGGTACCAAAAAGCGCAAATAGCAGCATTCTGGAGGCATGCACATTAAATCCATCAGCAGATAGATCAACACTTGTCTAACAAGTCCTGGACTTAATCATATGGCTGTCATTTCCTCCAAATTTGAGACACAAAAGAAAGATGAAAATTGGAAGGCTCAGTCACAGTGAGATTCCTGTTTTTTTGTGCAGAAACGGGACAATGATCAAGCACCAAATGGCATTAAGTACTGAATGGCTCACATCGCATTGTGACCATACCCTCCGCAGTCCTTATTCCAGGAGAGGGAAGGAGAACAGAATTAAAATTTGTGGCATGACTGATATATTTCAGTGTGAATCAGATATGTACATACTTTTCTGAATCATCCAATACTGTCCACCTTCTAAACAGGAAGCTGACAAGATGGATCAAGACTATTTCTTGATGTAGCATTTCTCCTGTTCATTTTACTAAACAGCATGATTGTCACTGTTAACAACATTCACACATCATCTCAAAGCAATGAGAATTTGCTGAAGGTACCATTTCAGCAAAGATTTGATAAGAACTAAAAGGTTTATTCCTGTCTTTAAATGTCCTGAGCAAACTTCCGATTGCACTTGCTGAACTGGACCACCAGATTCCCTGCCATCTTCTCACTATGGTGGAAGGGGATGTTACCAACTTAGAGAAGGTAAAAGCCATTCAAGGACTCCAAATATGTGTCAAAAAGTCTGATTCACACAATGGTAGAGCAATGTCTGGATATTGCTGCTCTTCCTAACATTGGCACAAGGCTAAAGGATGGACACAGGACTGAGCTAGGGCTCAGCACACACCAGGATCCTGGGCAGAAAAGCCTCGCCATGGGAAAATACAACAGCCCTGTAGTGAAGATAACAAGTGACTGTGTTAGACAGCTGACAAATTCAACTCGCTTTGTAATGCTGCCAGAGTCACAGAAGCACAGATAAAATAATACAATGCATCCTCAGGAACACCTTAAGCTAATTTGGCTGGAGCCTCCAGTGCCTGATGGCACTTTGGGGCAGTTCAGGTTATTTGTATCTTCACCGGTCACTCCCTACCTTAAAATATTTCAGTTTAAGTGTAACTTCATTTCTGACTTTGCTAGGTTTGTGGTGTTTGGTTTAGTGTTTTAACTTGAATATACTGTCACAAATACTGTAATGATACTTCACCTTGGTTTTGTCTCATAGCAATATAATCAAACCCCAATAATATTTTTCAGGCTTACAGCCCCTCAGATGAAGTGCATTGTAAACATGCTGAAAATAACTTTAACTAGCTAGCCTGGGAACTAGTAGTGAAATTCAGTGCATCATCTATGCAGGGCTTAATGAGGGCTAATTTACTTAAATTTGCATAACCTTACTTCTCCACAGAAGTTCATGACACAAAATTAACGTAACAATGAAAGAAAAGCAGAAACATAAACCATGTCAGACCAAAGGACAAAAAACACAGCAGCGTATCTCTCCTAGTTACAGTTAAACATTTTTTTGTAAGTATCATCTAAAAAAGCAATCAGGAGGAAGAAATTAGAAGATGAGGGAGAAGGAGTTAGAGAAGGAGGAGCCCATGTAAAAGGCTGCCAGATACGAAGTTCACAGATGAATGGTGATACCATTCAATTCAGTAGATTTATCAAAGTGATTTTTAATAAATTACTCCTTCCAAAAGGACTGCAATTAAAAATAAAAATCAAGTGGAAAACAACGTGGGAATTATGTACATTCATTTCTAACCCAAGGTAAGCATTAGGTGAATGTTTAACAGTTTTAAAGGCGTTTTGGGGCATACACAAGGCTGTTATGTCCCAGCTCCTGTGATAAATAGATCGTCTCAAATTTGCAACAGGAATATTACAACAACCCATTTCTGGCACCTCTCAATTCAAAAGCAGCCCAGGGCTAAATAAATGATAGCAATGACTTAGCCTTGACATTTTTCTTTTCATTTTACAATAATGACACATAAGAATGTTTCCACTGTAACATTTAAGTCAAGTGAAAAGCACATTTTAAATGTCTGAGATATCTTTTTTAAAGAAATGTATGATTTTTTTTTTAAAGAGCAACTTTTCCTGAGCAAACACTTGCAGTCATGAAGCAGAGACCAGGGAGAATGTCAGCAGTTCAGATTTGCAACGTGGGATCTCAGCTTCCCTTGTCACCTGCCCATTTGCAATTCCAGCACTGAGTCTTTATTAGAAGGCTGTCATAAGCCTTATTCTTTTGTCCTCTGACCCAGTGTTGCACTATTCTTTCTCCATTAACACCGCTTTTGATCTATGTCCGTGTAAAGAGAATGCATTTACCATAGCATTAACAATAAATAAATAAACCTGTGGTCATGTGGGAAACTCTTCACTGACATGATCCCATCTAAGAGGAAAGGGCATTGCATCATCCCATTGCATCAGAGCATAAGAAGGGGGTACATGGCCAGGCCAATGCCACAAAACCTTGATCTGGACAATCTAGCAGATTCTCGGGTTTGAAAGTATTCGTGAAAGTCACTACATGACAAACTTCCTAGGGCTTAAGAGAGGTTATACAGACAGAAAGAGAGCCAAAGACCTGCACATCCAGGTGCTGCCATGAATCTCAACTCACCTGTACTGAGCCGTTCCCTCTCCTCTTTTTCCAGCCGTATAGATCCAGGATTAAGCTGCCAGGCCTTAGCACATCTCGGACCAGCCTTGAGATGATCAACGTGGGTCTGGTTTTACCACTGCTAGTAGTGCTTTGCTGGGGTGGGTTATCCCCACCGGGCACCCAGTGCCCTGGTGGGTGCTCATATGCCTCCTGTGCTTTATGTTGTCCTGAATACGCTGGTGAAGAAAAATCCCACTTGACCCCAGGATTGAATTTCAAGCCCCATCTGTACTTCTGGAGCAGTCCAAAGAAGATTAAATTGTGCTTGTATGCTTTCTTCAGAGTTTACTGTTGACATCTCTGTTGCCAGTTTTTGAATTTGAGCTTCTGTGTAATCTGAGGATTTAACTTCGTGGTCGCAGAGATAAGTTATGCTCTCAAGATGTGACATGACTCCAAAGAAGCCATCTCTACACTGTGACTTTTTGTACCTCTGAGAATGACTCAATAGATAGAGGCCACAAAATGACAGGCAAGAATCAAGAATAAATATGTGTAATAAGGTGTAATTGCCCTAAATCACTTGCCTGGAGTTGCTAAAAGGAAGGAGGGAGCAAACAGCAGTAAGAACAGTGATTTAAAGTCCATAGTTTGTCACCTGAGGGAAAAAGTTAGCTAGAACAGGCAGGACTATTAAAGTAGGTGTACGTTATCTCTGTCTCAGTTTTTATAAAGGCAGAACTCACTGTCAGCTCTGCTGGGCTCATTATGGCTTTACTGTTTATCTGGAGAAGGTGTTGAGGTGAGTGAGGGTGATAAATAGTTGGAAACAGCTGAAGACAGTTTTCTGTAGCCATTCAGGCATCCATTCCCTTCAATTAGGCACTGGGCAGAGAGGCAGGTTGTGTGTACCTCCTCACTCCTTTAACCATCGGCTGGCTGGGGGAAGAGGTTGGGTGGTTTCATGACTCTGGCTTTTGGGCTGAGAAGCATTCTCAGGTAATTGTTTGGTTTCAGTTTTTTCAGAAGGAAACAACTGCAGCTTATCTGGGAGATGATATTTGTTCTTAAAAAGTAATTTGTTTCTACATTTTTTCAATTAAGTAATTATGCACGCATTTATTATTATAATTCAGTGGGATTGCTGACAGCCAGTTCCCTAGGTGTCAAATCCCCAGCCCTGTGCTAAGAAAGTGTGCAAGTGCAAGCATTTTAAGTAGTCGCAACATGAGATCTAAATAAAGGAGAAGACCTGTGGTGGCCTTTTGCACGGAGGTAAAATTTCAGCAGATGACTCCTGCACTGAATTCATTAGCCGTTGTTCAGGATCTGTCACTCCTCATCAATCACATGGGATTTCTGTTTCATTTAGACTCACACAGACCTTTTAAGACAGTTGCACAAGAGCACCTTCTCTTTGCCAAAAAAACCTCTGAGCAAAGAACTTTTTATTTATGAAATCTTTCTGCAAACAATATATAACTTCTCTCAATTCTTTTTCTCTCCAAAACCCAGATATTATTAAAAAAACTGCAAGTTTTTAATTTGAACAAATACGATTTCTTCATTTTCCAGTGGTGCCTTAGAACAATCATCATGTACCACGACCTCCTTTGTCTATACACTACTCAATTTTTTAAAATTCTGTCAATGCACTGGTGATGATGGGACTAAATAAAGTACTTCTGTTTCAACTTCTGTGGGCCAAGGGTTCAGCATGATGTTGCAGTTGGACCCGTCTAAGAGCTAGTGGCCAGCAAAAGAGGCTGTCTTGTGTCCCGACTGCTCCCTGCCCTCAGCTCTGTGGTCCCAGCCTACCTGGCACACAGGTTGAGGCTTGGCTGACCTCTTGGTGAGCTACTTCACAGGGTTAAAGCAGTGGAAAACTATCCTTCTCAAAGAAAATCATCAGTTTTCTACCAATTTATATTCCTAATTAATGTCCTAAATTTAAGTCCCTTTTACCAGTGCAAAAGAAAGGGTGGAAATGCGCATATGTGATGGGAAGTGTAAGAGGCAAATATCTTTTTCAAGAGCAGCTGGAAATTGTATTGGCTTAACTACAATTTTAAATCTCCTTTAATAGTAATTATTAATAATAATATTCTATATTAAAAGATTTTTAATTTTTGGCTCATCCATGGGATCTAGCTCCATGGTAACTAAAATTCCCAAATGGTTCCTTGTCCAAATATTTGTTTATGTCCAAGTCTTCTGGGTGTCAGGCAACCAACAAGCTCAGGTGAATTAATCCCCTCATCCTATGTTAATCATCGTACCTAGTGCAGTCAACTCCACTTGCATAAACATATATCAAACAGAAAAATAAGAGCTGTCCCTCCTGCAAAGAATACAGGAGACAGAGATACCACATCCTATCAACTGCAGACTGGAAACACATAGGAGGGAGATCAGACATAGAGGGGACCACATGGAAGGCAGAGAAATTAATTATGATGCTGGCATCTGATGGAAAATCTGCCTGAAAAAAATGGGCCAAAAAAAGGGGGATGTATGCAAATCAATGATAAATTTTTAGAGCCATTTTTACAGTTGATATTGTCTTCAACCTGCAGAGCCTTGCTGGCTCCACCAGGATAGCTTTTGATGTAAGACATTATGTGGCAGAGCACTGATGATAAATGAACAGAAACACAACTATATACATTTCTCTGCATAAGTGCAAGAGTGTTCAGGGAAGACCAGTTAAATAGATCTTAATTTAGAAACTGCCTTCACCGGTCTGGAATTCAGCTCTAATTGTGGCGAGTAACAGAATTCAATTGAAATTTAATCAGCAGAATGAGCATTGCTAACATTTGAGAGTTAATTAGGGTAATAATTACTGAAGAAACAGATTTCCTGCATTGAGGAGAAGTTGCTATGGTATTCCCATATATATTTAAGAAAGCAACTAAAACATCCCTTGATGTAGACAGAATAGCCACAGAGGAGTGGAAAGTTAAATGGGCAATACATCAGAATGTCAGGGCAATCCAGTACCACCCTAGTTCAACTGTTTCTTTCTTTCTGAGGTCTTTTTCTTTTCAAATCAGTCCTGAGTGCTGATGAGGCTTCAGACTGCCTGAATATGTCAGACTGCCTGATTCTGTGAATACACCACACACAAAGACCCAAAGGTGAAGGATGCAGTTATCCTCTGTTCATGGGTTGGTTGGAGGGGATGATTTTGAGTGTCAGGGAGATGTCAGGTCTGGGGAGGAGGAGTATTTTGTAGAGAGAAAGAAAAAAGTCTTTAGAGGGAATGGCAGCACCAAGGTCTGGTCCCACTTGTGTAGGGGAAAGTTCAAAAAAGGCTGTGGAGACCCTCACTGACAGGTTGAATAACTTCTGTCACTTGTGCCAAAAAAGAAAATCTAGAATTTATTTTTGACCAGAATACGTTTTAATTACAAATTAACAGCAGACAATAATGAGGAGATCTCTGAGACAAAGGCTGACCTCTAGGTCAGGGTGCAAAGAGATCTGAAATTAGAGAGAGAAGAAACCCTAAATTCAAAGCCAGTAGCTGAGCAGAATGGGCCTACACAGACTGGGAACTAGGGTGAGGAAAAGAGCAAGAAAGCCATGGAAGAACACAATTCCAACAAAGAGCATGCAGTCAGTAAATTTAAGAGTGCTGAGTAGCCCAAGAGGATTTAAATGGAGGAGGTTCAGCCAGGAAAGCGCTACAATGATCTTGTAGGCATGGCTCTTTAAGCGCCGGATTGCAGCCAACTTGGGATAGCCTTGAAGCAGAGAGACAGGAAGCCAAGTTTGTAGGCAGCTTGTTTGTTGCACACAGAAGATGGATAGAGAGGCTGGCAGGATCAAGGGCTTCTTATTTATATTTAGTTGCTTCAAGACATAAAAGGCTAAGTAGGGCAACTAAGCAACGGCCATGTCTAGTGACGATGGTAGTGATATTCCCATATGGAGAGACCCAACACAAACACACTTTTAGCAGAGCTTTCACTTTCAACATAATCTCAATGTTAGAAACAGGGAGATTATGCAGGAATATTACTGTTAGAAGCACTACTTCAGTTCAAATCTGTCTCTCCAGGTATCTCTATTCTGTGCCTAAAATTGCTGCAAGAGAAGTGAGAAGCTGTAGCAAAACTTGTAATTACTCCTTCTTCCACCCTCGCACATCCTGACTTCTCCAACCAAAGCAAGAAAGAAGGGCAGAGAATTTGGAAGATGAGATTGAGATACATCTTTGCTTCTTAGGACGTTTTTTCTGTCCTGCCTGATTTTGTTGCTGTGACATTAGGGAAGAAAAGGTCTCCTCACAGAAGGACTGTGACCCAAATTTCCTGTGCAGTTGTTCCAATATCTTTCAAGAGAGAAACATGAGATTCTATGATTTGTGCATCTAACAATTTTAAGACCAACACATTGATAGTAAGAAAGACAAAAGGATTGTTTCTTAGCACAGCATCTCAGTATCTAACTTTCAAATTTTTTCTGTTGGCAATGAGCCACTATAGCTAATAGCCAAAGATAACCACAAGGAAATGAGATAAACCACCTTCCAGAAGATCAGCCATCATCTAATTGCAACATGCACTCATAAGGCTGAGAAGCTACTAAATCTCCTGCTTCATTAATGAAATACTGTCTTAAATAATTCGAAAATGTTCATATTTGCAAATACTTGTGGTGGATGCCAGATAACCAATCATTTCTAGGCATGCAGTGTGGAATATTTCAACAAACTCACTCATTGGTGCAATCATCAATTCACTCAACAAAAATTTTTGTTGTGTTTAAGGCTGAAAAGGTGGTACATGGCATCCTGCTTCCCGCTGCATGCAGGCACACAGCAGCCACAGTGCAAGTCAGCTGAAGGAAAATCTGTGCAGCGAAGCAAACAGCAGCCAGGACCACACAGGGAAAATCAGATCCTGCACCACATTCAGCCCATGGATCACCCTCTGCAGAGATCTGCATAAGCAGATTTTACATGCAGTAAAACGAAAAATGGGTGATGGAGTGAGCTCTAACCTGTATTTTTCAGTGATTTGTTCTGGACAGTAGAGATTGTCAGAGGCAGCTTCAGTTTATTTGAAAGCTGTTTTCAAAGCATTGTAAGTGACCAGCAATAGACTCGGATGTAGAATGTGATATTCTGTGCTTACATAGCACAGCCGGATGGATGCATATTTGCTACAAATAGTTTTCTTTTGTATGTCCGTTAAACAGTAACTAGAATAATAGATACTATACACAGTGGAGATGCGGAAATGCATAATGCAGTACTCTTTCAGCGACAGAAAATTGAGTGGAAAAAGGGTTTGTGCTATCAGATCTCTTGGTAATGTGTGGGAGAATGAACTGTATTTTAACAAAATGAAGAACTTATGTAAAATGTTAGTGATTTGTGTTTTCATCCTAAATGTGGAACAAAGTATGAGACCTTCATGAAACTTTCATGAAGTTCCCTTTTTTCAAGGCCTGTGTTCACCAACTCGAATGAGAGTTCAAGCTTAAACTTTCTGAATCTTGCTTTCATTTGTAGGAGTCAAAAATCTCAGTGGAAACCGAATGTCATGTAGATTTCTTTTAATAACGCTGATAAAAGTGGAGTGCTTTTTGGTTGTTGTTTTAACCTCATCTACAGAATAATTATTCCTATCTATTTCTCCCAGTATTTAAGTGCTGACACTGTACAAATTATTCTCAACAAAAAAAGGTCCAAAAGCCCCAAATCAAAGCAGATGGTAAAACTGTCTGAAAAACAAATTATTTATAAGATCAGGACAACAGCTGACAAATCCTGGTGGGATAAATTACTTTTCCCCTAATAAACCAGGTCTTTAAAGAAATAATACACGGAATAGATTTTCCCATTTATCTTCTGATTTACTGTTTTCCTCACTTGGAAGAGAAGAAAAATCTGCGTTTGAGTGATATCCTGTAACTCCGCAGGCGCCGGGAGGGGGGTGAGCGACCTGCAGACCCCCAGAGCAGCAGCACCCTCCTCCAGCCCCACCTCGGCAGTGTCCCAGCGTCTCTCTCTGCTCTGGGAACTCTCTCATCCCATTTAAGCTTTACAACTTCACCATCTAGTGGAAGTCCAGGTACTTTCTTCCCCCAAATACACCTCCACTCCAGAGGATTTTTATACTCATGACGACAGATGAGTGGCAGTTTTGTGGGGGAGACTAAAATACAGAGGATCACCGTGCCTTAATTTCTGTCATTTGTTTTGGTTTGCCAGACTATGGTGATTTGAGATATTCAGTGAGAGCGTGCTGAGAAGTGGAAGAGAAAATATAGGAAGAACACAGTGTTAGGGGGATAGCACGGAAATATAGCATGACTAGAGACGCGGACTGTGGTAGTATTGCTTGCCAAGCCCAAATTAAAGTCCCAGGCGGCGTTCCTAAACGAGAAACCCTAAATGCAGGGCTGGGGATCAGCAGAGGCCTTGGAAACCCTTGGTGCTCTTAGGATCAGGGCAAGTCTTCCCCTCCTCTCCTCTTTTTGGTGGCAGGGTCCAGCATCAGCCAGAGAACAGCAGGGAAGCTTTTGCCCCCACTGGGCTTTGCTCAGCCATGGCTGTACCAAGAGCTACTCAGTAATCTTACGGGGTCCGAACCCAGCACTCCGTGTAAACCCCACCACTCTGAACTTAGAGGGAGGGGAGGGGGAAGGATATAAGAGCAGAGCTGCTGGTGGATTTGATGCTTCTTTAACCCTAGGTGTTTGCATAGCTTACTACAGCAAAACTGGGGTACTTTTCTGCACAGAACATCTTCTTCCACTTGTTTTCCCTCTGGCTGTTTTGCTAAGGAAG